>NC_141264.1:16592500-17150000 GCF_054856545.1 Hippocampus guttulatus | reverse complement strand
GAAATAAAAATTGGATGTGAAAAAATAGCGTGAGTCTTAAAAGGTAAGAGAGTTAAAAGGCACATTTGGGATTCCGTTCAAATGACACTTCTCTGGCGAGCAATCAATCGGCCGCCATTTTCTCACTTCACCTTCAAACTGTAAAACTGCTTTTGGTAACTCAGGGGGAGGCTGCCAAAAACTGGTATGGTTCCATAACACTATCCACAAAGACTTAATGATATTGGCTTTTTAAGTGAAATCTCAGAATGATCTGAAAATGCACAATTACCTTTCCAAGTGAACTCAATTGCCCTCTCAACTTTTGAATGTCAATGTGTTCGTGTACTTTTCACACAAGTTGATCTTCTCTCCGATCCCTGAATGGACCAATACGTTTTCTGGTTCAGTTCGAATTGGTATTGGAACCATCCTCTTCAACACATTTAGACTTTGACATCATGAGACTAAGACGACAACAGCTAAGAAGTCATCAACAGGATGTTCTCAGAGGGAAGTGGCCACTAAGCGCCAGTCAGAGCATCGTCATCAGATTGCAACAGAGAAACACAAAAAGGCATAGGAGACATCGTAGAAATGATTTAGAAACACACACACACACGGATGTTTACCTGCACCAGGTGCCTTTACATGGTCACGTGAGAAGAAACGGACTTCCTCCGTGCTAAAAAATAAAAAATAAAATAAAAAAAATCAGCCATGCATAGCTGCTAGGCATGACAGGCCATTATTGAGTGCCGCTGAGCCCTCTGAAGGCAAAGCTCCACCTGCCCTCTCGCAGGCTTGGTAACTGCACATTGATGTTGTCAGGTGGAAAATGGATGGAAAACAAGTACCGGTAGCAGACAACTGGGAGACAAACTGTAGTGTTAAAGCAAGGTCAGCAGATAGCGCTTACGGTCTGGGCACAACGTGTGCTACAGTGCAGTGTTTCCCCAACCATTGAGCAATCACAGTACTTAGCATTAGAAAAAAAATCTCACGGGACACCACCAAACAAAGATGTCGCAAAAAAAAAAAAAGGATACATGGGTTAAGTTTACTTTCTAACAGCAGAGTGCTGTTAAAGTCACTATACATAATGTGGCTTCAAAATAGTGAAAAAAACAATTGTAGTCTACCTCTAAGTGTAGTAGTTGTCGTATACCTCTATAACCCAACCCCCAAAAATTTGGAAAAATTAAATAGTGAAAAACAGTTTCATGCCATATTTCCACAAATGAGTAATACTTTGTACATAGTCCTCAGCCTTGACACATTTTCAGCAATTATTTTGAAAGGTGGGTCTTTAATTGATCTGTGTGCAGTATCTACACGTCAGATACTGCAGTTGATCAAAATTACAATTTTTGTAGTTGCAAATCCAACTTTATATTGTGGATTATCATTCTCTAGCAAATGTGACAAAATAAACAAACACGAGCACATGAACACACGGCCTGTCATTTACAGCAATTGAAGCCAAGTCATTGAACCCAAACTAGCTAACAGATTAGCCAGTTGCCAGCCAACTCTACACTCTCATTCGTGAACATCCTGCAACAGGCCAGGCAGTCAGTCACACGCATTCAGTCAAACACAGATACTGGAGCATAGAATGTGAGGATGGTGACCCCAAGTGGAGAAAAATCATACCTGCACCTGGAACCAACAGACCCCTTTATGTTGGAGTTGACAAAGTCTGTTAGTTCCCCAAGTAGACAGAATTGGCCACAGTGGCAGTAAACGGTGCTATGGAGCAATAAGAGGGTTGATTTTTTTTTCCCGGTTGGTCTGCTGTTGTTCCAGATACACAGTTGACTAAAGCAGGCTCACAAACATGTCTACATGGTGGCCGTGATAGCAGGGGCGACTATCACCATCAAAGGCAATGCAAGGTGGTCTGTGTCGGCCATTTGAGTAGAGGCAAACGGCCCATAAAGGGGGATGGAAAGCATGGGCATTACCTTAGCGTTGCCTTCAGCACGCAGCTGAAAAGGAGCATGTCGTATGTACCTATTCATATATATGGCTGTTATTTACGGGAGCGAGTAAACGTCTCTTAAAAATCCCATTTATGGTAGAATGCACAGCTGTTTTTTTCTCAAGCCTTTCTTTGTGGAATCCAATCAGAACATCCATCCATTCATTATTTGAACCACTTATTGTCACAAGGATAAGCTGGAGCCTGTCCCAGCTGACTTCAGGTAGTAGGCAGGGTACACCCTGAACTAGTTGCCAGCCAATCACAGGGCACACATAAACGAACAACCACTCGCACTCACGATCACACACAGGGACAGTTTAGTGTGTTCCATTAGCCTGCCATGCATGTTTTTGGACTGTGGGAGGAAACCGAAGTACCCGGAGGAAACCCACGCAGGCACGGGGAGAAAATGCAAACTCCACACAGGAAGGGTGGAGCTGGAATCGAACGCAGCACCTCTGCACTGTGAGGCGGACGTGCTAACCAGTTGCCCACCGGGCCGCCCAACAGTATTCCAATAAATCGCCTCCAGTCATAACAGAGGTGAAAAACAGAAGAGCACAAACATTGTGGCTCAAACAAACCGGCCGGATGCCATCATCACCCCCAAGCACCAGTGAGTTAAACTCTAAAACTTTTTAAACGCTTTCAAGCTTTTTGTAATTAATATAATTATGTACTGTACTGGGCATTTTTAGGTCACAAAAGTACAAAGCCGTTTTGTACTGAGTGCTATTTGCTGTTTTTAGCCCACAAAAAAAAAGTAGTAACGTTTAATGGACAATGGCTCTAACAAATGACCTCTCCCCACAATTAGTCGGTTAAATTCAGGTTTCCTCTGTACATATAAATAACAAAAAAATATGTACGTGGGTGGGTGAACTGGAAACAATAAACCAGAAATTACCGTCAATGAATAATTTTCTGACCAGTTAAGTGAAATTCTCAACTTCCATGGCACCCTCATGTGCCATAGCACACAGGTTGTGAATCTTCGCTAGCATGTGTGAAATATGGACGATTCAAAGCAGATAAGGGCCTCATGTGGCTGTCAGTTTTGAGAAAGGATTGATTCAAAGGGAAGTGAAGGCGATGAGCCACGGCGGCCCCGCTGCGGACATGACAGCAAAGTTCAACAACACCTACAAAAGGAAGATGTGGTCAGACAATTATCTACAGCAGCGCGGCGATTCATCACACAGCGGCCTGCCATTGTCAAACCCGTATGACAAAACGAGTCCAGAGCTATTGATCACGCCCGCCTTGGGTTTCACTTGCACTCACACTTTATCAGATGGAGCTAATTGGGAACATATTCAGACCGTGGTCCTGAGAGATGTGTCTGTCAAGAGTCACATTCCTGCTCTGATTTTCCGATAGCACGTAGCGCCTGCTGTCTGGATGGGAGGGGGGCAGCTGTGGGAGTTCAGGTTGGGCGTTGGGGGGTTTGGGTAGGGGGTGGTTGTGGGGGACGGGTGGGGGGGGGGGTGTCAGGGTCTCAGCAGCACATCCAGAAGAGGATAGGTGAGTAATAAGTGTACATCCTTTAACTCCCAGTGGGCTTGTCCTCTGACTGGATTAAATATGTGCTGAGGATTTATGAGCTTGAAGACCCCCGGGCCCCCCGAAGAAGTCCAGCATGAAGCTTTTCTTTTACCCAATATTTTCCTTCTTGGTGCATCATACACTCTTTGTCTCTCTTACCTACTGAACGCTATAACTTGCTATTTTTGAAAAACCTGCTCGTTTTTTTTTTGGGGTTTCCTCTCAAATCACCATGTGTCCAGATATGCAATGTGAGACTATCAGAGATTTTGTTATGAATGCATTAAAATGATCTGCGGCCACATCATTCGGTAGATATACTGTAATGTGATCCAAACAAGAGGCTTAAAAAAAAAATCACATTCAGTTTCATTTAACAGCGTCATAAGTGCATTAGACTGTTATATAATAGTTTCTTCTTATGGTTGTGATTGGCAGTGAAGTGCAGTTCTCCACCACTGCAAACTGTATCCACAATAACAAACTGTTGAATAAATCAATACCCATGTGACAGTGTTGAAATTTATGACCACATAAAAATGTATCTACCCTATTGGAACGTCTTTCCTTCATTGTGCTGCATGTGTGTTTTCCAATGCATGCCAAGATTGATCATTTTTATGTGTTTTAAAATGTGCGTGCACCAGTTCTGTAATCGGGTAGCGTCATTGTTGCTTCATTTAAATTAGATTCCATTTGACGAAGATGAATGACTAAATCAACAAACTCTGAAATAAAATTGCATGCGTAACCATGAGTGATCGGGGGTCTTCGGGGTTGCAGAGTGGTGTTTTGTCTTCATTAACAAAAATTATGAAGGGGAAAAGGAGATTTATTGTCATTTACTCTTGAATAGTAGAGGGCTAGATAAAATAATTTAGTGATGAACTTCTGAGGTTACTTGACATGCAGCCAACTTTGATTTTCTTCTTCAGCAAAGCACAGCACTGTTGTGGATGCACTTTTTTTTTTTGTCTGGACACATTGTTCCTATGGGAGAAAGGTGATGTCATACATGCCTCATGTCTTGCACACCACATCACAAGGACCTCGTAAGTTAAGACCTACTTGGTTCCAAAAAAAAAATAAAAAAAAGAAGACTCTCCGCTTGTATATTTAACATGACTTTTGCCTCCTTCTCATCAAACAACAGGGAGAAGCAAGGCCATTGCCAGGAAGTGGACCATAACGGGGAATCAGTAAATGGAAACTGCCACTGAGGTGGTGGAAAAAAAGGTGGCCATTTTTGGGTGGGGGGGGGGGGGGTGGGAGTGCAGATGTGCAGGTAAGTGACCATGCGGCAAACCTTGGCTACACGGCGCAAACCACAGTGCAATTTCCGACTCTAATTAGACTTCCCATGTGAAGTCTGCTTCTAATCAATCCAGGGAAGCGGCACATGCAAACTGGCATGTTGCCGGACCACACTTGGCTCATGGAGAACTTCAACATGTACATTTGTTGAGGCAAACTGACCAGGCATTGATGTGGAACTATTCTGTCCTCCTTCAGTTTCTGCCAAGCAACAACTTGTCTGTTAAATGAAAGTGAGTCTCTCCACGGTGAAAGGAATCCGTGATGTGAACCACCCACATCTAGAAATTCTTTTTTCACCTGCTGATAGGAATCTCCCCTCAAATGCCAAAATCCCAGCGACAACTTCTCTTGTTATGAATTTGTCTCTTCCCTCCTTTCGGGTTGCCTCACCTGGAACCAATCTGTAACACAATCACAATGCCTTGACATAAAAGCTCAGTTCCTGTCTTTGATTGTCTGTTTCTCTCCACACTTATTCTTCTCCCTGTTCTCTGATGGGCCCCGATGTGGAAAAGTCCTGTTTTGAATAGAGTCTAAGCCGCTAACCGTCATGCAGATTTCCTCGAAATAATGAATTGTTCCTCTGTTTTTTTTTTTTTTTGCTCAGTCGGCAGCAGGGGGAGGGCCGGCTGTTTGAGCATGAGCGTCCTTGTTTTAATCATCTTGAAAAACTTCAGATAATTCCACTAGATTTACATGAAGTGGGAGGCAGTCTTCACACCATGCAGCAAATCATGCGTTCCACACTCTGGCTGGGGTGATTAACACTGGGATTAATTTTAACTGGCGGTGCAAGTGTAACACAGTGGCAGGCTGTGCATTTGGAACCTCCGCATGCAGTGGAGACTTCCCCAACTTAATCCAAATCTTAAAACCACCGTTAATCATGTCACATTCATAGAAAACCATCAATACAGACACAAAAATACCATACAATGAACCCCATTGGCTCAGGCCAAAGCAATAATTATTTGGGCGCCATCTTTTGGCATCTTGGTGTCAAAAGAACTCTGAACTGAGTTGATGAGTTTCATTTGGACACAAATACTTCTTTGCTAGCATCCTCTCTCTCCTGTATATATAAATATCCATCCATCCATCCATCAATTTTCCGTTCCGCTTTATCCTCACAAGGGTTGTGGGGGGTGCTGGAGCCTATCCAGCCATCTTCGGGCAGTAGGGAGAGACACCCTGAACCGGTTGCCAGCCAATAGCATGGCACACATACAACCACGAACAACTATCCACGCTCACATTCACACCTTGGGACAATTTAGAGTGTTCAATGAGCCTGCCATGCATGTTTTTGGAATGTGGGAGGAAACTGGAGTACTCGGAGAAAACCCACACAGGCCCGGGGAGAACATGCAAACTCCACACAGGGAGGCCGGAGCTGGAATCGAACCCTGCACCTCCGCAATGTGAGGTTGACACACTAACCACCGGTCGGGTCGGTCCGTCGGGGGGGGGGGGGGGGGGGGGTCTCTCTCTCTCTCTCTCTCTCTCTTTATATATATATGTGTGTGTGTGTGTGTGTGTATATATATATCTATATATATATACACACACCTGTATATATTAAGATTAAGATATCCTTTATTTGTATATATATAAATAAATAAAGGTGTCATTTATATCATCATGCTTTATGAATCTATCGTGCTCAATTTGGTGTGAAAAAGTAGATTTCCCAGGGGAAGAGTTATTTTGCTGGCCCGATTGTGCGTATCCACCAAGAGTTGATTGGCGCTTCTGCAGGAGTTAATGCTTCTCATTTGTGTGCTTCTTGTACATCGGTCATCCTTCACAGAGGGTGTCCAGTATTGTGGGGTGATTCAAATCTAATAGCAGCCGTTTTTTTTTCCCCAGGCCCGTGGGGATTTACTCCTGAGTCAACATGCCAGACCCTATTTCCTACTCACTCATGGGTTGCCTCTCAACACCCGACCTGGCTCCAGCCACTGCAGATCTCCACATGGAACTTGTATAGATTAGGGAAACCTTGGAAGTGACCCCGCAAAGAGCCTTAGACACACACAAGGAGCTAGGCCAAGAAATGTTAATGTTCTGTTCTTAAGTAATTTGTCTACACACATGATTAAGGAGGTTGGCCTTCATATTGAAAAGACAGACACAGGACCTGCCTCCAGAGTGGCGGTTCGAGTGAAGGGCCAATTGGGGCCACAATGCCAAAAGCTTAACATTCTATGCATATATTTTGTGTAAAGGGTTCAACAGATAGCAAGCCGTATTTCACAATGACAATTTTTTTATTTGTCGACGAAAAGCAACGACCAGTCAGTCTGCTTGGCGACATAAACGTAAACAGTCAAACGCATAGAATCAATCTATCGACAGAGCTTTGTAGAGTATTGCAGCCAACCATTTTATATTTTTGTCGTACTTAGAGTCAGCAGTAATTGGAGTCTATCCCAACAAAATAAATAATTTTTCTTCAATTTTTTTTTGTTAACCCTCTTATGAATGCACTGATCACTGCCCTGGACTTTTTGTCTTAGACACATGGAAAAATATATAAGATATTAAAATGATTGTAGTTTGTTGAGACTTGAATGGTATTTCCGTTTCCTCAGGATGATTTTGGTTTATGACGCCGCCAAGAGTTTCTTCATATGACCGGAATGTCCAATTCCAGAAGGGTGTTTCATCTAAGCGTAATGAGAGGAATTTCCCAACTGTCATGAAACAAAACCGATTCCATGCCACGACAGAGATGCCCGCCGAGTTTACGGACATCTTGTTTTGATGCTTCCCACGAGTGACAACACTGCAGCCGTTATCTGGCGTCCACTAGCAGGGTTCGGACAACGGATGATGCTCCTCCATGTGACTTTAATTGAGTGATTAGGAGTAATTCAATAAGCAATCGAGGGCCAATGCGCGTGAGTTTGAGGCGTAAAGCAAAAGAGCACTGGTGAGTGGATCCTTTGTCCCTGACCCTTCGTCATTGCTGCTACCTTTCAGCAGCAATCACGCGCTCCGATAGGCCTCGGGCCAGCACCCCGAGTCGACCGCTCAATCCTAATTGTCGAGGCCCACCAGCTTCTGGAACCATGCGCATTATGGAGGTTTAATGTTCTTGCCTTGTGTTTGCCATGTGAGTCACGATACTATTTGGAAAGGAATCAAGCACAAACGCAGACAGAACCCAACCCTTGGAAACTGTGGGTTAGGGAAATTATTAGCTAGTGCACGTATGACTTTTCTCTTAGCTCAGGGGTCAACAACCTTTCATACTCAAAACAGACATTTTGACCATCTACCCCAGAAAAAAACTGCACTTTTATAACAAAGAAAGACAAGACTACATATAAAAAGGAATAAAAATAAAATGTGTATTTACCGGTATGACCTCCCCTTATTCAAGACATTAAAGCCAAACGTCAAGTCATAAACGTTCTATGCGCCGCCACTAGTCTCAACATGGCATCCGGTTTACTGTATATACTTCTCAGTGGGCGGCCATTTTGCCACTTGCTGTCAACTGAAAATGACATCACAGCTGCACAGGCATCACGTAACGACCAATCATGGTTCACCTGTTTTCTGAGTCTGGTTATGGGATGCTGTCAAGGTGAGCCACAATTGGTCGTTACCGGAGACCTGAGCATCTGTGATGTCATTTTCACTCCACAGCAAAATAGCCCCCCGCTGCAGATGAATAAAAATGAGTGGATTTTGCTGCTTAATTTTTATTCCACAAACACAATATTAATTAAAATTCCATGCTGAGGCTATCGTGGTGCTGCATCGAACATTTTATTGGAAAGAAATGTTTGAGTTGACTTTCCCTTTAAGGACTATTTCACTTCATTTAAAATTTGGATTTGCAAACTATTGTAATAGCTAATTGAAATATATATTTTTTACCTGGTTAGTGTGATTTTTTTTTGCTGCCGAGGGATATAGCATCGGCATATCAGGGCTCCAAGTCATCACGATCATCTTGACACACGACTGCAATCCATCATCTGTGAGGCTATGTGAGCGATGTTTGTTTTTAATATAGTTCACATAAAACGTAGCATTAAGAAAGTTTTCTTTTCTTGGATTCACGTACCGGGGTTGAATGTAGCTCAATAAATCGTAGGTTTTTTTTTTTCCGTTTTACACATCAGCGCTTGTGACAGTATTTTTAGTGACAAAAAATAAATAAATCTAAAAACATATTTTTTACAAGAGGACCATTGTATTCATATTCCTACTTACATTTGGAAAACTCACAAATGATTGTCATTTACATGTATTCTTTTCACAGACAGCCACAGTAGAAGGATGTTTGCAGAGCCCTTTTCACTGACCAAAAAAAAAAAGAAAAATTTCCAGCTTCGTAATGATTGAATAGAAAGTCACGTTAAGTCCGGCTCGCTACGAGCACGGGGGCCATTTGGCTCACAATAATCCTTTTGTAGTCCAACTACTCATACAAATTTTATTTTGGCCGAAACAATTTTCAGAAATTGCAAGACGCCATAGCTTCAGAATGACGCATTAAATAGTTCCGCGAGCTATTTCAAGTCAGTTAAAATGTCTGCTAAGTAAATCCAAGTAAATGCAATTGAAGTCTGAAGAACATGTCTCATTACAAACCAGAGCGACAAAAGAACTCGGTGGAATTAGCATGTCAAAAACTTGTAAAATCATGTCTTGAATAAAATGTTAATTTTAAAGCACTGCTTCAAAAAAAAAAAAAATCAGGGAATTCTTGCCAACACTGGGAGGAGGAGCGTTCTTATAATCGAACATATGTTTTCAATATTCGGGAGGCCCACTCGCCAAGTGTCATATTGTTCGACTGTACCCTTTCGGCATGTGCCAAAAAGACCCATCGGTTTACAGTAATACCTTGCAGCACAATAGTGAGAGAAGCTTTCGGGGCAGCCGCAAGCCTCCTGCGTTGTGTGTTATTAAATATTATACGACTATAATTGCTTCACTCTCCTTGAAGTCATGACGAGTAGTGCAAGCGACTTCACATCTCAAAGGAGCGTAGATTAGCATGCGCCTAATGGCAATGCAATTGATGCTTGGTCCCGAACTACTCCTTTGAATTAGAGGATCCTTTTTTTAAAATTAAAAAAAAAAAAAAAACGAATGATGGCCCATGACGTCAAACAAATCCTCCACAATGACTGTGACCTCGTAGCTATAAAAAACGACTGTAATGTGAGGTCTTCATAAGCTCAAAACTATCTATTGCTCAAGTTATTTGGGGACGCTTGTAACTATGCTTTGAATTTGTAGAATAGATCAAATGAAGCTGGGAAAAACAATGGAAAACAAGTGTCACGGAGACACCGAAGAGGCTGTGAACCAACATGCCCCTGTGGAGGTCTGGCAGCAGCGAGCGGGACACAGAGTCTCTGCAGCCATTTGGAGGAGGACAAGGCAGTTGTTCAACAAGTGTCCACCCAAATTTAAGTGCAAGCTGCATGACTCTGATTAGGAAGCCATGTGAAAAGACTTCTTTCTTGTCGCAATGAGGACATTCCTAACAATTAAGAGGATGAGTACGGTACTGTTTGTCTCCCCGAGGAAATGTTGTTGCTGTGATGAGTGACTACCTGGAAGCCGGAGATGCGCTCGAGCCACGTGATCCGTCTGAATGCAGCTCTGCAACAAACAGCAGGGGAATAGATTCATCATACACAAGGGGTCAACCATCATGGAAGAGTTTACAAGAAATACAATGGCAGACATTGTTATCGGCTGAGGCACACCTGCCAAACATGCCAAATCTCGACAAAGTTTTATTTAAACCAGTTATGTGTATATGTGCACAAGCCATATAATATGGCCAATTTTGTACACATTTTGAGTAGACATTTATTCAATTAAATGGCCTCAAGATTGAAAGTCTGGATTTGTCTCTTTTTTTTGCAGATGCCTTTCCAAGTGTCACGACTTCATCACCTCATTGTTTTTTGGTTTTTTTTATTGCGTCAATCATGCCTCAAAGACCTTTGCAAGTTTGGGAAGATGAGGTATGCACAGTCGTTTGCTTTTGTTAAGACTTTTTGTCTAGCCAGGGGGTCAGCGTGAGCAGACTTTGATGTGGACAGCTGGTGCTGGTGACGTAGCCTCACATTTTCATCAATGATGAAAATTAGCATTTTGTTTTGAGCAAAGTAAAATAGCGATTGAACATGATTTTGGGCTAGTGTTGTTTTGATGTTGCTCAACGGTACATGATAGCAATAAAAGATATAATGCCACCTGAACTTGAACTTTTTTTGTTAATGATGCAGTGTTTCTTCATCTATTTTAAAATAGATGTGCATATGTGAAAGCGCTGTATAAAGAAAAATGTAGTGCAATGGTGTCAAAGTCACTTTTGTTTTGGGCCACATTTTAGTTACCGTTTCCTTTGGAGGGCCGTTATGACTGAAACCAAAAAAAAAAAACCCCCAATAATAACGGTTTATTCAAGTATTGTTTAAGTTACTGGAGGGGTTTGGTTACAAGAAAATGCTTACAATATGTCTGTTATTTATTACATATGAGAACTTTAAACTGTGGTCGAGATTTTAGCAAGCATCATGGAAGTTGACATGTTTGATTTGCTTTTGCGGGCCACATCTGGCCCCCGGGCCTTGAGTTTGACACCTGTGATGTAGCGTATTAATCTTTAAGTACTCTTGGGTTTTAAACATTTATTTAGGTAGAATTATATTTCATTTTTATATGCAATACATTTGGATTTAACTAATTTGTTTTTCATTTTCCAATATAGTTTCAGGAATAAATCCTGTCTTATTTTTTGATAAACACTTAACTACTACAATACTATTTTATCGGTGGTCATGATGGACCTACTGTACTTGAGGATTTTTTTACAAAATGGTTATTGGTATAAAATCGAGAACCACTGCTCTCTTATTTCCCTGTTTCCCTAATATGAATCTCCTGTCACTATTTTAATCCAACCGTGATTCCAGATCTGCCTCATACGCAAAGTGCCTTGGAGTAACTTCTGTTGCGCTTTCTGCTAGATTTATAAAATAACAGTGAATATGACACAGACTTGTACTGTATATGAAGTTCAAATTTTGTTCACACCGACATCAAATTTTGTTCACACCTACTTTAGCCATCAAAAATATTGGCGGACCAAGCCTGCCGCATATGTTGGTTGTAAGCTTACTGTTCAGAGTTGTGTGCCTGACACAAATCTTCATGATGATGATGAGGTTTCTTCGGGGCTTGGGTCAGTGCGCAGTCACCCCCACTATCTTCCTGTTAACCCTTCTTTAAAGTGAGACTCGATTGGATTAACGCTGGCCCGAGGGGGCGAATAGGTTGGGGTAACCTGAACAGAGGGGAAAGCGGGGTCAGCCAACTGTTTCAAGTGAAAGTGGAATTTGGGGGGCATCTGTGTTTGTTTGTAATCGGCTGTGTTTGGGGCTGATGCTGACATCCTGTGAGGCCTAAGGGGTAGGGCAGAGGTTAGCACGAAAGTGCATTGCGCTCCAATCGAAAAATTGGACCATTTTAAAAGTCAGGAATGTGTAATCATCCTCGGTCAATTGTGAATTTGCATCGCAGTCCCAAAGAGCCTGTTGGATGTCACGATGTCAACAGGCCGCAGATAAAAGCGGCAAACGGGTTTCTGATGACAGCTTCTCTCCTCACCCCCTCACAGAGATATGATTATCTGGAGCCTCCTGTTCCCCAAGATGTGCAAGTGGAGGCAATAGTATGGACCTCTGCCCAGTATATCCATGATCTGCTTGCCGGTATCAAAATCTGAAACTGTGTGTTTGATGGGGAAAGACAACTTCGAAGAGAATACAAAGTGTGTCATGGGATTGCTCAGCATTCAGAACCCCCGCGATGGGCCACCTCTGAATTTCCTGGGGTGAAATTCACTGCTGTGACAGTGCCGGCTCATCAGAGGGTCTCTCTTTACGCCAAAAACAAAACACCAGAGGGCAGAATGCGAGGCTTGCCTAGCCACCCAACCCGACTCCTCGGGTTCCTGGCAGGGAGGCACAGAGCTCAGGATCATGCCCCCCCCCCACCCCCTTGCACAAATACAGACAGGGTCGTGGGTCATCTGGGGAGCTCACACAAGGCTTTCATCCCAGAGAAGCTCATTTCAAGGGAATGTGGCTCTTTCCCCATCGAGATAGGAGTTCTCCTTGAGCCCTTTGTGGCTGCGCTGAACCCTAGATCGACAGACATGTTCCCTCGGATGCGTTTGTTTTGCTTTGTTCCCGCATCTCCGTGCACATCGCCTGGCCTGGCCCAGACACTGTGGTGGGAAGATCACGTTGGGTCAACACACACGCGGTGCTTTGTTACAATCCAAACAATTGCTAAAATTGTATCAAACAGGCAGATAAAGGAAAACTGGCCCCAAAAAAAAAAAGAATTGTGCAGTATTTTTGGCCTTTACCTTGAAAGGCCTTGAGACGAATGCCGCAACTGGGCGATATTCACGTGGTTACATGTTTTTATATTTGAGGTAATGTTGCAATTTGACACCAAATGTCAACGTTTGTTTTGTGGAGGAGAAAATTGGACAAAGTGCACAGCCAGAATGTTTTAAAGACGCTGTAAAGTATATTCAGATATTTGTTTGCATCATACATGTTACATCAAACATGTTTGAAGATTAAAAAATATATATATTTTATTGTATTATTGTCAAGTTTTGTTTTCTGTTCTCTATTGTTGTTTCATCTTAAAAGTTTTGTAATGCGCTTGGATCATATTGTGTTGAATAATTACTGAAAACATAGAGTATGCAAAGACCTAATTATGCTGTACCGAATTGTCATTTCAGTTTTCCTATTTTTTGGGGGGGGGTGTAGCTAAAAGGGCGGCCAGGGGCGCACTTAGGCATCTGACACGAGTCCCCAACTCGACTCCTTTACCATCTGGGAACTGTCT
Source organism: Hippocampus guttulatus (assembly GCF_054856545.1). Lineage (NCBI taxonomy): Eukaryota > Metazoa > Chordata > Actinopteri > Syngnathiformes > Syngnathidae > Hippocampus > Hippocampus guttulatus. The sequence continues at coordinate 17,136,256 of NC_141264.1, read as the reverse complement.
TACGCACCTTTGCTTGCACCAGTGGTTATTCAGAGAAATGGCAAGTTACTTTCATTATTAGTTTTTTTTCCAAGATGGCGCCCGAGTAGGCAGCCTTCGGCAAGTGCTCTTCAAGAGCATTGCTTTTTTGTTCTTTTTTGCTGTTTTTGTCTTTTGTTTTGTCACATGTTGTTTGTTGTTTCATCGTGTGGACCTGATATGGACTGTTTTCAGCGTTTTTTGGCCACGACATTCGTCAAAGGAGAAGTATCTGTGCTTGGTGGTTGCGCCTTCTCGGCAGCGCGCCTGTACCAGCACAGATTTTGATTGGGAGGAATACCGGCGCCATTGACTGTCGGTGCTGGACAGACCTGGGGCACTTGTGTTTTTTGCGCCTGTAATGGGCAGCATTTTTCACAACCTCGTTTTGTTCAGTGGGCGCTGTTGGACAGTTGGCGTTGGTGCGGCTGGATGGATGGCTGCTGAAGTTGAGGATGAGGAGAGAGGAGCGTTGGCGCAGAGCGCTGATGCGTATTTGGAACCATGAGTCGCCGCTTGGAATTGAAATGGATTTCCATGGGACAGGAGAAGTGAACCAATCTCTTTTTTTCGTCAATGGATGCTACAGCTTCTTGTTGACTTTGAAACTTAGCTTGTAGCCGATGTGTGCACATTTTGAGCATGACGTCTCTGATCCACTGGTTAAAGGACACTTTGATTCTCTCCTCTTTCATCTCAAACTGCTTCAAACAACAAAGCGTGTGATGGAAAAGTGGTTAGAACTGCATGACTGTCCGTGTTTTATGTTATGTGTTGTGTTTATTATTTTACTTTATGTTAACTGTTTTGTTAAGTGCTTTGTTACAGCTGCCGCTGTTGTGAAAGCGCTATATAAATCAGCATGTATTGTATTGTATTGTATTACTGAGCTGATTTCTACCATTACACCGTGCTAGCTATGCCCACAACGCGAAAACATATCTTCAGTTTGGTGTTGTTATTTAAAGTCCCAAGCAAGTTAGTGACAATGCAGTTAAGGCCACTGCCCGGCCACCGGCTAAGAGGAGCCCAGAAAGCTTGTTAGCTAGCAAGATAGCTGTTGGCTAGCAACTTCATGATGGCGAGAAAAAGCCCCACAATGACTCAGTGTGATAAATTTCATCCACCGAAGGCTTCAAGCGAATACATTTTCACGTCGTAAATATGTAGGGAAGTGCAGGCATAAGAAAGATGCTAGACATTTTGCTCGATATTTTTAATCATTCAAATTTAGCAGGGTTGTTCACGACCGTCTTCGATAGCAATGGTTTGGCAATTTTATATGACTTTATTTTCACTCTACCTGGTGGTGGATTCAAGCTCTCATGTTTTGTGAGACTTCAGTGTCTTCAGTGAAAAGAAGTGCAACCTGTGTTCCAATGGGGGTGGTGTGGGGAGAGGGGGGGGACAAAAGGATCATCTGGGCATTGTAAGTCACAATAAACAATGAACATGTGCTATTTTCAGATTAAAGGCCATTTGCTTTAGCTTGTCCTTGAATGTGGGTCTTTGTACAAAGTTATTGGGGAGGGGCACGCACAAGACTGTTGTGTCGAAAACCACTTCTGAAGTTGATGTTCAAAGATGTGGAAAATTGGAGAATAAAAATGGAAGTAAAACGAGTGATGAAATTGTGTCCTCATAGCTGCTTTTCATGATCATGTGGAAACAAGCACATCTGGCTTTCGGGCCATCATAGTGAAGCTAATGTCAAAATTGCAGGACATCAGCGAGATCTTTTAAGAATGCTTGGCACACGGCGTCATTTTTGCCTGCAATTAGTTTGCACAGCGGTGGGTGGAAAAAAAAAAAGATGATTGTAATTATCCTGTGTTCGTTTTGCACGGACTGTGCTGTGATCAGTATAGTACTTAATATCTCAACATTTAACACCATCCGAGATGTTTCTACTTGTGAGTTGCATTTCTAGTGTGGACGTGCGTGTGCGTGTGCGCGCGCCTGTGTGTGTGTGTGTGTGTGTGTGTGTGTGTGTGTGTGTGTGTGTGTGTGTGTGTGTGTGTGTGTCAGTATATTTGTAGCATGTGTCCGCAAATTGCTCGTCCTCTGAAGTTCTCCATATGTACCGCGTTAAAACAATCACGAGTGCTGTTTCAGTTTTGACATTGTTAGTGCGGGACGCCTCCATGAATATGTTAAAGTGATAAAATATATTCCACATTTCAGCCACCGAATGTCAAACGTTTGATCCATTGTTAGTGGCCCGTTTAATAAAATGAGTCTCTGCGGGAAAATATTAGCTTATGATTTCTTTGGCTTCAAAGGTTCCCACCAATCATGTGTTATTGCCGAATGCCATAACAATCCAGAATTTATCCAAATACATTAGAGTGGACAGACCTTTTTAAAACTACTACGGAATTCACAGCCGTAATAGCAAAACAAAAAAAGTCAAATTAGATTTGTAATCACGTTGATCTATATAATTATCTCTCTATCTACTGTATAGAACTGTCTTTCTATCCACGCCCACATGCGCACACACACAGTATCGATTTATCGATCGATATACACGTACGCTATATATACTGTACAGCTCTCTCTCCATCTCTATCTATGCAGAGATGGCATCTCTATCTATCTGCACACACTTAGTACCGTACATGGATAATATATATATATATATATATATATGTATATACACAAGTATAATACAGTATAAGGGCGGCCCGGTAGTCCAGTGGTTAGCACGTCGGCTTCACAGTGCAGAGGTACCGGGTTCGATTCCAGCTCCAGCCTCCCTGTGTGGAGTTTGCATGTTCTCCCCGGGCCTGCGTGGGTTTTCTCCGGGTACTCCGGTTTCCTCCCACATTCCAAAAACATGTATGGCAGGCTAATTGGGCGCTCTAAATTGTCCCTCGGTGTGAGTGTGGGCGTGGATGGTTGTTCGTCTCTGTGTGCCCTGCGATTGGCTGGCAACTGATTCAAGGTGTCCCCCGCCTACTGCCCGGAGATGGCTGGGATAGGCTCCAGCACCCCCCGCGACCCTAGTGAGGATCAAGCGGTTCGGAAAATGGATGGATGGAATACAGTATAAATCAAAATGACAGTGTTGGTACCAAGGCGATTATTATCCAAGTAATAAATATCCCCCTTGCCTGCATCCTAACTCCCCTATTAGCACAGAAAAATTGGAATAGCTATTTTCAAAATAGGCTATAGTTTTATTCAATGTTGAATTAAATACTGTATTTGACATTAGAGCATAATTTAATATCACTATAATAACATTCAATGATGGCATTTTAATTTTATAACCTAGTCATACTGTACTTCAGTAAAGTAAAACTACTGAATAATGGGATTTTCCTTGGGTTTAAAGTATTTATGACCACAACTTCTGCTTATGTCAAAACACAGAAAATATGCATATAGATTTAAAAAAAAGAAGAGACCATTTGGATTGAGAAAATGACCAAATCTTAGCAACAACGATCAAAATGAGACTCTTGTGAAAAATGTAGATTAATTAACAAATAGATTAGTTTCAATAAAAATTACACCACAAAGCCACATTAGAGCAACATTTTTGGTTCTGGCTGGTAGAAAATGTGAATAATGCGACTGTAAATCTTGTCAGTGTGTTATTTATTCAGGATCATTTTCGAGTATGGGTACCCCGGAAGACCCTCAGCGACCCTTGGATGAATTGACTGATTGTTTTGGCCCCATACAGGATACAAATAGCTATCAGTGTTTTATAGTGTGATGATGGATTGATGGTGAGCTAACAAAGCGTACGGGACTTCAAATTTGGAGAAGTGAGATGAAGGCGGCACAGCATCTCCTCTGTCTGTCTGTTTGGTCCTGTTTATTGAATTATACATCAGTACAACCACTGACTAGCCCCTCACCCCACCTCCCCTCCTCTCATCGCAGTTTAATTTGATCAGAGTATCTGCTGATGCAGTGTGCCCCCAACTCATGTGAAACCAATTTGAAGCTACGCGTCCAACTCGAGTGCATCTGTCCCCGGCACACACATTCAGGGTGTGGTGTTGCCGAGACGGCTGGTTCATAATTAACTGACAAATCCCAGCCAGGAACACACGTTTATGGAGTGTTTGCAGAAGAGAGTGGCCAAGACGACGAAGGCTTATATGTGTCGAAGATCATCTTCATGCCATCATCGTGGATCAACAACTTCATGTCTGACTTTACAGTGGAATTTACTCAAGTCAGACTCCCTTGCAGGTCATCAAATTAAACAAATAGGCCTTGAATTAAGTCTGCACCAAGCTAAAAAAAATAAATTGTGGATGTGACACAATTGGCCAAACATTTCCCCTTTGTCATTTGTTGTTGGGCTGGTTGCTAGTTTTTAGCTGTGTTTAACTTAGCTTTTTACACATACTACAGTATATATATATGAGTAGGAATATTAAAGTTTTTATAATAGTAACATTTGGCCTTGGAACAGATTATTTCAACTCCCAATATGGGGAAATCATTTGTAAAAGATTCCACTGCATTGAACAGGGACTGTGACGAAGCCCATTGGCATTGCGCTGCCATAGAAATGTGACTCGCAGATTCGTCACTGTTAATTGTAAATACACACACACACACACACGAAGAATAACAACCCAAAGGCAAATCAATTCCACAATCAAAACAATACATCATCTTGAAATTCTCGGACACCAACGTTGAGAATTTAATTAATCAGTGACTAACTGAAAAGAAACAGCAATGTTGCATTGTAGAGTCTTGTTTTGTTCCCTTCTCCCACATTAATGATGCTGTGTTAATATTAGAGAGTAAGAAAAAAAAATCCAAATGTGTCTCAAATAAAGTGTGCCAGACAGAGAAAGGGATGCAGCAGCATCAAAGAGCCCCCTTTCAATATTTTGTGGAGCAGTCGATGATGGAATTTTACATTTAGATGTCAACGACGAGGCCACCGTGCTGCCCATACTGAGAACATCACTTTTCAAATATACACACGCGTCAAGTATAAGCAATGCTGACTTGAGGGAGGCTTTAAATAAACTACAGCCTGTTGTCACCACAGATAGGGAGCACGCATGGAAAAGACAACGGGGATTACAGCAGTCGTACGAGAGCCTTACCGCTGCTAGGTCAACTTGAGGAGGACAAAAGTGGAAAAAAAATGTATGGTAAATTAAATTGAAGTATAGTAATAATAATAATATTATTGCAAATTTTATGTACATGCCACAACAAAATAACCTTTTTTTGTCTAGCGCAAATTACTGTTTTAAATAAAAACTACCATTCAAGGACGGCATAAAACTGCTGAACAAGAAACCAATATGAAGTTCAAGAACTCATTCCATACATTTTTTTCACAAAAAACAATTCACTCAAAATTTGAATATTATTGAGGTACTATGTTCATCCTGGATATCATTACAAATTTCCCCCGCTGTGGAAAATGGATTTTAATATTTATCAGGGTTTTTGGAAGATTTCGGGGGGGGGGGGGTTGATTTAAATTACGGGGCCGCTCAGAGTGTGGTCACCTGCAGGGGATCTCGCTGTCCTTGTTCTACAGTAGAGGTGTCAAACTCATTTTTTTTTGTCGCAGGGCACTTCAGAGTTTCGTCTTCCCTCGGAGGGCCATTGCAAAATCTCAAAGTCATTTACAGGTATTGCCCCTTACTATTTGACATTTCGGTCCAGATTTTAGCAAGGATCATGAAAGTTGACACATATGATTTGCTTTCGTGGGCCACATACAATGATGTGGCGGGCCGGATCTGGCCCCCAGGCCTTGAATTTGACACCTTGATCTACAGTATCTATCTAGCATCTACCCATCCATCCATCTGGCAAACTAGCAATCTTTAAGTGCCACACCGGCAAAAATTCCGCCAGGCATCACTGAATACAAAGCACACCAGCTGGTGTATGAATTCCCACCATAGCTGCTGTTAGTTCGAATTTGACTGAGTTGCATCTGTTCACCATGAGCAGGCCATGCAGCTCTAGTTTTCGTGTAAGAGGTTCTAAGATGCCCTTTTTTTTCTTTCAATAACCATCTCCAACTGAATATGGCATGTTCAAAAAATGGCCACACACAAGTTGCCTCATCATGTCGATCCAACATGAAATGAATAGCCAGGGAGCCTGCTGCTCGAACATGAGGTCCGTGCCAATGCAAACCCGAGAGGCTTGCAAGACAAGCACAGGCTGCACAGTGCAAATAGAGACAATTTAAAACGCTGAATGCAAACGTGTCCAAACAATGACCTGCGGGCCATTTGTGGGTCACTTTCCTTTTTTTTAGTTGCCCGCAGCACATATTTAAAATAACATTTGGCACGGCCTACATCACGTTTTTCTTTCTACATCTGCCTCACAGTGCTGAGGTGCAGGGTTCGATTCTGGCTGCGGCCTTCCTTTGTGGAATTAACATGTTCTGTGGGTTTTCTCTGGGTACCCCGGCTTCCTCCCACATTCCAAAAACATGCATGGCAGGTTAATGGAACACTCTAAACTGTCCCGAGGTGAGAGTGTGAGCGCAGATGTTTGTTCGTACTTTGGATTTTGTAAACATCAGGCATTTTCCTCTCCATCAACCCTCAATCGAGAAAAAGATTGACGTCGCTTCATGTCTACAAGATGCACTCACTTGTCACGCTTAACATCCATAAAATCCAAAGTATTGGGGCTCTTTTTCTCGACAGTGGGTGGGTGCCCATGGAGATGAAAATGCTCAACGTCATAAAATGCAAAATATTGGGATGATGGTTCTGATATTTTCAGTGGTGACGATTGACTACAGTTTTCGGTCATTCGGCGCCGTTAAGCTACTTTAATAATAATAATAATAATAATAATAATAGATTTTATTTATAAGCGCCTTTCAAGACACCCAAGGACACTTTACAATAACAAAAAACAACACGGGTTGAGCAGCGGCAGCCAAAACGATAACAATAGAAAATAATCAAAGCTACTGCATTTTAAACCTAAACTCACTTACCTCACTTTGTGCAATAATGAGCAATATTTGAGCCATTTCATGTGCAATGTGTGTCCTGTGTGCAAAATAAGCCTCAGTTCCACACTACCACTATTGCTGCTGTTGTTGTGTTGTTGTTGAGTTTTGTATTTATGAAACCGTTATTTTATTTTATTCTGTTTTATTTTTTTTACGAAATGCACTAAGGAGTGGCTCCCAAATTTCTTTGTATGCAATATAATGACAAAGGCGTTTCTGATTTACGCGAAGCGTTTTCGACTGTCCCGGCAGACAGCCCGTCCTCAAGGAAGTTTGGACGTGGTTCCAGCTGGAAGTCAAACAGGCAAGTAGCCATTTAGCAAAACGCTTTTAGAGAGGATGGGCGATGTATATCTGTGACAGATGAGCTTGCTGCCTGAAGCACACGAGTGGTTTGTATTAAGTGAGCACATGGGACTGGACTTCAACGGAGACCTGAATGACAGGTCTCATTGGAATCCAGTCCCATGCATGTGCTCATGGCTTGTTTGTTTACCTACCTGTAACTCCCTTAACGTCCCATCGCTTTACTTTTTATTTTTATTTTCGCGCACGTACGCACACACACACACACACACACACACACACACACACACACACACACACACACACACACACACACACCATTCCCTCCATCAACGAAAATATTTCAAGAGGCTTCCTATAGCCTCTTTGGCAGAGCAATAGAACTGATGCATGGGTGTCAAACAGCGCAAACTTTGTCAGCCCCAGAACCTGCCCCCCTGTTGGCAGCCATTTTTTTAAGGGGCATCATCTGCATGTGCTCACCCGGGGCAGCAACACTGCTTTGCACGCCACCACGTCTCATTTTCTCTCACACTCAATCTCTCACACCATCTCTCTCATTCTCTCCCTCACACACACACACACACACACACACACACACACACACACACACACACACACACACACACACACACACACACACACACACACACACACACACACACACACACGATCTGTTTTACACAAGCTCTTCCTAACACACATTATCTCTCTCTCTCTCTCTCTCTCTCTCTCACATGCGCCACACAGACGCACATTCTACCCCATTCACTCAGACACGTAAAATTGTTTCGAAATTACAAAGTGAAAACCTAGAACACAATGCCATTGTCTTCTCTCGGAGCAGCTGTCATCTGAGGCGCAAGTTTGAAATAAATAGACACTTTTTTTTCATCAGCTGAAGGTTTTTTGAGGAAACCCTTTCACGCATTTCCCCTCGTCTCGTTTAACGCGTATTGGTGTGACGGAGAGCAGATGACCTTTTCCATGTCATAATGGAGGTGAATTTTACGTGAACTCATATGAGAACTTGTAACGAAATAATTTGTTAAAGACCACGGTAATTCAAAGATGTTGCTCACGAATGAATTTTAACAGGGGGGAAATCAATTATTTTGATGACAAAAAATATATAGGAAAAAGTAAAAATCATCAGAAAGTTTTCCTGCTGTGAATTCCGATCTGCAAAAAAAAGAAAAAAAAGGCAAATCATAAATAAAATAAATGCTAAAGTGCTGTTAGCAGGGCATATTAAATAACTTACAAAACAGCTCGCAGCTTTATTCAAACAATTTAAACGATTCTTGCTTGAATTATATGCACCGTTGTAAGAACCACATTTTAAATGGAGACTAAATTTCCAACAAAAATACATTTTGAATTGATGATAAATTATGACATTTCACGACGAATCATCATGAACTACACGAGTATAGCTGACCTGTTATTCAGAAACATCCGAGAGATAAACACGGGGTATTTTTTTCTCATTTACTTTAATTGTTGTTGACAGATATTAAGTCATTACCTTCGTTGGCTTTCGGATAAATTAAGGAAGGGATTGGCGAGGACTTATTCAATTTGGCCAGAGACCCAACTTGTCTCCTGTAACCGATTTAATTCTGGCTTTTATAGCCTGCGTCGTTTGAGCAAGCCAAACATCTCAACGAGCAATATTAGTGTGATGCTTTATAAGTAATTTAATATTTCAACTGCAGCTGGGGCTCAAATAAACTGACTGCGGGAGTTTAGCGCGGTGACCATTGTGCATTGTGGAGACATCGTCTGCAAAGTGACTCCCTCGCCCACCAGGCCGCGGCCTGGTGTTTGCGATAATAATGTATTTAAATAAACAACCGAGACTTTTAAAAACAAACAGACCGCAGAAATTATGATCATAATATTAACTACGATACAATTATTATCATAATAGTATGAAAAAAAAACTCGGGCCAAATTAAGTCTTGATCCCGTTATGTCTTCCGAATTACTTTGCTTTGAAACGAACACTACGCCTAAATCCCCCAAACAAGAATAATCAGCGTGGAGTGCGCAGCTGTAAGTCACGCACTAAATAAAAATTCAGATTTAACGTATGAAAGCTGCTCCATTCATCTCCTGGTTGCATTAATGTCATGCGTTGCGTTTCCCACGTGTTTACCACCACAAAAAAAAAAAGGGAAACAAGAAAGAAGAAGAAGAAAATGCACCCCACCCCCGCCCTTTCCTTGTTTTTGACCTCCCATCGGTGCATAATAGCGCGGTCAGAGCGGAGCGGGCCTACTCGGAGTGCACGCGTGCAGCTTGAAGGTCAGCGCAGTTCTGCTTGACGCTTTTCCACTGTGGGCTCCTTCTGAGGCATCTCGCTCTCCTTCACAGAGAGGGGCTTTTAGCATTTGTTCACCCCCCACCCCCTGACTCTAAAGCAGTCCCAGATGCGCCTCTTTGAGCTTGTGCGAGCAAGGGCGCGTCAGTGTGCATTGCGTGGAAGTTCGAGGAGAGTCGAATAGAAGGGGCAGGGCGAGAAGACCAACTTGGATTCTGCAGATCTCTCTTTTCTTTTTTTTAGCTTCTTTTTTTTTTTTTTTTGAAATAAAACTTTTTTTTTAAGGTATGAACGCAGATACGTGCGTCTCATACTGTGACATGACTTCGATGGATGCGTATTATAGTCCGCCTGCCTCACAAGGTAGGGAGCACCAGGCGAATCCGTTCAGGACATTCGGCAGTACCGAAGCCAAATACAGCCCCACGTTCGGGGCGAGTAAAGCGCAGACGTACGGGGAGAAGTCCCGGAGTCCTTTCCAGACCGAGTGCCAATCGCTGGACGGCGCGGAGGGAGAGGGCCCCTTCCACAAGTACCAGCTCTTCATGCACAGACCCACCTGCAGGACGCCCCCCGAGGGCGGCAAGCTGCACACGGACGGAGGCCCCAACGGCATCCTCCCCTGCTACGGTGAGTGGGCTTAGACGGGCAAAAACTCCGGTGGGCATTCGCAGGCATTATATGCGCAATTGTGCGCCGTGCAACAATGAAACGTGATTTTTTTTAAATCTAATAATCAGGGGCAAACGTTTAAACGAGCTCTCATAGAGCGTCTAGAACAGAAATTTATGCATGAGAAAATAGTGTAATTTATTCCAGGTGTTGCAATCAGATGTTATTTTTGTTCCCATTCACTTTGACGTTTAAAGACCCCATTAAGGTCACAGTTATTCCGGCCACAAACGTTGTCATTTCCCCACGAAGGAAATTTGCAGCATCTCGGTGCCATAACAAGCCGTCACAGAACAATATTTTAATGATAGATTTCAGAAAGAAACTAATACTTAATCATATTGAACACACTGACATGCCTGTCAAAAGTCTTCGGACGCCTTTGTCACAGCGCCCGTTAAATATGCAGTGCAAACACATGATGACAAAATAGAAAATGTATAATTCATGATTCCATGATATAACCAGAGCTACAAATCGAGAGACACACGCGCACAAACACACATGCACCTTATGAATACATACAGTATAGACACATATAAAAATTATTGCTATGTAGTTATGTAATTAAGGTACAAAATGAAAATGACAAAAACGTCCTGTGACAGTCTACAGGCAGTGTGCATTAACTGATAGCAACCTGAGCGTTCTTTGTAATATTTGAACTCTCCAGAATGTTTTTTTAAAATTTAATACATAGTTTTGGTGCAGGTGCACACTACTAGAGTAGGATATAGGCTCGTACATTTTTGTGTCTGCAAATATACAATATATCATGTCACTGGAAACCTGTTAACATGGCTCACAATTCAGTTTCTGTTTTGATCAAACGCCCATATTTACATGCTTACTCGCCGGCTTCATGGGGAGATGCAGCAACAGTTTGCACTCGGCTATATAAATACAAATGAAGTCTGCCAATGCCACGCACAGCAGAATGGTAATGTGCAGAGTCATCTACTTTTTAGTGGGGAGTCTGTCTCCAAACTTGTTTGCAGTAGTGCTGTACTTTAGTGAGCTGATCTGGCAAGTGCAGAGACAGAACCGTTTGAACGCATTCATTAAATGCAGTATGCATCCAAAGAGAGAGACTCTGCAGTGTTATTACTGAAAATGTTGCAGCCAGATGAAGGCACTGCGGCTCTGGGGAGGACACTTTTGGGGTCTAGTCAAAGCCTCAGGCGTCAACAGGCTTGTGCTCTTATGTGTGGTCCAACACATGAGATATATTGCTCAATGTTGATATTTTATCTCCTTCACCATGACAAAAAAAAAATCTTCTGATATGCAGTACAGACGAAGTTGTGTGTGCCAACATGTCAATCGGGCTGTTGTGAGCTCTTCGGTTTTACGGCCATTTTGGAAATATTACCATGGAGATTAAATCTAGGCGTAGGCTTAAGCCTATGCTTGAATGTCACAAATTGAACTAATGGCCCTGTGCAGGACTTTGACATGTAATCAATACGCTGTACTCTCTCTTGCTTACAACACTGGATTCGCTCTGTCATTGATGTTTTGATATCTGACGGGTATTTCCGTCCTTGTCAAATATGCCCCTCACGGATGTGCAGCACATATGTGATCAACTGTATTGATAGATAGATAGATAGATAGATATCACCCCCCCCCCCGCATTATATGAATAATTTTGGGAGATGTTTTGGGGGGGCTTGAGCATCTGCCCTCAAAAATGCCTGTGCACCATATACAATAAGTGTACTATCCAGACAGATTCAGAAGTACCCTACGCTTATTTGGCCAGCAACAGTTTTCAACCACTTTACTTTTCAGTTTGGAAAATTGTCAAGTCAAAGGCCTGATCTCAGCCCAACAGAACCCGCTTTTCACTTCGGCCGACCAAAGACAAAACTAAAGTCTGGAAGAGCCGCAAACAAGCTGCAAATGAAGGCCTCCTGCGAGGAGGAAACTCAGAATGTTGGTGTTTTCCCTGTGTGCCACCCCATCAAAGTAGAACAAAGTATATTGATACTGTTATTGGTTGTCACACAGTACCGAATATTGCAACTATTTCACGGTGTCCAAAGCAAAAAGGCCACACCTCATCCAACATCACTTGTTTTCTTTCAACGTGATTGTGATTATATATACTGGCACAATAATAGCAACTTTGTCATGTCATTATGCAAATAGTTTAGACCCAACTGTGTATAGCGTCTGTGTCAAATTCAAGGCCCGAGGGCCAGGTCCGGCCACATCAAATTATGTGCATCTACTTCATTTTTCTCTCGAAAATCACAACCAAAGTTGCAGTTTTCACTTAAATAACACAGTGACGCTGTTAGCATTTTTGGGTAAAAAAATAAAATAAAATAAAAAAAGATCTAAACAGTAGTTGAACAAACCATTTTCTTCGACTTTGAGTGCAAAACTAGCTGCGTATACTTTGTGTGATAATATCACCAGGTGATGATTTCGCAGTCACAGTAGCCCTCTGAGGGCAACCATAACTGCAAGGTGGGCCTCGACAAAGATGAGTGTTGAAATCCCTGGTGCAGGAATTAGACTTTAAAATTAAACAACTCACCATAAATTGGCATCACCGTCTGTAATTTGATCAATAAGGGTAAAGACATGCCCATTTGAATCCCCTTTTGAAAAGACATGAATTTTGCTGATGTATTTCAATTATTGGCAGTTATTATCATTCAAATGGTACACCTGTTTCGAAAAACAAACAAAAATATTGGACATATTCTTCGAACTTTTAATGTCAAAATATCGATCAACATTTTTCCCAAAGTTTCATGATTTGCGCGTAGGTTTTCTGAAGGTGCTAATTCCACTTCCATGAAGAGTATAATGCAAATACACCTTAGTGTCTATGCCCCCCCCCCTTATTTATTTATTTATCTATTTATATATTTGGGGGGGAGGAGAAGGGTCACTTACAAATGATCCATACCTGTCAACTTTTTGGAGCGCCAACCTGTATAAACTACCAAAAAAATCTGTATAAAGAGCAAAAAATCCTTATAACATACCAAAGCATTTTATGTCAAAATAACGGCACAGAAAAAAACCCACGAAATTTTCAATGATATTTATTGTAGATCTCCATAATACAATGTCTGGTTAATGTCTAATCATCATTCTACTTAGTGGCATTACTGTGTTCAGAGTTGTATTCCGGAAATGAAAGCATACGAGTAGACGAGCACCGTTCTGGGCAAAAGCAAACGGAACTACCTGTCAGGGGGGGGGGGAACAAAAAACGGAAATTTTCAGAATCCGTATGATTTGTGCGATACGGTCATATACGTAAGATTCGCCACAAAATCCGTATGAACTATGGCTAAACCGTATGAGTTGACAGGTATGAATGATCTGTCATTTTCATTCAAGCCGTCTTTACAATTAATGTCACTGGAGAGAGCCTCATTGTTGCAATACACCAGAGGGATCCGTGAAATGCCAAGATGAAATGCCATTTTGCATCCACACTACAGCGGCCAGCAAAATAATATTTATATAATAATATTATAAAATAATGGTTATTTCTGAGATATGATAGAATTTTTGAAAGAATCAGAACTATTGCATGCCCTTAATGTTATTCCCATTGTACTTTGTACAAACACAAGAGTATAGTGAGCTCAATGTGTAGTTCGGATCGCTTATGCATCTGTATCTGCAGAGTTTGGTGGGTTACGCATGCAAATTGCACATCTTACATGAGATTTATGAAACTGTTGATGTCTTCAGCGTTTTGGATGAAGTGTATTGTTGCACTGTCAATAAGTATCGCATTTTACGCTAAACACCTAAAATCAACAATAATTTTGAAAAAACGGCTTGAAACGTGGCTGGTTCAGCGTGTGAGACATTTACACGTGAAATCAAGGTGGCACTGGCGGGGGAAAAAATTGGCTTTAAATTAGAATTGTATTTGCAAGCATCTAAATTGATGAAATTAGATGAAAATGACCTTCATCAATACATCCGATAACATCATGGTTGGCGCCACATATTGTTGCGACTCAGGGGGTGCACACGTGAACCAACGAGCGTCCCGCAGGGGTGGAGCATCTACCTGCTTACACCCACTGTGAATGAAATAAAACCCCACGGAGTTGATGGAGTGCAGAGGAATGCAAGGCAGCGCCGCAGGAGGGGTCTGCATTAATCCGAGGCAGATGTGCATCATTGGCTGCTATATGGTTATTATTCATACTCGCCAAACATCAGATCTCCAAAGCAACCGAGCGTCCCCCACAATGACAAAGTGGGACCGGTTTGCATAACCCTGTCTCCACAATACCCTGGAAAAATAAGCAAAATGTCTCAAATGGACAGCGGTAAAAATCGGAGACCCACTGGACACAATTTCTGACATGCATGCGCTCACAGGCCAACTTACCAAATACGCCTGCACAAATATTCAAGTTGAAAACAGTCAAGTATTAATTTAACAGCATGTTTATTACTGTGGTTGAAGCTTGAAGTAGAAGTCGCAGCGCATCATGTTGAGCGGATGTCTCTGATATTTGCGTTCTAAGTCGTGAGTATATTTGAGCCACCGCAGTTTGAAGCCGAGTCGTTCTTCAACCGCTGCAAACTACAACAATAATAAACAGGATTAAATCATTGGCTCACTGACAATATCAATCAAAACCAAGCATTATCTTAGTTTTGGGCAAAGATTTATGGTTGAGCTAATGCATTAAAGCCTTATTTGATGAAGCAGGTGTACCTATTAATGTGTCCATTGTCATCGTTTAAAGAACCTGCCGAGTGAATTCAGATATTTGTTTCGAGCTGCATTATGCAACTTTGAAGATAACGGCTGAAAATGTGAAAAGACTGAGAACTACGTGGTACTCAAATGTGGCGAAATAGCGTTAAACTGGTTTTAGGCAGGATTTTCTTTTTTGGGGGGGGTGGGGGTAGTCATGCATTTAGAGTCCCACCACTTCAACTTGAGTGCCTTTTTTTATTGCATCAGTGGTTATCCAGTTCTCTGGTTTAGACAGCTTTACTTGGGGTGGCAGGAGGTTCAGTTGGGAGGGTGGAGGTTATAACCCCCCCCCCCCCCCCCCCGTTTCGATTTCTACTTTGCCCTGCAAGTTTATGCATGTTGCGTGAATAACAATAATATTTATATTGAGCACTAATCCAGCCTGTGTAGGCTATGCAGTAAAAACACGTTTCAAATAGGACTTCCACAAATGATTATTTTGCTCGTCGACTATTTTACTAGTTGATTATGTCACCGATATTAAGTGTAATTATTCAACAAATGGGATGATGTAAATTGCAGAATACAGCTCCAGAAAGCAGCTACACAGCTACATTATCTTACAATCCAAATTCTTGAAGGTAGGTACAAATTCATTTGAGGACAATTAAGATGAGAGTATATTCAACTTTGTTGACATTTTGCAGCTTGTGCCAGCATTTCTGACATTTTTAATCAATGATGGTGCAACTGAAATTGAAGGCCAAACTGTGGCCTGAATAGCTTTTCCGTAAATGTGTAGTGCATTTTGAAATCGAACCAACAACTACTGTACACACTATGCGCACTTCCAAAAAAATATACTTTGAAAGTATCTATAAATACCAAAAGAAATACTTGTTCACATTTTTCAGTCTTCTTAGGCAGCAAGCATTTTTCTTCAATGTGGAAGAGTGAAATCAGATGAGTAAAATTTGTAAAAAAGAAATGTGCTCAACAAAACTAAAATAAGCACTTGTACTGTTTTTTATTTGATGTTTACATGTGACCTTTATTTATCCAAAATGTTCAGCTTTCCTTCACTCTTACTATATTTTAAAAACACTAAATTGATTTGCAAATGTGGCAATGAGAGAGCGAGAGAGAAAGAGTCAGAGAGCGAGAGAGAGAGAGAGACCTTACAATTTGGTCGACGCGCAACTCCTGAATGGGCGTTGCTTCCGTGCCGACTGGCGCATCTCGCAGTTTGGTGAACAAAAGAAGACCAAAGTTTAGACTGGCTAAAAGGTGGGCTATTTTGCAGTGCAGTTGGTCGAACACAATTTTAGTGTACGTATTTAATTGAGGCGCAGGCAGACAGATCCAGTATTCAGTATCAGATAGTATTTCAGATAGTATTTCATTCATAAATATGACACCAAGCGGTGCAAAGCAGTCTCAAATATCGGCCCTGTCACACATATAGCCGACTACATCATTCAAAAGGGGAGATATTACAGTTTACGTGCCATTGTCATGCACGAACACCATCGAATGTACTTTATGTTTCTGCAATATTAACACGGTGTACCCCACTGATTTTGATGCAAATGAGGGATGCCACAGGGATTGGACGGGAAAACACTGCATTCCATCCCGCAATGGCGCAAAAAGCTGGAAACGCCCTTTTCTGCCCAACTCTACCGGTGCAAAGTATAGCCAAGTCATAATGTTTCCATTTACATACCTTGAAAGATGTTCTCATGTATTGTTTTCAAAATCTCGTTGCGTCTAGCCAGGCAAGATGCTTCGATGTACGCTAGATACAACTGCTTCGGCACCTCAACAAACCTCCAATTATGTAAAAAGATTACTGCTAACTACTCACATAAGTTGTCACATTTTAAAGACCATTTGAACATATTAAACCAAGCCTAGAGCCCCCACAAATATAATATAGCTTGTCTGACTGTTTGTGGTTTTCCTGAATTGGCGGCGCCGGTAGGACGCAACCATTTCTTCTTCAAAGAAGGGAGGGTCAGCGCGGGAGTAAGTTCTAAACACACGCTCATGAGCTAGCTGGTGGCTAGCGCCTCTCGTTGTGGCGCGGCAAGCCCGGTGACAACCGATTGGGATATATTCTGGCCACCGGAGGCTTCAATGTGTTTTTGGGGCTCAAACACGTTGGGGTGTGCAAACATAAGAAAGTCGTTAGACAAAGTTTTATACATTTTTTAGGAGGGTTTGATATCAGCGCATTCATATTTATTTTCACTTTTCAGGGACTTTAGGCTTTGTGATTTCATGTTGCAATAGAAGCTAATTGGAACAATAAAGACAGTGACAATAAAACCATTTCAGAGAAAAATTCTAAACTACGTTTAAATGCGGCCGATACAAATACAGCTGAGTGTTCCTGGACTTTGTGGTTCGTCGCTCACGGCTATGCTCGATCACAAATTTAGAGTTTTCTGCCTTCAGTGTAGTAATATCACTGTTGTGCCATATTTTCTCCAGGTGATATCGACTGCCTTCATTGTGTTCTGCGCTATATTTAGTGCCTTGGAAATTCTTTTGAACCCTTCTCCTGTCCGATACCTTTAAACAACAAGATCCCACTGATGTTGTGGAAGCTCTCTGCAAAGCATAGCTTGTATTGTAGAATGTGACTCACCGAGAGCTGAATTTTATTCGGGGTTAATCGGAGCTATTTTAAAGGGTGGCAGGTGTGTGCCGACTCACAGTTGACAGTTGGAAGGTTAATTCTAAACACAACCACATTCTCAGATCAGAGAGGGTGTGCGCACTTGTGCAACCAGATTATCGCCATTGTTTATTTTTCTTCTCCTCACTAGAAGATTTCAGGGGTATTGTCAAAGGTGTCATACATGTTACGTAAAATTTCAAAATTATTTGTCTTGGTTTCATTTTTTATCTCCCCCCCAGTGCCATTTGAACAGGGGGGGGGGGCGGTGTAGACTATTTACATCCATTTTAAGTTATGAATTTTCAGGTGATGTGGGTTGGTCTGTACCAAACATCATGTGATAAACGGATGTTCACTGGAGTTGTAAATATATGGGGAGGGGGGGGGGGGGGTTGACGGAGCCATCTGATACGTAGCCAAAATGCATCTGGCATAACAGATACACACGGTATTCAAAGAGTGTGTGAACACTGATACTGATTGCACCAATTCTCTCTTCCCTTTTCCTCACTCATATCATGTTCACATCATACAGTTCAAATAGCCGCTCTGGCATCAGTGTGAAATTGGAGCATCCTGTGATATGTAAAACGTGTTTCTCAATGCATGAGAGCAAAACAAAAACCACAAGAAGGTTCTGGCAGTACTTTAAAAGCATCCTGTCAAAATATAGAACTCTACGTGCATGGAGGTGGGACGGAGGGGGGGGGGGTGGAGGGAAATGATGTCAGAGGATATGTATGGATATTTGCTGTGATGAGTACCACATTTTGACCATGTTAGTGGCTGAACGGTGACCTGTGATCATGCCCTGAAACTGTTTTCAACAACGACATGTTGGAGGGGGAGAAAAAGAAAAATTTATTTCGAGCATGCTTTTGTGTCTGAGAGAGTAGAAGCAACAACAACAGCCTGCTTGCTATGGAACATCACATTGGCTCTGTTTTGAAATTCATTGGTGAAATTCATCAAAGTACATGCAGCATATGTTGGCATTTTAATCCTGTTTCATTCCATACACTTTCCCCTGTTCGCAGCTTTGTATTTATTTATTTATTTTTTATTTTAATGAACCACAAGATAAAAATGACCTGGAAAATTCCAAAATGACCACAGGGAGCTTTAAGGCAAATGTGTTATAAAAATGACTGTGGAATTGACAGAACAAAGCGAAATCCCGTTTTGATTCATAACTGCTATTTGTCTAATTGTCAGGCGAGGACAGTTTTCTTGTCTGATAGATTGAACCAAATCACCGTGGAAAGTCCTGCAAATTAGGACCCGCGGTTGGCTGCAGCACAAAACTTGAGATTGCAAAGCAGCAAAATTCTAACCTTGAAATTTGACTTCTGCAATTTGTGCGACGAAATTCAGACTGAACAAAAGCAAGACCGCAATTACACCCTTTCTAAATCGATGTCTTGAGACTTGTCTAAGACTCCAGAAAATCTTTTTTTCTCCACATGACAGTTTGTACTAAAACGTGCGCAACTTTACTCTATGATTAATCACATTCCAACAATAATCCCGAACTATTTCTGTGCTCTTTGATACGAGACAGTGACAGCCACGGCCTAAAAGTCTTCGGACACGAGTGAGGTAATGATTGTGTCAGTCTATCAGCCCGCTGATACTGAACAGAAAGATTTCAGGTTTCCCATGGAATATAAGCATTCCTTTGTGTGCTGCTGCCATAGATCTCTGCTAAGGGAACATCTGGGAGCCTTCCTTTAACCGAGGAAACAATACTCAAAATCTTGTCTGAGTGCCCCATGAAGAAGAGCTTCTGTCGTACATATTAACTCTTTCGAGGCAACAAGGAACATACAATCCATTCTGGAAGGATTTAGCTAGTTATTTATTTTATTTTTTTAAATTAGCTTTAAGTATAGGCAACGGGGCAGGGACACAGTACATTGTTGTTGTTTTTTTTTTTTAAAAGCTTCTGCTATATAGTACAGTGATCCCTCACTTATCGTGGTTAATGGTGACCGGGACCACCCGCGAAAGACGAAAATCCGCAAAGTAGCGAGCCCCCCCCGAACAGGTATATGTACTGTACATGTGTATGAGTACCGTATTTTTCGGATAATACGTCGCTCCAGATTATAAATCGCACCAGCCAAAAATATGCAGAATTAAGAAGGAAAAAACATAAATTGCACTGGAGTATAAGTCGCATTTTGGGGGAAATTTATTTGATACAATCCAACACCAAAAACATACATGTCATCTTGAAAGGCAATTTAAAATAAAAATAAAATAGAGAACAACAGGCTGAATAAGTGTACGGTATACTAACGTTACATGACTGACATGCCTGGTAATGTCAGTAATGACGCAACATATTAAGAGTTATTCAGATAACTCTAGCATAAAGAACATGCCAACAAGTTTACCAAACTATCAGTTTCACTCCAAATCACAAAATCCAATGAAATCTTCATCCTCTGTGTCACTTTTAAACAACTCCCCCACTCGGGAGGTAGACGGTGCGCCGCTTCCTCTTCTATGTCGCTTACGTCAGACTCATCGTCGATTTATCAACACAGGCCGAGAGCGCCCTCTTGTGGTTTAATGTGAAAATAACATGTGAAATGACATTCATGTGTTAATAATTTCACACATAAATTGCTCCAGAGTATAAGTCGCACCCCCGGCCAAGCTATTAAAAAAACTGATTTATAGTCCGGAAAATGCGGATATTATAAAATATTTATAAGGCCAAATTTAATGGTATACATGCATGTAGAAGTAAATGTTTGTAATTTCGTAATTAACATTACTAATAAAATTCCTCGTCTCACCCCCCCTCGGGTGGTGTCCGTCCCCCATTCAGCTCGGGTCCTCTACCAGAGGCCAGGAAGCTTGAGGGTTCTGCGCAGTATCCTTGCTGTTCCCAGCACTGCACATTTCTGGACTGAGATGTCCAATGTTGTTCCCGGGATCTGTTGCAACCACTCATCTAGTTTGGGGGTCACTGCCCCGAGTGCTCCGACCACCACAGGCACGATTGTGACCTTTACCTTCCAGGCTCTCTCCAGCGTATATATATATATATATATATATATATATATAGAGAGAGAGAGAGAGAGAGAGAGAGAGAGAGAGAGAGATATACACACACGCATGTATAAGGTGCATGAGTTAGGTTAGGTTAGTGTATGAATAACAAAATACAGTAAACATATACATGTAGTACTGTATATGTTGATCTATGTGACTCACTGTTGTTTTGCTGACTTTTGCTGCCTCTCGCGGACCTTTTGCGGCATTTTCGCAATTTTTATTTTTTTTAATGAATATGAAAAAATCCGCGATGCACCGAGGCCGCGATAAACGAACCGCGAAATAATGAGGGATCACTGTACTGAGTAACAAGGAGTTTTGGATCTTTGGTCATCAACGCGCTTTTCTGTAATTCGTCTACCTGCTTTGATGGCTTCAGAAAAACACCCAAAAATGCAGACGTAAAAAGAAAAACACACTTTTGGAATTAATCCTTCCGTCAAATGCCTCAAATGAATGCGTTGGACCCTTTTACAGAATGACCACATTCTCAACATTTTAAGATTTGCTGTTCCATTATATTTGTGGACTGGTGGAGTGGGGATTGAAAATGCAGCCTGGCTGCATGATTCACGAAGGCTCGAGTCAGGTCATCAAATTCCGCCATGAACTTCTACTGTGTGTATTGTCATTTGAAAATGATCATATTGGATTTGTTGCTTCCACACATCAGTGCAGGATGAGAAACATGGCAAGAACATAATAAATAGCATTAAAAAAAAAAAAGTTCCAGGACCGGTGTCACAAAAATCTCAAATGATGAGTTTTGCCCCTTGATGCGGGCCTGATGATGAACCATCATTCCTCCACAGAGCTCCTGTGGCATTTGCTTCGTTCAGTTGTCAAGAAGAGGTGACATTTGGGCTGGGACAATTGGCAGCTGCTTGACTACGACAATGTGCCTGCTCATGTTACCAAAAGCATCTGACAGTTCCGGGCCGAGAAGAGCAGGGCCACCCCACCCACGCCAGGGTTTATTTTATTTATTTATTTATTTATGAAGTCTTTCCCAAGCTCAAGGGGTATATTAACGGTACCCGCTTTGAAGACCTGGATGAAATCAAGACGGCTGTCGTCACAGCTCTGGAGCATCCAGGAAGAATTCTTCCAGGAGTGCATCAAGGCTTGGCAAAAAAAGGCGGGGCAAAGTATGTTAGATTTCAGGGGAAATTACTTCCAAGGTCAAAACAAAAACATCTATTGCGACACCAGTCCTGGAACTTTTCTGACAGATTTGTTTGCATTTTTATTCTAATCTGATTTATATTAGTCAGTTAAAAACACTAAAGTAGTTTAAAATGTCTTTCAGATTATTTCATGGTTCATTGCCCTTTATTTTAGCATTTAGCCTCTACGTATCAGAAATCAGATATTGTTTATTGTTTACAGATTCATTTATTGATTGAGTTTGTTAAAAAATATGTGGGAAGTAGACCTGGAGCGTGCGGGGAGGGGGGGGGCACATTAAATCACAGGTACAAATTCTCCGTTTTTTCAAAATTGTTCAGCCCTAATTGAGAGCAAGAAAGAAGCAATTTGTCCCAAAGGTGCCTGGACATGAATAGGTGGCATGGAGTGGTCGTTCCTCAACCCGGAAGTTGGTGCTTCCATCCGTGGACATTGCTACCATGTCCTTGAGACACTGAGCCCCCACAGTTGCTCCTGGTGCTGTGTCACCAGTAGGTGAATGATGTAACAGTGTGTGAAGCGCTTTGAGTACCCGAGGTAGAAAAGCGCCACACAAGTGACAGCCTAATTAACGGTAATTAGGCTGTCACTTGTGTGGCGCTTTGTGTGGCGCTATAGTTGAAAGTAATGTGACAATATGTCCTTCACATAATAAGGCGATGGATCGTCTGATGAGTCATGCTCGTGGTTCAAACTGGTTGTCGTTACAACACTTCCAGGTCATAAACCTGATCGGTTAATAATGAAAAAGTCAATTGCAGTTCTGTGGCTTTTTTTTTTTTTTTTTTAAAGAAAATAGTGTTTTCGAAAGAAGCCTAAAATTAAATCTGTCTAATCGGGCACGTCACATTTATTTCTTTTGATTGCAATTTAAAAATGCAAAGAATTATATATAACATATACAGTAAATTGGTAGCAAACTAAATTTCAGTACAACCTCTAGCGACTCAGCAATGGGGAACCCCCCCCTCCCTCCCCCCACATCAGGCGGTAGATGTACTTTTGTTAAGCAGTGCCGAATTTATATGCCACTGTATGTGTGTGGTACAGCAGTAATTCGATGATCCAAATATGAGTATGTTTTGACATACTCAAAATAGGCTTGGCCATGCAGTTAGCGCTTTGGCAACGTTCATGAAATAGCGACTGCAAGTAAGATTGAAGGTGGCGGTGGCGGCAGTTTCCGCATGACGTGTCCGTGTCATCCAAGTTGCTGTTCTTAATCAGCATGTATTATCCAAAGTTGTGACTCTGCCCCTCCGTCTACATTGTGTGTGTGTGTGTGTGTGTGTGTGTGTGTGTGTTTCTTCGGTCTGGACACCACAGCAGCATTTGCATCACTTGCCGCTGTGTCCAGACTCAAATCTCATTTGTAGAAATATGACTTGCATTGCATTTCAAACAACCTCCACATGTGCTTTGGATCAGTTTTGCAAAAATGTGTTTTGATGTGATTTTTTTGACGTGAAGTCTTCACAACATCAAGCTGGAAATAAGCTCGATGTGACAAAAATTTGATTTGGGGCTGGCAAGGGGGAAAGAGGCCCGTGAGACAGCAGAGCCGCATGATTTTGTGCAACTCTTCATTGGGGGAAAATAATAATTACGTTTGTAAAATGCAATCTAAACTCATTATAGAGACATATTTTAATTAAATAAAGTGTGCAATTTTCTGCAGTGATTAGATTTTTGTTTTTAAGTAGAGTCCTGTAAAAGGGCCAAATACTAATCGGAGCACACATAATTATTAGATATTTTACTCAAGTTTGATCAGAGGATGTCTAGCAACCCAGAGCACTCTGTTTAAAAGCATTGCCCTTCCTCGTTAGTATGAGCTCATTAACCCTTCCCCAGGTTACTAATTTATAGTGTTTCTTTTATTTGGTTTCACTTGACCCTCCCCGTCCCTTTCCATAAAAACTGAGAGGGTGCCTTGTTGCTTTACAACCAGTTAAATTACACTTTGATGTTTTTTCTCTGTTTTCAGGGGCGATTACATCCCTGACCCGAGCAAGCACGTGACCTCGGCTAACCAAAGAGGTCTGCAGGTTGTCAGAAAATGACTGGCGAATTGAAAGAGCGAGCGGCGTTTATTTCTCACGTTTAACGTATGCTGGTCTGCTCTACAAGGGGAACGACAGTGAGAAAAAAAAAATAATTCTTCGGAATGCCAAGAGACCGCTGCCAAGGCAGTGGAATCTTGGCTTTCGGGAAGAAAGCAAGACTTGACGGCTGTGTTCTCTGGGGGGGGGGGACATCTCGGCAGGCGTGAATCCTGTGAGATGTTGGTGAGGATTGTGTTTGGTTACGATTAGCATGCCACAAAACAGATTGCTTCGAGTGCAAGATGAAGAGAAAGTACATGTTGAGGGTATGTGATCTGGATGTAGGGATGAGTATAAAACCTAACGGTGCCCATCTGTACGCCCAGCTGAGCCTCACATGTTTACGTGCCTTGCTCAGGGGCCCGCGCACCCACACCCTCGGTCTTTCAAAACAAGCAGGGACTTTGCGTTGACCCAACTCACTTCTGAGCGTTGCAGTCATGCTCTCGCTCAGAGGTTGAATGAAAACATCGGACGGGGCAGAAGCAGCGATTGGCAATGTCAGAACATCTGCTCGCACGTGAGGAGACAGTAAGGGGCTCTGACAGGTGGGCCGCAGCGATATGAGGTCATGAACCCCAGCTGG
Organism: Hippocampus guttulatus; assembly: GCF_054856545.1. Taxonomy (NCBI): domain Eukaryota; kingdom Metazoa; phylum Chordata; class Actinopteri; order Syngnathiformes; family Syngnathidae; genus Hippocampus; species Hippocampus guttulatus. The sequence continues at coordinate 17,111,613 of NC_141264.1, read as the reverse complement.
GCAAGCTGCGTCGTTTCATTAGTCTCAGTCGGGGCAAGCCCGAGCCCAAAAGCAGGGGAAGGGCCGCGGCGGTTTTGGAGAGACGACTACTGACATCACGTTGCGGGACACACCAGGCAAAGAATATTAATTCATGAAAACAAACATGCATGTTGCAGACAGCCGACGCCCAACTTCATCACTTCAAAACTATTCCGCCAGCTTACTCACCATTAAAAGTATGGCTGACAGAGTTACCAGCACCGCAAAATATCAACAGTGCTTCTCACGATGCACTTTGTTTCTAAGACGACAGACTGTGGAGGGCGTTAAACAGAAAGCTGCAAGAAAACGCACGCAAAGAATGACTCCAAATGTGATCTCGCGGGAGATAAATGTACCGTGGTCCTAAGATCATCCGTTCGGGGATGCGGATCGACTCGCATTGTGGATTTATTTAAGCCACACAAAATTAACCAAACGGGGTAAGTGCGGGGGGGGGGGGGGGGAACGGCCAAAAGCAACCTTTGCACCCACACTAAACGATGATGCGTGACAGATGTGTAGCATGTGGATGGATCGTGGAAGATGACTGAAAAGTGTGCACCCCGCAGCTAACTTTGCTTTGCACATCCGGTTCTTCTGTTCCAGCTCTCCACTTTTTGTCACTTTAGCCATTTTGTACTGAGCGGCGAAGACGGAGGCGTGTTTAATTTTCAGTTAATTTCACTTCTTTGCCGTCACCGAGAGCCTAAAAGGGATGACTTGTGCAAGGGTCCTACTAGTTTGAGATTTTTCACTGGTGTAATTATTTTCTATTTCATTTACATGAAATACATTTTTAGAGTGGCTTTCGTAGTTAGATTTAAGGCTTATGAAAATGTTTTAACTGTCATTTTTTGTTTTAATACACCGTATAGACAGTACATGTATGGATTATTTTGGATGAAAAAAGGTCACAAAGTATCAAACGACAATTGCCAACAACAATTTAACCTTTCTTCCATATGCCTGAACAATAATACAGATATAAATGCATTTTGAATAAACCCGGAAATCTCATGTATGAAATTGACAGACAAAAACGGAAGGACATTTCGGTTATACATAATTGTTGATCGTTTTATAAATGTAAAATATAATTTCATTGAGCTATTTTTTGTTTTTTTTAAAGCATTCTTATTTTTATTTTCATTGTGAAAAGGTTTTTAGTTTTAGTTATTTCGTTATTTTTGTTAACTGTAATTACCACGGCGAGTAAGGATATCAGGTATCGGTAGTGCGCAGATACCACCTTATTGCAAGGTATCGCATTTTCGTGAAGAGTACCGATACGAGCCAACGATACAAAACAAATCTGAGTAAATTGTTCCTGCCAGTCGTTGGCTCGACACTGCGGCGGTTTGAGACATCGGCACATCATCTTGTGCGTCAGAAAGAAAGGTCGCCTCACAGTAGTGCCATTGCGTTAATTGCGTAAGGTCATAACGTGACAATGACCTGTGAAGTTAGGTTCTAACTTTATTCTGACTTCATTCCGATGCATTTGAAAACGTAGTCTTTCCACTGTTACGATGGAGACTATTTAAGGACAGAAACCTCACGCCAATGCAAAGCAAAAGCAGACAGAAAAACTGACAGAGCACTGTTCTGACTGGCCCGCCACCAGTCATACATGCTTATTTATCCACATTGATGTTTGTTTATATGAAGGAGAAGGGACAGCCTTCTTCATCTCCAAAAAGGAAACAAACAAAAAAAAATCCTTGCATGTGGTGACAGGAACAGAGCCAGGTCTGTCACAAAATGGAGGCTGTGCAAATTGGAAGTGACAAACACAATGTTGTTTACATCTGAGCGCCAAAGTGCGGAGGGCAACAGTGGGCAAACGAGGGCCACCGCACACGCACAAACACACAAACTGTCCAAAATGAGGCAGCTTTTTCATTGGCTCGGATTTCAGGTGGCGTGATTGAGCGAAGTGAGTGTGCCCCCCCTGGAAGGTTGTGTCGCAGGTCACCCGAATGTGTCGTGACAACCTTTTCAAACATGTAGAAGTGAAGTGTAGATTCAGCAGACACAGACAAGGCCTTTGAACCCCAGAATAAAACATTACAGAGGTGATGTAAGCATAAAGTAGCCGCAACTGTGTGTGGATGCTAGAACGTGATGGTGTGCAGATGCACTTGCTGACTTGTTAGGCACAGGGTTCCTTTTTTTCCCCCCGGCTATATACACCAAAAGCAACACGCATTTTAAGGAGCATATTGCTCTTTGCCTGTCGCTGTTTCTCTTCAAGTTTAATTGGTCAGAGTTGGGTGGCTGCAAGCCACAATTACGTTTTTGGCTTTCGTCTTATGAACCCAAATGTGTGCAATGTATTTAATTATGAGAGTGAAATATCCAAACATTTCAAGCTTTACGTTAGATTTATATCTGGATGTTAAGTGCATGAATGTGAAAAATGCTGAGGTGCGAAATTAGGGATGAGTGAAGACTGACACAGGCCTTATTTCAATGTATCGTGTACCGTTAAAGGCATCTGATATCAGTCACCGATACTTCAGGCAAAAAAAATCTGACATTGAGTAAGGCCTCCTTGCCAGGAGAAAACATTTTTAAAAATCTCCTCGACTTTATAGGGCACTCTAAAAACAACTATATAAAATAAAAATCAGACTTAAAAACTATAACATTAACAAAATAAAAACAGTAAACATAAAACATTTAAGCAATGCTGAGTCTGATGTTGAGCCGAAATCCAAACAATAAAAATGTGTTGAGCTGTATCAGTAAAGATACAAGCTCCCATTTGCTTGTGAGCAGTATTGGGATGACATCATAATCGAAGTTCGCACTGTGGCTCTTAATACTCAGTTCGGATTTTTTTTTTTTTTTTGTGTGTTCACATTACATGTTAAATGCGACCTCACTATGATAATTGTGTGAACATCTGCGTCTCTCAAGTGACCCACCCGCATGCGCAGAAGAAGAGACGACGTCATTCACAATGTAGTGTTTACAGAAGTAAATGTGATCCAGTGTGGAAGGGCCACAGATGTGGTAGGGGCTCATCTTTTTTGTCTTTTCATATCTATGGAGGAGAAATGCGAGAATATTTGGGGGAAACGGGGCAAGGCTTTTCACGGTTTCAGATGACATGCCCAGCATTTCAGAGCAGAGACAAGGGCTTGATTTTGCGCAATTTTGAAGTCTTCTTCTATGTACTGCTGTTTTGTAATGTTTCCAATTTGGCGGGGCTGTTCACACTCCTCTCTGTGGTATCTCAAGACATTTGGCGTGTGGCTCTCCCCATTTCCGCAGAAAGGTAAAATTGATCACAACTTTCCATGTTTCCTGAATGTAGGAAAAGACAACGGCCTGACAGAGTCTGAGTTGCCCTCCAGCGTTGACCCCCCTGGGATGGAGAGCAGCTACCTAAATCTAAAGGAAGCAGGAGCGAAGGGGTCAGGCGAGCGTCCCGGCTCAGATCTTTCCAGCCCTCTGGATAAAAGCGAGGCAGAGAGCAACAAAGGCAAGAAGAGGCGCAATCGCACTACGTTTACCAGCTATCAGCTGGAGGAGCTGGAGAAGGTTTTCCAGAAGACACACTACCCAGATGTGTACGCTCGCGAGCAGCTGGCACTCAGAACAGACCTGACGGAAGCTCGCGTTCAGGTGAGACCAGATGGGCATGCAAAAAAGACGAGCAGTGTTGCATTCACACCATTGTCCGTATTCACGTGTTAATCATTGCGAGAGAGTGCAAGGGAAAGTTAAAGCTAGTGATGTGACAACAGAAGAGTCTATTGTTCTCCTTTTTCATCACTACAGTATTTTCTTCCAGCCAACCTTAGATCAGAGCGGGACGAGCGGGATGAAGGGGGGTCCCTTTGCGTTTACTTGCGCCAGACTCTGCACGAAAGGTCAGAGGCCAAGGGTTTGTCCCTGGTGCAACGGTGATGAAACTACTTCCACACAAAACTGCAAAGGCAGGAGGTGAGGGACATGGGGAGAGAAGTAGTCATTGGACTATTTGGGAAGGATATAAAAAGCACTTGAGATGCCAGCTTCAATTTCCACGTGCAGTCTGAGACATAGTCAGGGACGGTCTGGTCTGTGCGGTGGTACAGTAGAAAAAAAAAATAGTTGGTTCACACAGATCCATGCCTTCCCCAGATGAATATAATTAACGTTCCCAACCCAACTGACAGGCACGCAGCCCACTCTTTTGAGTCACTGTGAGGATTGACCCAAAGTCCTGCAAAACAGACCCGAAACATGCACGCAATCAAGTCTAAATCCCACAATTGCAACAGAAGGTCTATCAGGACAAGGTCCAGGGATACGCAATTGAGGAATACCAAGGGGCATCGCGAGCTTGGCAAGCGACTTGATCATCCTTTTCATCTAAGAAACAATGCAGATGTTTTCTTCAGAAGAAAGACCGTGTCAGAGTCGGACTGTTCCATCCTAAGTTTAATGATGAAGGTCTTTGTGTGCAGCTTGGGGCTTTTGCTGCTATTAAATTATTTACATGAATGTGAGCAAAAAAAAAAAAAAAAAAAAAAAAAAGTCCCTCACGAACTTGGCCATACCTGCCTTTAGTGGAGGAGGGGTGGGGGGCGGGGGGGTGGAGTGAGTGAAGCAGAGCTGAGGCACTCTATCAAGTCGCAGTGCTGCGGGATGACAGAGATGAGGTGAGACGGCTGGAACTTCAAAGCTGCTTTTGGAGTTTGTGCACTCTGCCCTCCCTTCTCGCACCCGCCCACCCCCCGACCCGACTGCTGGACGTGCAGCGTAAATAAAACCATTTAATGGTTCCGTAAACTGCCTTTTGCCGTCAACGTCTTCAGCTATTACCGTTACACGACAAGCACTTTTAACTCGCTGTCACCTTCCTCGCAGATGCGTCTGTCAATGGAACAAACAAGAACACAGTTGGAAGTTGGTAACTTTGGGCACGTCATACGTGATGGATTAAAAGTTTTCACGATGAGAAGAACGGGAACTCTGCTTGTCGCCAATAATGGTTTTTAAGACGCAGCTTTGGACAGGCAGAGAGAAGCAGCACAAGACACATCTGACTTCATAACGCTTGCACCACAGATGATCTCTTTGCCAAACTATTTGGCTTATGTCCCCTTCTTACTGCCGTTCAAAGGCAAAGCAGCACTGTGCAAACCCTCTGTGAAACATGACTCACTCAGCACACTCAAACCAAGAAGAGGGGTTCATAATTATGCGCTCAGGCATTCAAAATGAAAAAGCTGACAGCGTTCAGATGAAGAGAACATATTGGTCAGTGACAGATTCCGAATGTTATAAATGACGTGGTATTTAAATGTGTGTGTCCTGTGTGCGTCTGGTCAGCCGCCTTTGTCTGCACGCCTCGCAGAGGTCAAAAGGGTTAGCTGCGGAAAGCCACGGGCTTTGGCGTCAGGAAATTAAACATGAAATGAAAACAAGCTCCAGTTTGAACATTCTCCCATCTCACTTTCCAATATCCCAACTTCCCCTCGTCGACATAAAAAGGAGGTGGGAGGAGAGAGGCGCTTTGTGTCGGGGTGGGGATGGGTGACAGAGGTGAGACTATGACAAAAATCTGATGACCGATTACACTCATTAAAATTCTGACATTTTTCAAGAAAAAACAAAGTCTCTACCTTGGACACAATCTACAGCGGTAACGCAAACCAAACCGTGTAACTAACTACTCTTTCGAATCTCTACTAGCTCAATGTTAACACACAATTTAAAAAAACATAGGTGGGCTAATACAACAGCAATGTTGCAGTCGTTAAAAGCATTTAAGCAACACAAACGGTGCAGCGCCACTTGTAGACAGACAACTTTATACTCAGAGGCACATATTCTTTATCGTGCGCAAAAAAACCCAACAAATATTGCTGCCCTTTTATGAGTCCGTTACAAAACTCTAATTTGTGTATTATTTACTGTATGTCTCTAATTAACTGGTAACTATGGCATGCACACGAAAAGGAGCACGTCAGTGGGCTTTAAAGCATGAAAATATGTACAACTGTTAGTTTTATTTATATATACATATCAGTACAACACTGTAGGATGGGCTTTAAATATTTTTGCTTTAAAAAAAAAAGTTTAACATTTTTTGTTTGTATATTTGGACTTTAGTTGCCATGACTATTCATTTCAAGGGAGAAAGATTATTTGCAACACGTGTTCCGAGTTGCAAACATGGTCACAGAACAAACTAAACTTTGAAGTGAAGGCACGACTGCATTGGGAGACAAGTCAGAAGCGCTCTAATCAGGGGCCCCGTGTATTGAAGATCGATTTAGAAACTAGTGTCATGCGTTGAGAAAGCGGAGAAGAAACCAAAGGAAAAGGACACATCAAACAATAACACCCCCGCTCCCAAACCTCAGGGGACTGTAACAGACCCCAAGCCCTCCTGCAAACATATGATTTAATTCAAAGGCCAACAACCCCTCACCTTGACATTGGGGGGCAGCCACAACCTTCCATATCACTTTACGACTTTGGAAGACTAATCTCGCCAGCTGACCTGTGGAATGTCGGCGTGAGATTTCTTAACATCAGTTTTGGGGGGGGATCTCGATGCATACATGGTCCCCTTTTTGAAAAATGAACCCGTTTGTGGTCCTACACATACATCCCTGAAAAGGAAATGCACTTCAGAGCACTCTGTCACGCGGCCAATTTTTTTTTATGATGAAGATGACGGAGAGGAATGGTAAATGCAAAAGAAGGGGGGGGGGGTATGAAGGGCCTGGCCGAGGGGAATTTGAATGTCGGGAACTGTGAAAACCACAAGTTGATTGGGCTTGGAATCAACCAACAATCAAAGCTCGAACCACTGCAGAACATTTGTTGCACTTGGCAAGGAGGTTCAAGATAACATATCGTGCTATACAAATAAAATGTGATTGATATATAGAGCAGGAGCGTCCATCTTCGCAAGTAATCATGTATTGTCTATTATTAAGCAAGAAGAATTTATCAAATCTGTAGCAATCCTGCTTTGTGTGCAAAATAAGTTTTGCAGTGGTACTGTCAATTATTTTGTATTTGTTGTCCTTGACTTAAAGGTGATTTTCTAAATATTTGGCATGAAAGGGGAAGCCGACTCAAAACTTGCCAGGGTGATTTTGCCAGTTGTATTCTTGTAAATCAAAGTATCACAACATTGTGCTGCTCGCAAACCTTTCTGTTCTCCAGTAGTATGATACAAAAATTACTGGTAACATCAAGATCATTTTAAGGATCTGCAGTCATTGATATCACTTTTTATTTTTCAAAACCAAATTTAAACACTCCCATATAGACAAAGAATGAAAAATTTAAATACTTAAAAACATGACCTTTGAATAATGCCAACTACGGGGGGGGGGGGGGGGGGGGTTACGCAAGTCACGCTGATTGTCATTTCTGTCTACTTGCTTGTTGGTTGGATTTTTAAATGCATTGCAGTGGGATTCTCTTTGGTCCTGCTGTGTGGACAGGTGAGGGAGAGGACACCTTTCTCACAATGATTTATGAATGGCTACAGACCCAGATGTGAATCTGTCGACGCAGGCAGTCTGAAGGGAGGCAGACGACTGTGTATCAAAGGCAGGAGGAGGGGCCGGGGGGGGGGGGGTGCAGTACCAGGGGAGATGCTCCATTTTTACATCAATAGTTCCATGTGGATGGCACTTTAAAGACACGTCAAGTACTAAAATGTGCCGTGGGACTTTCATGTCCGATAAAATTTATTTGCTTCACTTTCTTAGTTTGTCTTTCAGAATGGAGGCCATGCTCCTAAATGTTTTTAGTCCACCGGTGACTGGCCTGTATCACTCTGCTGGGTTAAAAGTTACCCAAATTGGGTGAAATATCTAACTCAACGCTGGGTCTAAAAGGGATGGAGCCAATGTTAAGTTATTTCGACACAGGAAGTCGGCGCAAGATTCTGATCCTGTCTTAACAGGTCATCAATATGATGTGCTAAAAAAATAATGCTAATTTTAGGACCAATATTTACCGAGGGGAAAGAGCAACTTTCTCCTGAGAGGGGGCACCACAGCTAGTCACTGACATTTGTTCCGACCAGTTTTTACATCGAATGCCCTTCCTGACGCAACCCATCCATTTTTATCCCGGCCTGGGACAAGCATTGTTTGGGAATCGACATGTAGTCAAAAGGGTCTTGCCTAGAGACCCAAGTGGACGTTACTGTTTGCCCTTACCGGAATTTGAAGCGTGATCAAAGTCAGCCATGTTATTCACTGAGCCATCCAGCTGCCACCAACATTTTCTGAGAATGTTTCATGAAAATTACCTCAACTTTAGTACACAAAACTGGCCAAAATGGAGAGCAGCTTCAACTCGTTAGCCAGCCCAAATCCAATCCGCTGGGTCAAAATAATTGACCCAAACTTGAGTAAAAGTAACTGAACTCATTGACTCCCAAAGACGTTTTTAAACGTCTTTTCGGACTTGGTCCAGAATTGGCTGGTACTGAATGAGTTAATCTCCTCAAAATCCAGAGCTACCTAGTGAATGGGTTTGGGAAAACAAGTACAACCCAGCACTTTTTAGTATGTAGTAAGTTTATTCCTTGAAGGGCTGCCTTCCTTCTTTGCAGGTGTGGTTCCAGAATCGCAGGGCCAAGTGGAGGAAGAGGGAGCGCTTTGGCCAAATGCAACAGGTTCGAACGCATTTCTCCACGGCTTATGAGCTGCCTCTTCTAACTCGGCCTGAGAACTATGCGCAGGTGAATAAGAACACCGGCACGTCTCTCACCGGTGCCATGAAGTGTTTGTGACTGCCTCATTATGACTGCCGTTTGCTTTCAGATGCAAAACCCTTCATGGATCGGTGGCAGCAGCGGAGCCTCTCCAGTGCCGGGCTGTGTTGTTCCTTGCGATACCGTCCCCCCCTGCATGCCCCCTCATCCTCATAGTCATGGGGGGGTCCCCGACTTTCTGGGTGTCCCAAGCCCAGGGAGCAGCCACATGGGACAGACGCAGATGGGCAGCCTTTTTGGGGGACCTGGAATGGTCGGGGGGATTAATGGCTATGATCTGAATGTCGACCCGGACCGCAAGTCTTCCAGCATAGCAGCGCTGCGTATGAAGGCCAAGGAGCACAGTGCCGCCATTTCTTGGGCCACATGATGTTCCAACCAAGTCCCCCCCACCCCCCCTCCGACCCCGTTGGCCGCTTCTCTTCAGCAGCCATCATCAAGCACTGCGGGGGAGTTTTGCTGAGAGCACTAATGATAACATAGGTCAAATGAACAGGGAGAGGCTGTAGAGATAGCACGGACCATTGTAGCGGCCAACACAATGGAGATAACAACTGTGACAGTGACAATAAGCAGAAACTGAAAGTTCCAAAATGTAGAGGAGAAAATCAGATCCGAGCGTTTCTGATTCCTCTCCGTCTCAGGTCTTGGTCAAATACTTGGTGACACGGACAATACAATCGTTTTCAGGAAAAAAAAACAAGATCATGAATAGGATTTACCAAAGATATATAAACTCTGATTCAATTCCTCATCAGTCAAAATGAAACCACTTTCGACTTGCCCCAAATACAGTAAAAAATGATATCATTTACATTTCTGAATAATTATCAGGGCTCTGCCAGGATTTAAACTGGGCTGGAGGCCGGATGATACGGCTGGATTCACACTGCGGGTCATAGCGGCCACTTCACAGTATTTGGACTGCCTATTTGCATTGATTCAAAAGCATTGTGTCGCACATTTCAGCAGCATTTATTGAAAAACCAAAAGGCTGCGACCGCATTGAAGTAAAGGATAATAAATTAACATTTTCCAAACATGGTGTTGCGTTACGTTGACCCTTCCCCCCTTCGGTTTAAATTGCAAGTTGCAATTTTGAACTGGCCGCACGTTGCAATCATTTTCTTACACTTCTTTCATGCTCTTAGTACAGATGTGCCATTTTGTTTTCGCTCTTTTGACTGACTGTGGGTATTGCGTGCATATTTTGATTATTTCACAGGGTATCAATCTGCCAGTTTACACTGCAGTAGCTTTGGCAGATATCTGTTTTATATCAGACCCCCCCCCCCCCCCACCAACCCTCCCCGTCACACTTGTGGAAGGGAGGAATGATTCGATTGGATGACCGTACTTTATGTTGCCATTTCTGAATATCGGCAGTCATTTCAAGCCACATGTCATTTCCTCCCACAGAGCAACCTCCACAGGTTCCCCTGTCAGGCCCCGGCCTCGAGTTACAGGAAACTGGGCGTCACCAGTGGTAGACAAGGCACAGCGGTAGCCTTCAACACCAACTAGTCACGCCAACTTCGACCAGCATCCGATGTAACTAAACACACTTCATTAGCATCAAAGTGAGCTTTTTTTTTTTTTTTGCCCCTGTGAACACCAATGTGAAAAATAACGGCGAGGACACACTGGTCGAAATGTAATGAGCCGGGTTCTGGTTCAACGCAGGCTCAACGGAGAGGACTCCTGATTCACAGAATCCAACATGCCCCAGACTGAAGGCTAAATCATCGGTCCTGATTGCTAAGTGGAAGAATTCTGTAATGTTTAGGTAACGTGATGACATTAGTGCTGGAGTGCAGGAAGGTGGAGAGTATACATTGCAGGGGTGTGTCTGTGTGTTACCCCCCTGGAATAAGTGTATCCCCAGAGTTTGGGCGCAGGCTGACACCAACTGACTTTTTTTTTTTTTTGCTGAACTCCAAAATATCAAATTTGTGATGTGAATGAAATTCTGTCATGACATCATAATTACCTCAAGCGAGCACTTCTTGATACAGGGATTGTTTTGGGTTACCTATAAAACATGTCGAGTGTGACATTTATCGGCAGGCTTTTCACCACTTTTGCGTTAAGAATAACACATCAAATTACAGTACTTGATTGTAAGAATTAAACAGAACTTTCAGTTTCTGGATTTAAACTCACAGGATGCGTTGGATGAAACTGTAAGTGTGGTTTGCTCGAATTCCTATTTCGGGATGACCGCTTGATTGTCTCGTTGGTCCACCCAGGCGTGCTTTCAACTGCAGCTCTTTCCGTGATGATACTACTGAAAGGTTATTGTGTGTGAATGTGAACGGTATGTATGGTATTGTTCTGTTGCTTGTGCATTTGTTTTACGTATGTGTCCAATAATGGACCTCCAACGGCCAAACCATTGAAGTATTACAGTGATATTGCCAAATAATATTACATTGTGTTCAGCATTATTTCTGAAGAAAATGTTGCTCCGGGCTGTTTAAATTGCTTTCTAATTTTTCTAATGGCTTCAAGCTGTTTTTTTTTCTTTCTATAATAACCAAGTATTTCTACTTATGGTAGCGATTTTATATCATGTGCCATTGCAATAAGTTATTGCACTTACAATTTTGAGAATTGTGTGTTTCTACTTCCACTGGGACAGAAGTCTCAGGTTGTTCTGTGTCGCAAAAAAATTTTGCTTTAAACCCTCCCGATTTCGCGCCGTGACACATCTGCTCAAGGTGCTGGACATTCATTTGTACAGTGGTAACTTGTTTTTCATTTGATGGATTGAAGTGATGATGTAATAAAATCCAATACAGTCCGATCAAGTTTCTTCTTTAAAATACGGCATTCGGTACATCTTTTTTTTTTTTCTTGTACAGGCTACATGATAGAACGTTCACAATGGTAAGAGGCTTACTGTTATGGTTGAACAACATTTTCAAATTGAAGGCAAACAAGAGTTCCATTATTGAATATGTCACTACATAAAAATACGATTGAGTGCATGGCTTCTCCAGAAACTACCGGTATATTCCCTGAAAAAATTAAAATACCACAAATCAAAGCATCCATGATGGTTGAAATTCCATTGACCAAACAAGACAAGTATCAAGTACAACTTTATTTGCTAATAAAGTTGTACTTGATACTTGACTTGATTGAAGACAAAACCTGCCAAGCTCCCCATTGTGAGCAGACAGCCCTTTACCAGAATTGCACAATAGTCTAACTGGAAAGCTTTATTTTATTTCTTGATGTGTTTATTTATTCATTTTTAAATACTTTTTGCACCATATGGATGGAAAAACTCCAATCTGCTGGCGAGATGACATCCGTCAATCATTAATACCCTGTCCGCTGTGCGGTTGATCAACAAATATTACAAAGAGTGTGCCGTGGAGCATCCTAATGTTTCCAAAATACACACACACACACACACACACACACACCTGCCCTAACCCTAACATGACAGAACTTGGCATTGGAAAGCAACAGTTTTTATTTTTGAGTGACATCAACATATAGTCATGGTATACAGTTCCAGTCAAAAGTTTGTGGAAAAAACCCTTCAAATTTAACTGCTCTAAAAACACTCGAAGAGGTCAAGAAAAATGACCTTTGAACTCTTGATAATGTGCAGCTATGAAGTGAAAGTCATTCCATAAAGCATCAACCACATCATCAAGTTGATTGAGAAAATACCGAGATGTGCAAAGCTTTTTCTGTTCTTTGTTTTTTTGTTAAAGAGTCCAGATTATTGGCACATTTATTAATCCTTTTCAAATCAGGAATTTCTTTTTTGTGCATCACCATGACCCTAATTCAAATTTAGCAAACTTAATGAAATTTAGCAAGACTGAGTTCGCCGTGATCAGAGGAAATAAAATCCCAAACCCTAGAGTAATACGCACACAACTTAAAACCCTGAGTACTCCAAAATGCGGGTAGGTGACATAAATAAATAGTCGTAGAGGGCAAGAAGAGCAGCCCGCTGTGCCCTGGACGGCTCTCATTAAAGCTAATGGGTCACACTGCCCCAGCTAGGCTCCACTGACACCCTTAATAGAGGCCTGCACGGTTAAAGGACCGTGCGGACCATTAGGACACTTCAAAGTTTAGTCGATACATTAGGGTTGTACTGATATGGCAAAGAAGGCCAAGATCCAACTGCTCATTCACATGCTTTATTTCTCCATCGATGGACCTGTCAGTCAGCATGCTCCATAAACAAATGGAAACTTGAGCTGCTCATTAAAAGACATCGTTAGCAATGTCAGGGTTGTAAATCGGTGCTAAAATCAAGCATTTCAGCAGACGCTTTTGCTTACTTTGAACACTTCCTTGGTTTGAAAACGGAGCCCGACACGTTGAATCTAATTCCTCCGCTTCCTGTTTGACCAACGAAAAGGCTCCCTATCAACGGCGTTGCGCCCGGGAGTCAAAAATAGACAAGTGAATTCATGTGAACCAATGTTACTGTGAAACTAAAGTCCACTTCTGTCTTAGAGCGTCAAATAACTTCTTGCCATAAATCAAACATATCCAGTTGAAGTTTAAAAGCGCGTATGGTGTCCTAGGGGACATTAAAGATGAATCAGCCTCCTGCGGTGGCTATAAGTCAGCAGCACAAAGGAGCAGGGAGCTGAAGAGGCAGAAACATAACGGACAGTACGTCACAGAATCTGGCAAACCTTTCTTCATTACAAGCTAAGAATGTCATCCAACGGCTCACATTTTGGCCAAGCTGAATGGATCGCTGCTTTAACAGCAGAACTAACATCTGTTGAGCAACTTTACGTAAAGCAACCCATCGAGTGAACAAGATGGGATGGTTCTGCGTGAGCAAAAACGCGAAAGTGGCATTTCTCAGTAGAGATGAACATAACGCACATTTGCATGTACTGTATAAAGAAAGAAGAACTGAGTCAAACTTGGCATTTCTAAATCGGCTGTTTCGTCTGACCAACTGACCATGCTGTGTCGCATTTGGATTCTCTCTCAGACATGCTATTCTCAGAATATTTTTTACTTTTTAAAAATAAACAGTCAACAACGGTTATTTAAACAGCAATTAGTTGCCATATCCTGAAACACTGAACTCGTTTTGCTCAATCTCGATCAGGACAGGCCACTGAATTAGCTTTGCAACAGCTTTAGTTTTTGTTTCAAGCACACATTCGATAAGGTAGTGGAAGTCTGCTTTGTTTTTTTAATTGACACCAATGCAAGTGTGATTTCAAAAAGATATAACGTTCACTTTTTTGTGAAGATAAAAAAATATTCACTCACCTCACCTTAAGAGATGACAAATACTTATTAAGCCCATTAATCAATGTACTGTATATGGATTTAGATGAACTTTCTCAGGTGCTAACTTGATTTTGTGAGTTGGCATCAAAGAAATAATATTAATTACATCAACTTAATTTTGCCTGACATGTACACTCAGGCAACTCATTCAGGGTGTCCCCCGCCTACTGCCCAGAGATGGCTGGGATAGGCTCCAGCACCCCCCGCGACCCTAGTGAGGATCAAGCGGTTCGGAAAATGGATGGATGGATGGATGTACACTCAGATTTCATTGTTGGTGGGCTTTAAACAAACTTGAATTTCGCATAACTTCAAACTTGGCTTATAATAATAATAATACATATTTGTAAGCGCCTTTCATAACACTCAAGGACACTGATAACTGATGACTTGATAACTCAATTGTTCTCAACACGGACTTTCCCATTTTAAGTTCCCTTTTCCTGCAGCAGGCTGAAGCAAACGTTCATAGTTTGGTAAAATGTATTTCCAAATTGTCAACTGAAGTCATGGGTTTCAATTTGTTTCAAGCTATTTAATTTTGATAATACTTCAAATGGAACTTGTTTAACTCTGACTATAGCTAGCCTACAGCGCTGATACCACGTTAGCCGTGTTCTTTCACTGACCTTGTTTTACAATGACTGCTATCAACAGCAGCGTTACCGGAGTACCACAGCCACACTTTTTTTTCCTCGCAAAAATATATTTAGTTCATTCACATGTGTAGCTGTGTTCTTTCTCTAAGCTCGCTTAACTGCGTGACTGCTAGCTAAGTTACAGCACCCGAGTACCAGGGGCATGCTAGCCATCAGGGAAAACGCTGTGATTTTCCCAAATAGCCGGTCCATTTCGCGGGCTTGTCCAACCCATAACCCGTTGATGTACCGGTAATGCGTTATGAATAGTTAGCCAAATACTGTAGATTAGACCCCCGCCAGAAGCAGCCCCACAGGCTAAACATGAGGGCCTTAGCATGTGGTCATGAGGGTACCACTGTTGTGATCACTGTTTTGACAAATAACTACCCTTTATACTGCAAATATTTGAGAGAAATGTTCAGCTTTCATTTCGGATGTTTCAACAAAAACAAAGCATTCGCCATTGAGAAACTACATTTCAGGCTGCGTAAGTCAATTGTTCCATCTGTGCCTCTTCCTGTCTTCACTTTTGTCATCATTGTCAAATACATCTGTAATTGCATATCTGTGGGTGTGCGGTTACTTTTGTAGAATTTGATTTTGAGATTTTTTTTTTAAACCATAATGGGCCAGTGGTTAACACACATGGGTAGCAGTTTTGAGGTTGACGGTGCAAATCCAGTTTCAAGCTCACTTAAAACCCTAGCAAGGATAAGAAGCTGAGAAAAAGAATGATTATTGGTTTGGTCTCTTTTTTTTTTTTGCGCATAATACAGCTTGTTCTCGTTTCATTGTCAAAACCACTGCTTTGACATCAAACGAACAGCAGTATTGCGGACCTTTCGGGATGGACAAGCTTGGAAACAATTGGCTGTCAGTACCAATAGGCGGTGGTGCTCACAAAAACAGAATCGGTATTGAATAGAGAACAGTCCCTCAACAAAATCTCCAGCCTCTGACTGAAGCGGGCTTCTATTCCATTCGATTTGCCCAAACGGGGTAATTGAGCCCACATGTATTGATATATTCATAATCTACTGTTTAGCTTCCCAGTATTATCATATTACTCGTAAACTAGCATATTAGAGTGTATAATATGTATGCTACCCGAATGTTGAGGAACCCATTATTTTAATTCACTCTCCTCTATCAACAATAGAAATGCTAAAACATGTTCGGACAGACTTCTGTTATCCTCCCTTGTTTTACTCCTGCCTGTGTTTCACGATTTAAAATTTAAGAGTTGACAAACTATAACCAGCAGACCGACTGCTGATTCCCTCTTCGCACCAATCAAGTTATTATCGGGATGTGTCCCCCTTGCTGCTCTTCACTCCAGAGCCGCATGGCATCTCTCTCCTGGCCAGTATGTTTTTAATTACGAAGCTTGTGAATACGGGCCCGGTGGAGTATCGCTGTGATTTATTGCTCACTTACGTCTTGCTGTGTTTGGCGCATTTGCTCAAGGAGCCCGCCTGCTGCAGAGCTCAAAAGGTCAAAAATATACAAATAGTCCACGTTTCACAGACTGCGCCGGTGAACAATGCGCATCGATTGACAGGCAGACATGAAAAGTCAGTTGTGAGGAAAAGGTTCCTGACAGGGTAACCCTGGAAGGATTAGAGGAGCCGAAAACAAAGAACTAATGAAGAATCTCTCGCAATGGTGGTCATTTGGAGGACAACTACACGCTAAACATGACTTCTTTGTAACCATGCAACATTATGCGACCGTCACACATGGGATCATTTATTTGTTGTCAACTGAATCCAAAAATGCTTGGCCTGAGAAACGTCTCATCCCAACAGACTAATTTCCTGGCCGACCCTGCTCACTTCCTGTTTTATACCGACTCATGGGCACCACATTGTGCGTCATAACAGCTACCCCGAGGAAGCATGCTTATGGCTGCCGTGGGACTATTTATGCAGAATTGAGCAGTTTTTACGTTTTTGTGTTTAAGTGCCACATTTGATTTTCAAAACAAAACCTGGACAGTGTTTTATTCAAATAATATTTCATTTCTTTTTCCAATTCATTGATGGTTAGCCACATTACATTTGACCAATGATCTCAAACTGTGGATGTAAATCAGTATTACTGCATTATTTAACAAATTCACTCATTTCCAAAAGGGGGATTAAAGAGCATTATTGGTTGCACGTGACCCAAAAGCCCACACTTTGCCCACAACTGATCTTGACGGAGCATTAAGTAGCCCATTTTGTTTCACAACATGTGTGCGACAGCACAAGATTATACTTACATTTTCACATCAGCTTGTAACACTCTCACCAAAGAAGATGGGAATTGCCTGGTCCTCGGGGGGCTTCTATGGCATGGCCAACATCTAACACCTTTCACGCAGGATAAACACAGAGCAAGGAAGAGAGGTAAGTTTTATGTTAAATACATTCAGGAAACAAGACTTGTTCTAGTTCTCGTGGGAGTCCATTCAGTCGTAAATCATCAAGCAATGAAAGCTTCCTCTCTAAAGAGGGGGGCTAAAACCAACTGCCCCTCCTCTGTTGACCCCCTCCCCCACACTTGGAATTTTTATGAGGAAATAAGAGATGTGGTGCTACAAGACTTCTCTGGAGCAAAGTGGTACACAATTTGACATAAAGCCTTTGTGGAAGAAAAAAAATTAAGTACATTTATTTTAAGGGCTTTTATAAAACATTCCTTTCAATAGCAGGAGGTATTCAATCAATTCTGCTGCATGCTTTTACAGTGTGTGGTATACTCCAGCCAGGCGAACAACAGCACATCAACTACGTGCCAACCAACAATTTCGGGTCCCATCGCTAAACCACAAGATTTTCAGAGTACCAAACTTGACCTGTGAGAGACAGCCTAATGAGTAGAAGAAAGAGAAGAAGCTAACTGTTAGCTTGTCCAGTAACTAAATTATGGTTGCAAACTGCCTTGTCATTTTTTATTGTGTTTAATACTTGGGAGACATGTTTTACAAGCACTCAACGGCTTCTCAATTTGCCCAGCAACAACGCAAGATTCAGGCCGCATCCATTTTATGTCACAATCACAGAGTGTGTGGCGATGCCAGCCCCTGTTTTGACTACCAAGCGCGCGCGCGCGCGCACACACACACACACACACACACACGGCTCTGGGCTGTTTTTGACTTCAAGGGACAGAAAATGCCGAAAATTTACCCAATGATGTTACTGTTAGCCGCTAACTATCTAGCTAATGTCACTTCCCATTTAATTGATTTTTATGTTAAAACTTAGTTTTAGCAGTGCTGCATGTTATGTATATTGTCTATATAGTTAATGCAGCCTGTGTGGTTAAATATGTTTTATGGCTGCAAGATATTAACTACATAATTTAACCAGCAGTAGCACCAAGCGGCTGTTAAAGTCTCAGTCACAATTTGACCTCAATCTCTGCAAACACTCCGCACTGAAACACTGATTCTGGTTGGACATTTATTGATCAGCAGGTCAAACAGAAAATACCCTAAAATCCTTGTAAGTAGTTTACATCTGCAGGCTTATGGTCATGTATATTTTGGATAAATAAGACCTGGTCAATGGTTTAAGTCCATGGAAAGGCACAGTGATAAATGCAAACATATATGAGCCATTGCAGAATTGGAGGACATTTTGTCACCCAAATGAAATATCAAGTACAGCGGGAAGATAAAGCCACTGTCGCAATATTTAAAATGTGTTTTGTTTTACAAAGGATGTCTGCAAGAGTTCTCACAGAGATTTAACTTTTGTCTGTAGACAACACTCATTTAAAAACAAAACTTTAGTTATCGCACCATATGAGGGAAGTCCAGTTCCCAGTTTTCTGGGTGATGTCATGTGACATTTCACATACAGCGGATGAGTTTCTTTCAGCATGCAACTGCAGCTGTATTAAAAGCAATTCCAAAATAAATACCATTTAATGTAATCACTGGAATTGCTGTGATTAATCAACAGCTAATCAATTATCAAATTTTAGGATTCTATTTTTGAATCAATAGATCATTTACGTCTTTTTTAAACGTATCCAAATGCTCAGGATTTTAGGTTCTCAACAGTATATAGCCAATTTCTATACTTTTCAATGAGATTCGAACCACTATCTTTGTGTGGAATCACAATGAAACATTTGCTTTTACTTTGGCAAACAACAATCAACATTTTTGCCTCTTCCGACATGTGGTGGAACCAGAAAATGAATTGTTTTTGTTTGCGCATTTACTGCCCGGGATAAGCTCCAGCACACGCGTAACCCACATGAGGACAAGCGGCTCGAATAATGGATGGATGGATGATTTTTTAATCCACTGAATCGATACTAAAAAGCAATAAATTATTTTTTTAAAAATCATTCGTTGCAGCCCAAGATCCAATTGCTCGAGTGTCCTTTAAAATGGCTTCTCCTCCACTACAACCAAGATGCATATCATGAAATACAAAATAAATATTTTTTAGCACAGTTGTTGACATTTGTCTTAAATAGATGTAATTGTTCTCTCAAATGGTCTCTTATCATTTAAGCACACTTTCTTTTCCAACTAAAAAAATGTCCTAATCTACACAAGATTAGCAGGGAATTTGAGGGAAAATACTTACATTCGCCAACGGCGAATTAATATTTGCACAAAGAATTAAACGAACAGCTACAAAATAAGTGCAATCAAGTTGACCTGGCCACCTGCAACAATACACGACTTGATCCTACTGATCCTATCTGATTATTATCAGACTTCCGTGTTCTGCTGGAAACTCCGCCCACCAACGACCAGGAAGGAGATTCACCTGAACCGATTGCCAACCAATGGCAGGGCACACATAGACGAACCACCATCCGCACTCACAATCATAATCATCGGCGATGTGGGAGGAAAACGGATAACCCGGAGAAAACCCATGCAGGCACGGGGAGAACATGCAAATGCCACACTGGAAGGCCGCAGCCGGAATCGAAACCCGCACCCCTGCACTGAAGTGGACGTGCGAGACAGATTCAGACTAAATTTCATTTAAAATCAAATGTAACTAATTGCAGGTGATTTATTCAGTAATAGTTTTTATAAGTATATATTTCACGTGCCGATACGTAGGTGATATGAAACGGGGTCGTGCTGAAGTATACTTTCCGTTCATTGTTGCTGGATCAAACACAATATGCGTTGATTGATGACGTTTTATTTATTTTTTTTAAAGTGTATGGTGCCTGAATTGCCGATTCTAAAACGACCCGCCGGAGAATTACCTTGTGAAATTAATCATAGTAAACACCTTTTGAACCATAACAAATTGGCTATGTGAAAAACTTGCTTGGCAACCACTTACTTTTAAAACATGAATTACGCAGTGCTGGGCTGTGCTTTTGAACAGGAGGAAGTTGTGACGTAGCAAGAGGGGAGATGCTGCCCCCAAGTGTTGAGACAAGTTTTTCTCACGTTGTCATGATTGAGGGTTTGTGTTTTTGCAAGTCGCTTCGAATCATAATGGTGCCATTTTTTCTTTAATGGAAGTCAACTGGTGGGCTCGTATAGCTCAACAACATAAACCAATATCAGCAATGCCTGCAAATCCTATCTAACAATAAACAATAAAAGCCAGTTAAATTAATTTGCTCTGACAATTTGTGTTTTTTTCAGTGGTCAATGTGTGAATGAGTTCATTCCAAGCCGGTCAAGCCCTAATGCTTGTCATTTTTACTGGCCACCTCTGCTCAAATTGCCTACTCCCTCAGCTGAACAGTTCACACAATTCTACACATATTAATATATTGTATTTAGAATTTGCCCAAAAGACAGAATGTGACGATACAATATAGAGGATGTGAAATTTACTCTGATCGCTAGTACCTCACTGACTTGTCGTTTCCATTTAGAAACGTCATCAGCCTTGTTGCATAAACACATTTGATCACAGCCGCTTTGGGCCAATTAAAAGCTCCATTTTAAAATCAGACATCCCTTCCTGAAGTCATTTTCTAACAGAGTACGAGGCAAGTACTGTATACAGTTGCGTGACATACAAATATATTCCAAGTTATCTATTTGCAGTCAAGTACTCATTCACAGAAAAACAAATAATGCGGGCCTGCGTATAAGGAGACAATAGGTTATTTCGAAAAGCCATTTATTAAGAATCGAATGCATACACAAGCATTGTAACATCTAAAACCACAGCAGTAAAATAACAATATCAACATAAATTTAAAAATAGCACAGCCACCTTATACCAGTTGCATATATGATGTCTATATTTATATTGCACTTATATTGAACTGTGTACAGCTCTCTTCTGAAACATTTATTTTTGTGCATGCAAACACTTTGTTTTTCTTCTTTCGACCCCCCAATTTTGCTGCTGTAGACTGGAAATCATGTTTACGCTCAAATCTGGAAGGGTCTTTAAAGACCTACAACTTAGTTTACCAAATACTGTAGTTCATACACATTTGAAAACTGCATTCGGGATGTAAACACTCACTTTCAGAGCGCTTACAGTAAAATATAGCGTCATTAAAAAAAAAAGTAAAAAACGGTGGCTGTGAAAAGAGCATTTCGAAGGACTATGTTACTATATACACAGTAATAAAGGGAAAGGACAGCTGGCAAAGTGTACAAAATTCAGACACATCCTTAACAATTGGCAAAAGGAATCCCTTCATTAATCCTGTAAAGGAAAATAAAATACTAGATATCGTAACACCTCAAACAAATACAAATAAAACACTGTTGTGATGTTGACATGCTATTAGTAAGGGTGTTGTCGAAACTATAAAACAACCATTTGCATATATTTGGAACCTGTTTTTTCAAACTGGTATTTTCCCCTCAAAAGTGAAAAATGAAAATTATTCCCATCTATAAAAGTGGATTAAGACATCAATGTACAAGTTGAACAAAATGAACAAAAATCCCAACTCCCACAATTGACAAATATTCCTACAAAAGTATACAGACTTGTGAGTCATTGAAAAACAATCCTTCAAGCGACAAAACATTTTTAGGGGGAAAAAAAACACAACCTCAATTGAAAAAATGAAATTTGTGGACAGGATATTCATCAGTACTCTAAATTGTCCCTCGATGTGACTGTGTGCATGGTTGTTCGTCTTTTGTGTGCCCCTGCAATTGGCTGGCAACCAGTTCAGTTTACCCTGCCTCCTGCCCAAAGACACATGGGATAGGCACAACTGTGACAGTCGTGAGGATAAAGCGGTTCAGAAAATGGATGGATAGATGGTATCTATCCATCCACTAATATAGATGGGAAATATGCAGTTGGTGTCTTTATAGATCTTAAAAAAAACTCCGATTATGGCCTAAGAGGGAATGCACATAAATGGGATGAGTTAGTGATTACCGAAAGCAATGTTCAATTTAATAACAAAATCCAAGCTATTAAACGTGACTTATGGGGTACCAAAAGGGTATCTTAACATACCCTGAATTATTCACATTATATATATTTATATATGAGACGTTTCTAGAATACTCGTGTTACTGGTTTATTTGTGGCTGATAGTACTATGTGTACCATGAGCAGTTTACGAAAACTGCTGTAGGTGAAGTGAAAACAGTGAACAACCCCCTCCCCCCGCCAAAAAAAAAGAAAAAAAAACTAAATTTCTTGGAAGAATTGATGCCAAGCTTTGTTGAAGCCACATACTGTTTTGATGACATTAAAACAAATTTCAGAAGTTCCAGCTGTTCTTTGTGAAACTAAGCACGTCCAGAACAAAAGACCATTGTATAGAATTTATAGCTCACTATTACTTCCATATATGACCAATGGAATTGAGTTTTGGGGCAATACATATACATTTTTGTTTAAGAAGCATTCATAAAGCTGAATATACAACCAACAATTCCGTGATGTATTCATTTAAATACTTTGAAAGTTTGTGGCTTTTGTCAAATTCCACTCTTGCCCAAATAATGTACACGATTGACTGTGTCGCAGTTTCCAGTAGCTTTTGGAAAAGAGAGACTTATTTGTAAGGAACTGGCAACCTCAAAAACACAAAACAATAACAAATATAAAGCAAAGTCATGTGTCTGTCAAAGGTGAAAATTTGTGGAAAAATGATAAAAATGAATCAAAAATGTGTGGTTTAATTAGTTTTCATAATTTTTAATTATGAAAACCATTATGTGTGTATTACCTCATAACTCAGCGCCTCAAAAGTCCAGCTGTGAAGTACAGCCATTTTAACAATTGATTGGTTTTTTTTGTTTTCTTTTTTACATTCAACCAAACAATTGAAATGACTTCAACGTATTTACAGGTCTTGATTTTCGTCATTCCTCACATATTCATTATTTTTCTTGGGGGGGGGGGGGGTCCAAAAGAGACTAATGAGGCCGGAGTCCCCTGAAGAGGCACATCGAAATGGACAAGGTTACGAGCTGAAAGAACAGAACAGATGGATTTTAACATGTGGGTCATTTCAGACACAACCCCATCCCAAAAAAAAAAAAAGACATGGCAGCCGGACTTGAACAAGTGAGACAAGTTGTGAGACGTAACGACCACCACTAGATGGTGCGCTTCGGACATAAAAGACCGATGACGTTGACATTTTCCCACTTCCACGGCCAAAATGCAAACTTCTATTTGACAGAAGTGTCAAATTGAGTTCCAGAAATTCAAACCTGCCACAGGTTGTCTTTACTCACAATTGCTTTCATTCAAGAGCTCGTTTACCTGCCGGTTGAGTCTTGAGGATTTGTACTTTGGCCGTCGATTTGGGACTTTTCTGGTCAGTACATAGCAAAAGACAAGGCTGAAATACAACCTAAAATATCTCCGTACCTCAAAGATCATCACTATAATGACCAATGCTCCCGCGGTATACATGTAAATGGCGTAGGAATTGTAGAGTGCTTCGAAACAACCCTGTGGAGAAACAAAGAACGACAGTGCAGTCAAGGATAAATAAGCCGTGACCTTGCGGAACTGCCTCGACCAGGGGTCACCAATCTGGTGACTGTGGGCACCAGGTAGCACATCCATGTACCACAAGAGTCGCCTGTTCTAAAAATACCACATCAGTGATGGTCAAATGTGTGAGCTAGTTGCGCATTTGTTTCCAAAATATTGTAAGACAACATGAACATAATAACGTAACTTGAATCGGGGCGGTCGCTGTACAATATGCCCAAGTACACCATGCTTGATATTGCAGAAAAATAGAAACAGAGTTGTTCGAAGTGTGTGCATGACATTGGTGGGTACACTGAAAGATCCCCTTTGAAGATCATGTGATGTGGGCAATTGCGAGACCAATGTACCATCACTATAAATGCCCATTTAATGTTTGTTTCAAAGGGGATCAAATTAAAGTGGAATATCAAGGAAATCTATTTTGTTACTCTAAACTACTTTGCAGATGCACGGACGATACTACTCCCCTGCCCTCTGGTAACATATTGTTCAGATGTGTATAGATGAGTGCGAGTTGAGCATTCACAGTTCAGATGCATTGGATTGAAATCCCATTGACGGTCCCCCCGCCCCCCACCACCACCACCACAAGTATTCGAAAAGCACGGTCAATTCTTGTCTTTGTTGCATACCCTACTTGTTGCATACATTCGATTTTTAATCAGAACATATTACATCAGAAGATGAAAGAGACAAAAGTTCCGAATTCAAGCTTTCATTTCATGGTACAATATTTTTATTAAATGTGTTAATTTGGGATACAGTACAGCACTTATTGTTTGAAGCCACCTACTTTAAGTTCGCAAAAGTATTGGAACAGACTTTTTTTTTTAAAAATTAATTTAGGTGAATACCATTAATATTTGTGGCATGACTGCATGGCAATGACTGCAACAGGCCTCGGACCCGTTGACTTCATCAGACCGTTGCATTCTTCATTTGAAATGCTCTTCCAGGCCTTAACTGCAGCCTGTTTTAGTTCTTGTTTGTTTTAGGGGATTCTCCCTTCATGAGGTAAATTGCATACTCTTTTGGGTTAAGGCTCAAGGGCCAGACTTGGCTGGTCTAAGGCCTTCCACTTTTTATCCCATATAAAGTCCTTTGTTATGTTGGCAGTTGGCATTGTCTTGTTGCAGGATGAAACATCTCGACAAAATGGTTTTGTAGACTCCAGAATTCTGTTTCTACCATCATCTATCCATCCATCAATCCATCATCCGAACCTCTATATCGTCACAAGGGTCGTAAGCGTGCTGGAGCCTATCCCAGCTGTCTTTAGGTAGTAGGCGGGGTACGCCCTGAACCGGTTGCCAGCCAATCGCAGGGACAAAGAAACATCCCATCCATCACACCTAAAGACGATTTGGAGTGTTCCGTCAACTTACCGTGCATACCTATGGAATGGGAGGGAAAAAAACAGAGTACCCGGCGAAAACCCACGCAGGCACTGGGAGAACATGCAAACTCCACACACGAGCCCGGATTCCATCAAGATGAGTTACATAAACAATAAAAAGAGAAGCAGTCATGCAAGCCCAAGCCATGACATTACCCCCACCATGCTTTACAAATCAGCTTGCGTGTTTTGGATCACAAGTGGATCCTTTCTTTCTCCAAACTTTGGGCTGCTAGAGTCTGATCAAGTCAACGAGTTGTAGCATTTGAAGCAGTGATGGCAAGTCAGGGTTATGCCACCAAATATTAAACTTTATTCACTAAGTGAATTTCATCTTGTCTGTTTCAGTACTTTTGCTCACTGGAAAAGTGGATCGTCCCGAGTTGTTGAAAACATTGAGATGTAAATAACATGAAATAAAAGCTGGAATTCTGAACTTTTGTCTCATACTCATCTTTTGATCTGAAACCCAAACGTCTTCATTATACAACAAAAACAAAGCAATTGACCTTGCAGTTTCAATACCTTCGGGGGGATCGGAAAGAGGCCAGGAAGGGTCGGATTTGGAGGGGGGGGACCCTGATTTGATCCATTCACTTTGCAAGAAAAAAAATCTGATATATGCTGCATATGGGCAAACAAAAAATTGGAATTGACCTGCAGTGTGTTTATTTAACAAGTACCGATTCATATGCGGTCTTGCTGTCACACGTGGCGGCTCCTCTCCTGCAGCAGGCGAGGGGAACCTTGTCTTTAAAATCTGAGGGGCCTTTTATGCCACAACAGCTGAACTGAAATGAGACAAGAAGAGTACAACAGAAGCATTTATTACTGCGCTGGCCAGGAATCTATGAAATATGAGTCATCGTGACTGTTTTTTGTGTATGGGGTGCACATGTTCGCATGTGCTCGACGCTTACATCATGCATAATTTTCCTCCACACCGATGTGTAATGGTCTTTCATGTTTCCGTGTTTGTAATCAGAGATTAAGCTCGCACTTAACGACTCTTGAGATAACTGAAAGAGACAAAGAATATTCACAGTACAGTCAAAGGAAAAGTATCACCGTTTTACAAAACGAGTCACAATCACCAGAATTGGAGCTTACCATTCCCCACTGTGTGAAGGCAAAAATCCCAAAACCTAGCTGTGCTAGGAAGATGGAGGTGATGAACGCGAAGTACTGCAACGAGACCGAAGGACACGGCAGCGAGTCAAGACAGTATTTGCTTAAAAATCAAATGAAAGAAGTGCTTTTCCAACCATCCCAAAAATGCCATTCAAAAAAAGATAGACACTGAATATCGAATGGCACATTTGAACGATGCTCTTCAACCAGTCAGAGTGTGCGCTCAGAGACTATTTCAGGAAGGCAGCCACTCTCGGGAGTGGCTTTAGGGCACCGGAATGAATTTCAGAACTCACCCAAGTGGACAAGAATTTTTGGTTCGAGTCAAAGCTGTAATTTTAATAAATACAACTCGTGCCCGAGTATAAATTGGAGGACCATACAAACTATGAAAAAAGGTGTGATTGATAGCCACCCCCCACCCCCCCAAAAAAAATCTAAATACAGTAATTAAAGGAACCAGGTAAACAAACATTATCATGAAAATCTCAGGAGCAAAGAATAAGATAAGATAAGATATCCTTTATTTGTCCCACACTGGGACAAATAGAGGACAGCAAAATAAGATAATATTCATGGATAAAGTTCGGTCATGAAAACTACTTACTTCTCCCAAAATAATCAATTTATCATTTGAAATACACGAAGGAACCTTGAAAAATAATTGCCACTGTGGCAGTATATAAAACCCTACTCTTTCACAGAAAAACTGTTCAAATCTTTCAGCATAAAAGGGAAACAGATCGTACATTCGACATTACCTAGCAGCCAAAGATGACACATTTCAGAAAAAAATAAAATCCATACGGAATCCGATAACTAAAAAAATAAAACAAACAATTCAATTGCTTTTCAAAATCATTGAGGCCTAGCACAATGTCATGTACTTACGAGAAGGAGCACACATCTATTTTCACGTAGGGCTCCGCACCAGCCCAGGAAGCCCAGAAGGAAGAGCAAGGATCCGACGGCCATCACAAAGTGGAGGATTTTTGAGAGCAATGGGTGTGTCTCTATCAGGTCACCTACAATTCTCGTGCCCAACACCACCAGCAATCCTACACCCAAGAGTAATATCCCTGCCACCTGACAAAGGGATGTGGGGTGAGGCCAGATGAAGGAGCCACAAAATTATTGCATTAGAAATGTAAGGAACCATCGGATGAAAGGCACACTAGAACAACTCAATGCAAGTAGTGCAAAACAACAATGGGGGTTTGTCTTATCATCTTGGCAGTCATTCTTTATGTACAGTACCAGAAGAATTATGAATAAGACTGCAGTGCATAGTTTTAGGCAGAGGCGATTGCTCGAAGACTGCAAGGGAAGCTCAGCTTCCCCTAAAATGTCAAAAAAATAAGTGATCAAATATATGTGTGTACATACAACTGTGTGTACATGTCATTGACTAAATATGCGCTACAACGCGCTCAACCTTTGTTCCGAATCAGCTTCTTATGACTGGTTACGACGCGACTCCCTTCTCATTCATTCCCGCAGCTTCACCGTGCTCGCTGAGCGTCGACCGCGCGGACGCTGGGCGTCTAGAGAGTTCAGTGTAGGTTGCCCCAATGCATTGAAATGAAACAAGTCATTGGATAAGTGCTGCTTTTCTCCCGCCCATCGGACGCTCAGCGTATGGGCTGGCCCGGACGCTCAGCTTTTCTGCATGATGATTGGATGATCTGTCTGAGGCTGAATCTCTTTTTGATTGACAGCAAAATGAGCCAATCACCGATCTTATGGTGAAGGCATCCTTTTCATTGTTTTGAAAAGGAACGGAGAGTAGAATTCACGTATAAATAAACGGACACATTTTATGAGGAAGGCCGAAATTGCGCTTCCCCTCCCCGACAGACCAGCATCCGCCACTGGTCGAAACGCAAGGCCGATTAGGCTTTAAATGTGCCGCTCAGTTGCAGAGAAGAGGAACACATTTTTGAAAGTTGACAGACCTCATATGGTCACCGAGTGTGAAAGAGCCACAGAGAAAACACACAGGGAGGGTCATCACCGCTACTTTCGGGATGTTAGCTTGACGCTTTGCTCTGCTGGTTGCATGTTGCCTTCAGCAAGCAAGTCACAAAGAGCTTTGGTTGTGCCAAATAAATCAATCATAAAAGCAGAAAACCTTCTTGCTGTGCCCCCCCACCCACCCACACACACCCAGGCTCACAGTTTGTCACCCTTGATTGTTTGATCAAGTTTGTTAAACTCAAGGTACCAGTCATAGACTCCATACGGCACAAAGTGCCTTGGATATTTCACCACACTGGAATCTAATGAAAGATGGACTTTAATAAAATAAATATTGGCCCCATTTCATAAAATGCAAAAGTGGCTACTGTCGGGTCAGTCACAGGGTCTTAATTCACTTGACTGACACAACCTTACTCAAGGCCACAGGAAGAGAGATTAGGAATACTTACAAAAAAGAAGGTATTGAGGATTAACATGATATACTTGACGCTTTTCAGACAGTCACCCGTCATGACTGTTTTCTGTCGCGATGGATTCACGACAATCGCCTGTCAAAACAAAAACGCCACTTAATGAAACAAGCAAAAACCTCCCAGGCACAGTGAATTGTGTTGTTTTGTGCACCCGGGCGCAGTGAATCGTGTTGTTTTGTGCGCTCCAAGTTGCCGCCGCTGAAATGAGACGGCTGCCAAGTAAATATTTGAAAAAATACATACAGCAAAAACTGTTTTACAATTAACTGTACAGCAAAAATTACTAGCAAATGAACAAAACATTTTCCTCAGATGTGATAATTTGCCATACTTTCAGTGCACATACAGAGGGATGTTTTTTTTTTGGCAGTGGCGGTTCGAGCTTGAACAGTGCAAGACGCCCTTTTGTTTTGTCCCATTTTTTGAGGAATGCTGAGGTTGCGTGCCCCCCACCAAAAATGCATTGAAACATGTTTTACATAGTTATGAAAGTTATTAGAGGTGTCAAATTATCGCGTTAATTGCGAATAATTATAGTCCTATTATAGTCGCGTTAATCTAAATTTTAATCGCTAACTTTATTATTTCTGTATCTGGGTTGCCTTTTTATAATATCGCTTGTTGTGTGTTGTCTTCCTGTGTTCGAGTTGTTGAGTGTGGGGAAACAATGGTCAGTCACAGTCTGAAGCGGACATTGATTGCTGTCATTATGTTTGGGCGTGTTTAGCAGAAGCTGATAGGCTCCCATTGGAGTTGGGAGGGCCAGCTAAGCAGCAGTGAGGAGGCCCAAGGAATGGAACATTTACATTCGAAAAACGCCTGATGTTCTACTATACTTTTATTTTGTAATTCCTTGGAGATTTACAAAAACAAACAAAACATTGATATTCCCCCTCATGGTCGAAACTTAAGGTTGCAGGTCGGACTTTGGACAAGTTTCAAATACAGCTGAAAGTAAATGGCTAGGATTGCATCTGTCCAAGTCTGTTGAAAAACAATAACATACATTATAATGCAATTTTGATCTGCCTCAATAATGTAATGAATTTAAAATGAAAATAGGGCTTTTCTCAGCAATTTTTAGATGAGATTAAAATATAGATTTATTAGATCAATTACAGATTATAATTAATTAATCTCATAATTTTTTAATCGCTTGACAGCATTAATAATTATGTCGAATTTTTAGATGTGCCCCCCCCATTGTGACAGTACTTGGATGTGTTTTACTTACATGATGGTAGTGCCGCGAGGGTGGAAACTGTTCTGTGCGGAGTGACTCTGGCCGGCTTCCATAAGAAGCAGGCTCTACGCGAGTGCGCATCTTCCGTTGTTGAATGGAAAGAGCTTCTTCCTCAGCGAGCTCAGTGCACTCTACTTTTCCTAATGTGAAAGGAGCAATGGTTATTTTCTTTTTGGTTCTTCAAAATTGTATTATTTTACTGTGCGTACAGCAGTTGTGCAAACACCATATAAATTAATTTGAGTATGATTTTGTCACTGGAGTGCATACGCAGCCATGCCATTCCCAGTTTACCATAAACGAGCTAACTTTAGCAGCTCCCCAGGAATAGAGACTCTTTGAACAACAAGGACGTCATACCTCATTTACATTGAAAATCTCTCACTTCGATGCAAATTCCGCCAATGAATGGCAATGATTTACATTTCACGATGCTATTAGAACACCCTTGACACACCAGAAACCGTTGTGGGGATTTCATTGTACATGGAAACGCAGCCAGTCATCAAAAACATTAACATGCAGCATAAATAGGAACAAGCCTGCTCCACAGCGGCTGTGTCCAAATACAGGCTGGGTCCTCCAAGGCCACATTTTCAACGGCAAGACGCCACTTCCGGTGTGACTCCACTAGACATACCTGTCAACTTTTCGGAGCGCCAACGTGTATAAACTACCAAGAAAATCCGTATAAAGAGCAAAAAATCCTTATAACATACCAAAGCATTTTATGTCCAAATAACGGCACAGAAAAAAACCCACGAAATTTTCAATGATATTTATTGTAGATCTCCATAATACAATGTCTGGTTAATGTCTAATCATCATTCTACTTAGTGGCATTACTGTGTTCAGAGTTGTATTCCGGAAATGAAAGCATACGAGTAGACGAGCACCGTTCTGGGCAAAAGCAAACGGAACTACCTGTCAGGGGGGGGGGGGGGGGGGGGGGGGACAAAAAACGGAAATTTTCAGAATCCGTATGATTTGTGCGATACGGCCATATACGTAAGATTCGCCACAAAATCCGTATGAACTATGGCTAAACCGTATGAGTTGACAGGTATGACTACACATGGTGTCCAAATTCACATTAAGCCTGTCCAAATTCGCCAGGTTAATCCACAGAGGTTGCATGAGGAGGAGACTTTGAAGGCGTTGAAGGACTCAGCCTTTGAATTATAGTATTTCTCTCGAATGTGGAAAGCACGTGGGGTCGTGTTCCGCTGAAAGTGACGTCACGTAGTCGAAAAAAATGCGGCTTGTGTGGACGCAGCCTGTGAATTACGACACAGCCAGAGACTTTCTTAGCAAATAATGCTGCTGCCTTACATCTCACAATGTCAGTGACAGCCTTTGCATTGAGGTATACAATAATCGCAGAGCCTGTTTACAGCCTTTCAGATGGGAAGAAATGCCTAAATTCCATTGTTTACTCATTTATGTTGTGAACTGCAAAAAAGTTATGTTTCCTTAGGCTCAGAGGTGCCCCATGACTGAGACGATATAAATCTCATCAGATTTTTTTCATATTAAGGCTGCATGATTGTGGCTACAACAATCATCACAATTATTTCTATGAAAATTGGAATCATTTTGCACGTTCCGCCAAAGTTACCGTCAAGCTATGTGTTGAATCAACTGCACGCAACTAATATACTATCGACGTTATTTCGTAGACATGCTGTTTGTGATACTTACGAAGTTATCCAACCTCCGTCTGCAAACGTGTTTTCTGCGAAACACAATGTAGTAACAGCTTACAAAAACTTTCAACCCTACACAAGACGTTTTACGCAAAGTTATCTCAGGGCAGCAGCAACAGGTGATGTCAACTCCATAAGTACTGGCTACCAGTGCTAAAGGCCAGGGGACGCAAGAACGTGTGCGAAAACGTCAGTTTCTGTGCTCACCTTTGTCGGCTTGAGGGCACTGAAAAAAACGTTCAACGTGCGTGACAACATCGTCCATTCATCCGTTTGACGTTCACAGCCCGCGTGGGCTTTGCTGGACTGAATAATCGAGGAAAACACAGGCAGCACGCGTGCGCGTTTTTTGGGCGGGGGCGCAAACGTGTCGATTGCGTCACCAGAACGCCCGTTTGTTTGCATCTTGGTTTGTATTGAGTTTAGGTTTTTTTTTTTTTTTGGACCGGAACACATAAATGTGACTTGGAACGTTCCGCACTAGGGCCGTGTCTTTTAGGTCCGATTGTGCATTTTCAGTGCGCACAGTATTTGTTAAGTAAAAGTAAATTATTATTTTGATATTCGACTCCTGATGGGCTCAACAACTGAGGAGTTAATAAGACTTTCTAAGAAGAAATACTGCATGATGCATTTAGGAGGACTACTGTGTACCCAACTGAAGATCAGCACGTCGAGATAGACCCTCCCTTTGGGTAATTTGCATGTTCTCAACATACAAATCCTGCCCCCCCCCCCCAAATGCCCGTTTAGCTAATTATAACTGAAGAATATTAATTATATGTAGTCGCAGCTTTTTGGGGATAGTGTAACCCCTTTTTAAACACTGCATCCCTCCCAATCGTAACATCAATTAAAATGACTGCTGAGTACCTGTATAACTAAGTGCCTTACTTAACTCAAATTCAGATTATGAGCAAATTGCCCCCCCCCCTCCCCGAGGATGAAATGGTTCAGAAAACAGATGGATGGACGGAAAAACACATATTGCCGCAAGAATATATGTAGGGATGTCAAATTTTTGTGACATCACAATCATAACATACCTTTTAAATCGGCCAAAGTTAATCTAGGGAGAAGTAATTGCTTTACAATGTTTGTTTTATTGACACTCCTGTCCCCATATGAACAGTGTTTTTTTTTAATTTGATATAATTTTTTTCCTATTTTTTAATGTACTCCAAAACAACAGCTCACAAATCCCCAGGAAGAGAATCGCTGCTCTAAACTGCGCATAAATGTGAATGTCGAAATGTGCTCTACGATTGGGTGCTGACCAGTGAGACTCACGTCGCAAGTGTGGATAAATGGTATGGATCGCATGTCTTGTCTTGATGGATGAGCTGCACCGCGCCAAGGCGTAAGTGGTTGTTTTCTTTCTGCGCCCTTCAATTGACTGGTGACTAACCCAGTGTCCGCCTCTTGCCCAAAGTCAGCTGGCCTCGGCTCCTGTTCACCTGCCACCCTAATGAAGACGCTTACTCTGGAAAACGGTAGGATGGATATCTTGACTGAAACACACACGTGGAATCACAACAGAAATCCATTCACATAGCCCACATGCATTCACATTTTCAACACTCAATTTACCATACTTGTATCATGATTCATAGTACCGGTGGAATGTAAAAACAAATGATCACAAACCAGCTTCACATTACCACCAGAAGCCAGAGCTCAATATTGAGGGCAAACCTACATTCCTCCCCGGATGAGGAAAAGCATTTGGCATTGTTGCTAAGGCATCCCCATGCTCAACAATGAAAACCAGATCTGGCATCTACAACACTCGACCGGCCATGACGGTGGCTTCAACTGGCTGAAATTGTAAGATAAGGAAGAACTAGTATGCTGAAAATTGCACAGCCCGAGCTGGTTATCCTTTGAGGATGACACTCAGCATGATTAATGAAGTTAGTCCGTACTCGCTTGCTCCAGTCTCCACCACACGGACAAATGGATGAAAAGAATCAGGGCACTGTGTCACCCCTTTTACCAGCAACAACCAATCAACTTCATCTTGAGCATGATGCTGAATAACAATTAATCATCAGTGCTGAGACCATGCTGAGATTGTGCAAGGAAAAAGCACTTAAAGTCATCTCTTTCAATTTGACCCTTGGGACAAATCAAATATGATTTAACATTGCAGTGTTTGTCACTCTCACCGCTCCAGAGTGGGCAAACAATGTCCAAGGAAGCTGACAAGTGCCACGTTATCCTTCAGTTCAATTAAAAGCCGATTGTTGTCATTTAGACACAGCAAGTAAACACCCCAAAACCTGGAAAGAAGATGGACTCATGTCTGGGTAAGAAAGGCTCCCCGGAGGCATACCGTGCTGCTTACTGAAACTCTAATTACGAGAGAATGAGCTTTGGACTTTGCTGTCACAATGAGAAGCTTTTAAGCCGGTGTACCGAAGGCAAAGCAGCAATAGCACTGTATGCTCCTTCAGAGGTCACACAACTTGAGGATAACAGAAAACTTCATCAGGAGCAACATGTACAGAAGAGTGCAGATTGAATTGAAATCAACAGAATCCAACAATGAAACAAGAAGCAGTAAACGGAAAGTAATAGAAACAAATTGACGAAATGTATAGCTACAGTAGCTAAACGCGAAGGTGATGGACAGGCATGACTTCCGAAGATGAAACTATTTGGACAAGAGAAGTTCCTCCCCTGCCGACAATGGAGGAGGAAGCTTCCATCTCCACATTGCCACGGGGTAGGGGCCTCATATGTTGTCAAAAACAAGGCAATGAAAGAAAACCGTTGAATCATTTCAACAAGTAGCATCTAATTGGTCAAGTGGAAAGCATGAAAAAAAGAGCAGCGTTTTCACAGCTACCCTATGTAAACGTGAGTATTTTTGCCGCTTATAACTAGCCGGCAGCCACCGTATAAAAGCAGCTCTCAATTATATCATCTTTTGATCAGTCACATTTGCACCTAACAATGACGCTAAGGCCGTATCGTAACTTAACGTAAAAAAATAATATTTACATTATAAGAAGTATTCATTTTTCCTGATTAATTTTTGTTTAGTTCACTGTTATTTTACTCTACATTTGTTGTACACTAGAATAGCATTGTTTGAAATGAATGAAAAAAAAATCTGTTAAAAAATGATAGTTTAGTCTGTCATTATCTTTGTTTTCAGTCCCAGCGCTTTAAAACCGGCAATTTAAAAGCAATAGAAAAATGGTTGCCGGCCCATGAACAGCATGTAGTTGTCTCAACTGGTCCGTGACACAAAAAAAGGTTGGGGACCACTGGGGTAGATCACTCCAGGGGCCACCGAAGACCCACGTCCGAAACTCACCGCGCATCTCTGGCGAGAACTATACTGAATCTGCCAAGGTTGCTCTCATGATCAATTTTAAACCAAATAAACACACACACACGCAGCATTTTTTTTCTCCATAAGAACCATTGACAGTTCACTCTAAGGGCATGAGGATCACATGTTTATTAGCTTCACGTGTGACTTGAATCTAATCCATCAGATATTGGATTACAGAATATACACCGACTGCACATCAGCCAAACGCAAGGCAAGTTTGAATTTATTCACATTAAAATCATCAGAACAAGATAACAAAGAGACACAACAGGCTATTTCGAATGCCATTTACTAAAGATCAAATGCATACACAAACATTTCAACACTTAAATCACATAACAATAAAAGAGTAGCCATATAAACAGAAATTTAAATCACGTTGACGTTCAAGTCCGGGAAGGTCTTTAACTTTAACATCACATGCTCACAAAATAGTTCATACACGTTTGAAAAATGCATCCATTTTACGCACGCACGCACGCACGCACGCACACACACACACACACACACACACACGCACTTACAGAGTTTATCCAATATAATACATACAGCATGATAGAAATATGGCTGTGAAAAGGGCATGTGGAAGGATTGTGTTACTATGTACAGTAATAAAGGGAAAGAGTAACAGCCAAAGTGTACATAAAAAAATCAAAACAAAAAACATCTGTAACAACTAAGCCAAATTTACTTAATATAAATATTCTTTATCCAAAAGTCAGTGCAGTGCCTTCTGCTTTGGGTTCATCTGATTCTCATGTCCGGTCTACTTTGCACCCAGTCTGTGCAAGACCTAGTCCACAACAGACACTTTTCACTGACCACACAAAATCTTTTTACATCATTTTTGTCTCTGATATCCCACTATTCTGTTAAGTGGAAGTACGTCTATTACTGTGTTACCCAGTACCTCCAAAGTCCAGCTGAGAAGTACAACAATTGAAGGAATGGAATTTTTTTAAACCCCAACCAAACAATTCCAAATAGAAAACGAGTTCAATAACAATTTCAAAGTATTGGTTTTCTTCTTTCTTCACATATTCCCTATTTTTCCTTGGAAAACAAAAAGTCCAAACAGACTACAGAGATTGAAGTCCCCTGAAGAGGCACATAGCCACGGACATGGCAAGAAGCTGAAGAAAAGAACAGAAGTCCTTTACCATGGACAAATGGATCATTTCATGCACAAACATGCAGTCTAACAAAATCGAATTAAACAGAAACTCAAATGAAACAAGTGAGCACTACATTTGTGTTTATGTACCACAACCACCAAGAGGTGGCGAGCTTTCCACAGTAAAGACTTCGATGATGTAAACAGTTTGCCATTATTATAAGTTTTCTTGAAAAATCATCAGCATATGGCAAAAAAACGTATTAAAGAAAAATATTACAAGTATTTAAAAATATAAATATATTTTAGTTTGTCTAAAAGACAAACTAAGATATTTCCATACCTCAAAGGTCAGCACCAGAATGAACAACGCTCCCGCTAAATAGAGGTAAACGTCATAGGTTTTGAAGCCTGCTTTATAACAACCCTGTGAACGCACACACAACAAAGGATCAATAAGTTATAAACTGACAGAATTGCATTTGACAACGACAAATTGTTATCTCAAACGAATGGAACATCTCTGGACAAAGGCGTGGCAGGTTGAGATGATTTTTCGAAACGCGTTGATGATTTTTCACATTGTTCGTCAGCTTTGCTCGAGTAGCTTTCATTGTGTCAACCCATTATTGACTAGTCAATCATTTAATCGTATCATTGGATAAAAATGTATTTTTCTTTCAAGTTAATTGCACAATATTTTTCCCACTGACTGTTTTTTATTTGGGATCGTTTGATGAATGAACAAAACCAACTAAACAAAAATGAAATATCACATGGGATGGTGCGCTATAGTGCTGACCAACATTTTTCAAACCCAGCGACTTGGGTACTGATTAATATGAAGTGCTACTAGATTGATATTCATGTAAACCTCTGAGGCTGCTTCAGGTTGTCAATTGTGGATTTTTCAATGGATTTTTCTTTGCAATATATGAAACTTTTTCCATATGGCTCACTTTACCACTTTCAGAGACAGTGGTTACTACAGTGGATAGCTACCCATGTTATCAGGTTTCAGGATGCATGAAGGATTCAATCACAAACCCGGTGTGACATCATTCACAGTGATATAATTAATAATAATAATAATAATACATTTTATTTATAAGCGCCTTTCAAGACACCCAAGGACACTTTACAATAACAAAAAACACAAAACAATACGGGTTGAGCAGCGGCAGCCAAAACGCGCCAGCGTTCACTCAACCCGAAGGTCAGAAAGAAACCACAGGGGAGGGAGAGAGGGAGAAAAAAAACCCACGCTCGATGTTGATATTGATATGTCAATAGTAAAACAGATCATAGAATTTGTAGTGCGACCCTAATTGTCACTGACTCGACCATGGAGAGTCATCAGAAAGTACCTGTACGTTGATATGATCTTGCGAGCCATTCAGGCATTTATCCCGATCAGCATGCTCCAAATTCCCGGTCGGGCTCCGCTGCAGGCAGCAGGCGGGTGGAACTGTGTGATTGTATTTTCTACGAAACAGACTGCCCTCAAAATCTTCTAAACCATTTATGCCACAGCACTCATGCTGAAACGAGACAACAAAAGTACAATAAAAGCATTTATTACTGTGTTGGGCCGGGGTGTAATTTATGAACTATGAATCGTAGTGACTGGTTGCTGGGTACAGTGTGCAAGGACGCTGCATACTATACACATGTGGTGGGTTACTTACTTGAACCATCCATTTATTCCATATTGTCGTGTACTTATCGTCAGGGGCGTAGCCCTGGTACTTTTCCCGCATCTCTTTTTGTAAATCTTCAACAAAGAACTAAGGCAAGCAGAGAACAAGTACGAGATTGACCAAAGAATAAAATATCATTTTATAAAGAAAAACAAACGTGAAACCATAGGGTGAAAGAGACACTGTATGTTACCTTTTGACGCTGTGTGTAGGCCCAAACTCCAGCGGCCAGCTCTGCTATGAAGACGATGAAGATGAGCATGAAGAACTGCAACAAGATGAGAGAACCCAGCGGTGAGTCAAATCAGTGGAGGAAAAATTTGGATTGAAATCCTGTTCTGACCAAATCGCCTTCACTCAATATTCACGATCGGTGGCCTCACGCAAAACCTCTGATCTGAAATCGCAGCACGTGCGATGCTTCAAATTTCCCAGCGAACCTGATTGGAGCTTAAGGTCGGGGGACTTTTTTGTCATACCCGCGGGTACACACGAATTGGCGGTGACTTGAATTGCGATGCCAACTGGCTGAAAAACAAACACTGAAACAGAATTTTCGGATTCGAATCACAACAGAATATTGTTGCAATGTCCCAGACTATCAGGCAACTCAGTATGTGCGACGCACTCTACAGTATTGCACTATGACGTTCATCTTGTCTACTCATGGTTAAATTAGGTCGAAGGTGTCTTTTTTCCAGACAATTCCATACTGTCGACATTGTAATACTGTACACTAAGTATGTGGCAAGTGCGCATGCGTCATGTGAAGGCAAGCAGGCTCCTTGAGCGAGCTAACCAGAAGTGCGTGGGAATAGTTAGCCAGCTAATGACTATTATATTAAAGTGTTCGGCAGTCAGTCAATTAAGTTTTGCGGTTGATCTTTCAGGCCGTTAGAGTAACAAATGGAACAGTTTGCTAACCTGGACCCCGGAAAGACAAACTCCAGATCACTTAGCGCTAGCTAGGACGATGCTGGTACAACATCACACGAACAAGATTCTACCATTGGCCAGGGTACGGAAAGGTATCCTTGTGGTTAAAATAAGCTATTTTAAACGAAAAAGGAAAACCTGTTGAGAGATTGAAGCGGCTACGGCAGTGGGGTGTTGTAATCTCGGCTTTAAGACATTCAAATATGAGATGAGGCTTTGTTAAGTGCTTTGGACATTGGACACTCGATTAGCCACGATGATTACATTTTAATTTGTCGGACTATGATTTGGTTTTCTCGAAAAGTATAATGAGTTTTCGATTTGAGTCAGCTCAAAAGTTATTTGTTGCATTCAACATTAATACTGAATCGGAATTTAGGTGAAGAGTCCGAGCCCCGAGTCGCAACAGGAGGCGGGGTTATCTTGCAGACAGACTGAATTGGGCCTTTTGCTCATCCGGCTTTGTTTGTAGGCCAGACATTTTCAAAACTGAAATGTGAAACGAGCACACAGCAGCACATCCAAAATGTCAATATCATTTACTTACGAAGAAGAGCAGACACCTATTTTCACGGAGGGCTCCGCAGCAGCCCACGAAGCCCAGAAGGAAGAGCAAGGATCCAATACCCAGCACGGCGAAGACGGTTTTTGAGAGAACGGGGTGTTGCATTAACATTTCACTCAACACTGCTGTGCCAAACAACACCAACAATCCCACACCGAGGAGGAAACACCCTGCCATCTGACAAAGGGACATAAGGGTGGGGGCAGTTGAAGGAGCCAGAAAAATGGTACATTATAAATTCATGGAAACACTGGATAAAATGCAGACGAGAGCAATTTGATGTGGGGAGTGCAGATGAGAACAACAATGGAGGATATATATTAGCATCTGGTCTTTCATTTTGGCACAGTCATTCATCTGTACCAGAGAAATTACTAATCAGATCCAATGTGATTAGCTCTCGTGCGATACTGTGATGAGATCGCTAGTCGGCCTCCACACTCCCGCTCAGGGTTCAATTGTTCCGCTCTGTCGCAGAGACCTTGAAAACGGCTCTCATGGCCGCCGAGTGTGAAAGGTCCGTTGAGAAAACACAAAGAGATAGCAGTCGCTGTTACGGAGAGATGTTAACTCGACTATTTGCTCTGCTGGTTGTGCATTCCCTTAAACAAGCGCATCTGAGTGGAGTCATTAAGAGCTTTGGTTGTGCCTAATAAATCAGGGAAGGCGATAACGTCCTTACTCAGCCCCTGGACTCACACTTAACAGGATTACCCTTGATTGTTTGATCGAGACTGATAAACTCAGGTGCCTGCCACAAACTCCTCATGGCACAACGCGAGTCGGATGTGTGTCCGCACGCGAATCTAATCAACGGGAATCTAATCAAAGTGGTGTTTAATAAAATCCACATTGTTCCAGTGTAATAAAATGCAAATGTGGCTACAATCAGTCACTCGGTTGCCATGGTCTTCATTCACTAGCCTGACACCAGTTTCACTGAAGGCCACATGAAGCGAGATGAGAAATACTTACAACGAGGAAGGTGTTGAAGATCAACATGAGATACTTGACGCATGTTAGACAGTCCCCCGTCATGACTGTTGTCCCTCGCGCTGAAGCCTCTCCATGTCCCTGTACAAACAAACAAACACGCCACTTCAGCAATACGGCACAGCCAAAATCTCCCCGGCACAGTATTGCGCGTTGTCTTGAGCACTCCAAGTAGGCACTGAAACGTGACGGCCAAGAAAATCACATTCTATCCAAATAAGCACACACCTTCCAGTTCACTTGTTTTCAGTCAAGTGAAGAACACGTTTGGACTACACACGCCAAATACGAGGTTGCTTACCTTGGCGAACGGGACAATTCACAAATCACACATTTTACTCAAAGACCCGATTGCTCCTCAGTGCAGCCTTTCGCAGGAGAAATGATGACTCTTGGTTTAGAGGGAACCAAAGGATTGTCTAT
Source organism: Hippocampus guttulatus (assembly GCF_054856545.1). Lineage (NCBI taxonomy): Eukaryota > Metazoa > Chordata > Actinopteri > Syngnathiformes > Syngnathidae > Hippocampus > Hippocampus guttulatus. The sequence goes on along the minus strand of NC_141264.1, from coordinate 17,070,965 downwards.
CAGGAAACATTTCAAAGATATGACAATTCTCTCTTGTTAGGGCAGTGGTCCGAAACCCCCAGGCCGCGGACCATTTGGTACCGGGCCACACAGAAAGAATAAATAACTAAAATTACTTGAGTTGTATTCATATTGGAATCTGAAAGATATTCTATTTTGAAAAATGACCGGATTCTCTGTTACATCGGTCTACGGTATGTCACTCTTGACGCAGGTGAAGGTGCGCTTCTCAGTCACGTGATCGGTTACCGCTAAAATGAAATCCAGGGGCTAGCAAAATGAGTAAAAAACAAACGTCTCCGAAAAGTTTTTTAACAAAAAATAAAAGAGCCACTGTTGGGACGGGGAAAAGGGCCAGCCAGGAGACAGAAGAGAAGCCTACAACTTTCAAGACAAAGAAGGCTACATTTAGTAGACAGTATCAGGAGTCCGACTTAAAATACGGATTTAGGTCAATGGCAGATTTCCACGCACCAAGCCCACTCTGCATAATATGCGGCAATGGTGAGTCGTTTTTTTTTTTCATGCTCTTTGTATTTGTGGTGTATCTTATTTTGAAGGCACGTTTCACTCATTCAGTACCAGCCAATTCTGGACCAAGTCTTAAAAAGACAAACGTCTTTGGGAGTGAATGAATTAAACGTTACTCTTGCGACCAGAGAGGGTTGCGGCCTGATAGGACACACTCTCGAAGCCTCTTCTAAATGTAATGAGCAATGTGAGCCCCGTTGAGCTTCAAGCACAATTTCCCTGTTGACAGACGGCCCCGGAAGGACTTGTAGAAAATAAAAGAATATCCTTTTAGCATGAAGATATACCGGCTTCTCAGTATTAACCAATCTACGCAACTCCATCTCAACTCACTGGGCCAACCGAGCCTTCACCAAAACATAAGTTTTCTCCTCAGGCAAGTGGGATGATCGGATGATATTATGTGATGAAACAAGCAAGTCGACACTTTGACAATAACCTTCACATATTCCCTGGACATGTTTGCATCTAAGACTATTAGTAAACATGGTTCCACTGGTGCAGTAACCTTTAATCAGTTTGCAGTAACCTTTAGCTCACTTTTATATTTCACTTGTGTTGTGAGTTTTTTTTTTTTTTTAATAGTGAGCTATATCGTCTTTATTCCTCATCATCACAGTCAATATTGCAGATGTGATGGGAGCCTCTGTGCTCTGTACAGATTGCGAGCAGCTTGAAGGCTTACTGGGAAATTGATTTAGAGCAGCAGCTTAACACCTCCTAGAAATCATAATGATATGCTCAGGTATTGATCACCTTCTGGGCGCTTCTCGGAGAGCAACCAACAGCCTCATTGCATGAGATGGGTTTTTAACTAATCCCTCTCTGTACTAAGCTCTGCTGAAAAGCGTAATGAGGGCACATGGGGGCTAAATTGAGTTTTGCATACATTACACTCACGGAAAAAAAAAGGTGTCAAGAAGGGGGCTTCTTTTATCCTTCCTGCAGTGCACTGTCGAAGCGTGACTGTGTTCATTGTAGCGGGGGATAAGGAAAGAGGAGGGGCTTTACATTCTCATTACAATCTCTACACAAAATGGCACCTTGGTGCTCTTCACAACAGAGAGAAAAAACATTTTTCTGGAGGTGGGGAGTGTTTGCCATTGTCTGTCTTGCATATTGTAATGCGTTTAAAAAAAAAGATTAGTCAAGAAAAGAAATTAAATAAAAGAAAAAGAAAGAAAAAAATAGAAACATTGAAAAAAAGTCTACACATTTTTGGACATGTTAAAAGAACTAGTACTAGCCACTTTATCCGTCGGGCCCTAATGCATATTATAGCATTTATTTATTTAAAATTTTGCACTGTGGTTATAATTTGTAAACTCTTACAAGTACTGTAAGCATCGACTGGAGTGATGACAGTGTACTTTAACATCCTTCCAAGAGATGATAGAACTCACGGCTCGACAATTTCAAAGACTCGCTCTGTGTCATCCACCGCACTTCAGAGTCGACCACATCCTCTACATGCCTGGTGGGTAAACGTTGAGCTGCTAGTTCATTATAAACGGGAGCTCGTACTCCTCCGCAGAAATCGATGCCGACTCTCCTGACATGGAACGTTTGGGAGGGGGAGAGTCTCTGATGGCATCCTGCCTAACTAATGCAGAGGACATGTGATAAAGATGAATAGATGCTTAAGCGGTACGATTCAGCTGTATACGAGTACAGTATTTGCCGGATTTTATTGAGCCAAGGCACATTACTTACATTCAGAAAATGTCACAATGCGTCATCAAAACAAAACTAAACGGGCCGTACCGATATGTATTTTATTTGAGGTTGATTACGATATTTGGCACAATAAAGTTCTAAACTATTATATATGATGAATAATATATTTGTTTGAGTTTATAGACAAAAATCATCGTGTGTGTTGAGGGGGGTGGGGGGTTAAATGTTGAATCTTGGTCTTGTTTTGTAATGACTCAATGCGTAAAAAAATTGTTAGGGTGGTTCTGTTCGTGACCAACAGGTGGCACTGTAAGGCTCTTCCTGCCGTGGCACACCTGTTGGTCATTGTGTCATTAGTTCATGTTTCTGTTAAAAACTCATTCAGTACCAGCCAATTCTAGACCGAGTCTGAAAAGACGTTTAAAAACGTCTTTGGGAGTGAAAGAGTTAAAAGGACCCCCTGCCCGACCAGTTGGTGTCGGGTCATTGTGTTTGTCATTGTTTATGTCTGCCTTAGTTTGTATTTTTGTTAAATACATCTTGTTAAGTCCACCCTGCTCCTCCCTGCTTTTTTTGGGGGGTCTTCCAACTTCCATCACGCAAAACCTAACAAAAAATAAAAGAGCCACTGTTGGGTGATTCAAGTGACTGGCTGATTTATTGATTAAAAAGTATAAAGCGGATACTGTCACGATCTCCTCTCACTGTACCCACCAAATCATTAATCTGAGCCTATTTAGTTGAACACAAAGCGATGATTCTCAACGGGTTAATCGTACCTTCTGCCACCCAGCGGGAGAGCATTTCATCGCGCTGCCTGTCACGATACATCGGTGACACAAACAGATGAACAAAGATACATGACTTGCAAAGAAATCATTTTCACTCCAATGAAATGAAATTGGATCCTTTTTATCGCAACCCACCGGATGATCTCTCGGTACACTCATGCGCTGTCGGGGAAATCAACGCACTAATGTGTGCGCATGAGTGTGTTGTCTGTGTGTGTGTGTGAGATCATGACATTTTATAATTTTGTAGAAACGGTCTCTCAATTGCGTCAACGTCATGATTGGCTTGATGACAGATAACAAATAACGCGTGAGGACTTGGGACAACAGCAAGTCACATGCTCACTGATACAGTGATCGCCTGGAGCTCCTGCTCTCAATCTGCTGCGTGTCCACCGAGTGAGGGCATGTTGTGCTACAAGCGGACAATGAACACATAAACGCTTGTGCCATGCGGCCTGGCTCGACTCAAATCGAGCATTTCCCACGGCCTCTTGCGAGGGCGCGCTGCACTTGGGGCTTTCCCGGTAATTTAGCTGTTAACTAGATTGAAAATAAACGCTGAACGATGTGATGTGTCATGACAACAAGGGGAATATTTGTCTGCACTTTGGCTTCTGACAGTACAGCAGAGCTTCTGGAATCTGGAACACCTTCAAGGATGTATCATTTAAAGTTAAAAAAAAATAAAATAAAAGGTTTTCGGTAGAAAGTACAAGTCAGCGTATCCTCATTTTTTCCTGAATGAATGAATGACCATTCTCAACAAGTGCTGAGACCAGTGGTGGTCTGTTAGGCTCAACTCGTCCTTCTCCACGGCCTTAAACACTATTAGAAACACTGACCTACAATTAGCCTATATTTAGCAACATGAAAAGATTTCCCGACCATCTGCCAATGCTGAGTCTGGTTGGACGGACCACTTCAACTTCAAGGCACCCCAAAAAAAAAATGGATTCCAGGAAATGATGTTTGTTTGTGTTGGGGGAAAATAAAGCTTTTTGTGGAACGTGCTTGTGTAATATTGCAAGAAGGAAATCTAAAAACAGCATAACTTGCTTGTTTCTAAACACATCTTCCTCTCCCTGACCCTTTAATTTCGCCTGCTACTCAAGGAATCCCTTCTCCCATTGGCTGACAAGTTACAGTTAATCCACCAATAAGATCGTATGGGCCAAACTTCCAAGAGGTGTGCAACATTATTGTGATGTTTTTCAAATGCTATCACTTGCCCTGAAAATTTTACGTCAATAGCGCAAACGGAACATTATTTGTCTTTGGTGTGCAATGAAGATGGATGGTGGGCAGGGGAGGAAAAAAAAGACGACAAATTTGGAGCCTGAACATGCTCCCGAGTGCAAAGTACACACAAGTGTCACGAAAGCCGAACAGAGGCCAATTGCAGACAACACAATGTGATCGCGGTCTTGGACTCTAATACAATTTTGTGAATTCCATCTGGGGCTATTTTTAGGACATGTGAGAAACTATCCAGTTCTCCGTTAAAGAGGCCGGTCTCCACGGCAACCCGGATCCGGCGTGAGAGTGGCCTTTGTCTGCAGCGCAGCGTTTGGCATCTCTACTTAAGCTCAAGTTCCTGTTAGAAAACAAAAGGAGAGCCGAGCGAAACACGTTCCGACAGCTTGGGCAGCCGCAAGGCCAAGGCCATTTGGTCACCTTCCCCTGGAGTAGAAGCACTTTTAAAAAAGGTCATAAAACATCTGAAACTTCAGCCATACGACTGAAGCCGTAGACAAGAAAATGGAGCCGGATTTGTTTTCAACGATCCAAACAAACGGAGGAAAGATTTAAATGTCTATCTGTCTGTGCCTCCGATGAAAGAGTTTAAAAGTATCATGACGCTGCGTACAGTGTAAGAGGGGCCCCACTGCAAATCATTGTACATTACAAAGAAACAAACCAAGAAAACAACAAGTACGTTTTAGCGATGAAAAAAAGTATTTATGATTTGCTCCATCAAAAGAAGAAACATGAACATGAATGAGTTGATGAAGACCGCTGACTGATTGCACACACTTTGGGGCATATCATCGGATGCTGCTACACTATCGGAAATTATTTTCTCAGGGAGTAAAATCTTCTGAAAATCTTGTGGGTGCATGTAATGCAGGGGTGTGAAACTCGTTTTTGTTGCGGGCCACATTGTAGTTACGGTTCCCCTTGGAGGGCCGTTATGAATTTTGGGGAACCATATCAATGTTTAATCCCGTTCAGATATTACATACACGGCGCACAACAAATTGATCAATTTCTAGTTTTACAATCAGAAGTCAAGAATAATGACTCTTATTGTGGATTACATATGGCAATTTGAAATTTTGGTTCAGACTTAAGCAAGCATTCTGGAACCTGACATGCTTGATTTGCTTTTGCGGGCCACAGAAAATGATGTGGCGGGCCCGATCTGGACCCCGGGCCTTGACTTTGACACATGTGATGTAATGGATGCCCTTTTGACCCCCTTATAAGTCCATATTTTCTTACTCTGATAGCCATTGACAGTCTTGCTATCATGAATAAACAGAAGGAACAATAAGAGTAAATGACTATGAACAGCTTTCGGTCAGTCTGTGGAAAAGCAAACAATGATTGATCATCTCGGAACTTGAACAAACGTTTGGTCCGCTTGGTTTACCTTCGTGCTGGTGGTTATATGCGAGAACTGATTGATTGATTACAGCCAATGTATCTCGGTCTGAACTGCCCTCTCACCTCTCGATCTATACATGTCTGCTTCTCAAACATGGTTGGAATATTAATGTTCCAAAAGTCAATGCAAATCAGAAACAAGCAAAGAGCAGCGGGTTTTTTTTTTTGATGGCCGGGGAAAAAAAAAATCTAGCCAGTGTGGTCTTTGTGCTGTTTTTCTCAATGTAACTTGTACACAAAATGGACACAATATGATCCAATAATATATCGCATTTTGCACAGCAGCCACAATAATAAACACTGTCAAGGAAAGAAGTGCATGAAATAGATGAAGACAATGATATAGTACACTCAAACAAAGAAAAAATAAATAAAGAAGGCATTATCGAGGAAATTAGGCTCAGCAAAATGTTTGTTTTTACATGATTGTTTTGCTCTTGCAGTAAAACCAGCCGAATACCGAGATGGTGAAGTCGGACAACAATGGATGTTGCGGCCTTTGGGTACATTTTTAGATTTCAACTTCTAATAGGGCGAGTGGTAAGTGCGTAAACCTCACAGTGCAGAGTTACCGGGGTTCGATTCCAGCTCCGGCATTCCTGTGTGGAGTTTGCATATTCTCCCCGTGTCTGTGTGGGTTTTCTCCGGGTACTCCAGTTTCCTCCCACATCCCAAAAACATGCATGGCAGGCTGATTAAACGCTCAAAAATTATCCCTAGGTGTGAGTGTGCGCGCGGTTGGTTGTTTGTCTCTGTGTGCCCTGCGATTGGCTGCCGACCAGTTCAGGGTGTCCCCCGCCTACTGCCCGAAGACAGCTGGGATAGGCTACAGCACGCCCCCGCGACCCTTGTGAGGATCAAGCGGATCAGAAAACGGATGGATGGATGGAACTTGTCATATTTTGCTTGGTTATAAACGGTTTCAAGCAAGGGGTCTAGGATATGCGACAAAAACTCGGTAGATATATAGCGGCGTACCATGTCTGTCAGTCGGTGCCTTGTCTTTGTTCAGGTGAAGTTGAGGCCTTCTTTTGGGGATCGGTGCCGCTCCTTTTCATGAACTGTTGGACGCACAATGGATAAAGAAGCAGAAGTCAGCAGCAAGATAATGAGATGAACAAAAAAAAGACAAGAAAGAAAAGTGACACATTTGTAGACTGTGTCATTCCTCGGACACGCAGCCGGAATGGAAGCTTTGAGGAAAAAAATTAAAGAACAGTCTAAAATTCTAGGACACTTCAAATGACAGAGAATATATTCATAATAGATGAAGGAACTCACTTCCAGTAGAGAGCTCGTGTGCGACTGCAATGCTGCTTTATCTCGGAGAATAATTCATCCCCCCTCGGCGGAATTGGCTAATTTATAATTAGACATCATGCGAGAAAATGCCTTTTAAGTGCACTTATCCAGATGTGTGCAGGTGGAAGTTTCAGATCGCACCTTAAGGTCTTCTTACTTGGATAATTACAGTTATTAAAAGGACCCAGGACACGTCGCTTCTGGCGTGACCTTGATGAGCGCCTGAGCTCGTGCATTATTCACCACAAGTACTTTCTTCACACACAACTCGAACCGTCACTGTACGCCCGAGCGTCCCTAATGAGCATAAATGCTTTCAACTTTTCCCTGTTTCCAAACGGCGGTGTCACAAGTGTCTCCCAAAAGAAAATAATGACCTAGCGATGATCGTCAACTTGTCTGCTGTTATTCCAGCCTCATTGTGCAAAAAAAAAAGAAAAAAGGTCAGCGCCAGATCCCGCTTTAAATATTCAGCAAAAGCGTTTCTACAGCTGCACGCATCTGTTATCAGATTAGATGCTGAGAACCAGGCAGTGCATACTCATTCTCACTGAGTTTTAGGAGAATATCTCGGCGCAGGGATATCAAAATGCTAGCAGACAACAGATTCACCGAACTGATTGTGGCAGCAGAGTACACAGCTGTGATAACATCAGGGGGGGAAAAAAAAAAAAGCAATCAAAGCTGGAAAAGGAAATATACTCTATCGGAGAAGTGGGGAGACATTGGGGTCAGTTACGCTGATGTATCGCAAAAGCATCACAGGGACACAGAATCATTCATTTCTAAAATATTCCCTCATATCGCATCACGAGTGTACCACTGGCTAGAATAATATGCCCACTTGGACAATCGAATGAGAGCCCATACAAGTACAAATGAAATTAACAATTCATGATAGCTATAAAACAGCAATGTATCCCACCAGGCATTGTCTGATTGTTTATGAGATTGCAGAAGTACCATCCAAGTTGTTCAAAGGTCTGCGAGAACGAAAAGCTCGATATCTCCTGAGAGTGACTTTGCAGTAACTTGATCCAACGTTGCTGTTTGAGATCTGAGAGACTTAAAAAAAAATACACACAACACTTGAACGAGAGCCATATAACCTACCGAAATGTGGACGTCGTTCTGAGCATCAACAAAACAGCAAACATGACTATGAAGACAAAGAATTCCTTGGCTAGACTTCACTTACAATCGGCACCGGAAACTACAAACGGAATAATTACAACTGGGGACGGGCGAGTACAAATACCAGGTATGGGTATCGGGCCTTATTTCAAGGTATCGGTACTCACAACACAGCAATGGCGGCCGACAGTACGGGCTCAGAAAGCGTTTTCCCAAGTGAACTTTATCCACGGCCATCCTCTCATTTGTCCATTCAGATACAATTTCTTGAAGCGGATGTACGTTTATCAGATTTATATTACTGCTTAGAGTGTATTATTAGTTTGCGTTCAGCAAAATTCATTCATTCATTTTCCGATCCGCTTTATCCACAAGGGCCGCGGGGCGTGCTGGAGCCTACAAATGGTACATAAAGGCAAACATTTCAGTTTTTTAGAAAATCCAATTTTTGGGGAAAACAGTTTAAACACTGTAACAACTTGAAGAGCGAGAAAAACAATCAGTGCAACATTCAGTCTAACTGGAGAAAGTATCGTGACGCCATACTGTGAACTGAGATCTGGTATCCTCGATTTTAATATTTCCATCCATCCATCCATTTTCTAATCCGCTCATCTTCACGAGGGTCACGGATGTGCCGGAGCCTACCCCAGCTGTCTTCCGGCAGTAGCGGTGGGACAAGAAAAGTACGAGTGGTATCGGTTACTTGGTACTGGGGTACTTCTACAGTATCGGTCGCCTTCCCGAAAAAGTGGAATTGAACATCCCTCATCAAAACCTTTGCACAGGGCACTGGTTGCACACATTGGGGCATTATTTACCTTTCAAAAAGCATTTATTTTTTGAATACAGCTCTTGTATTGGATCTCCTTTGATTGTGCATCATTGTCATGATGTTGTGGCCGTGGCCGGGCCATTTATTGCGAAACAATACAGCATGGTAATTTGCTCCCATTTTGTGTTGGATTATGAGAAAATCAGAAAGTAGGTAAATAATGATCATGATGTGAGGGTGGCCAAATGGCACCCTGAAGCCTGTTAGTGCGCGTCTCTCCCCCTGCGCCTGTTTAGAGGGCTATTAGCAAGAGGAGAGCAACACTGGAGAGGGTCTGCATTATTTGTTGGTTCCCATGGAAACCATTTTCACGGGAAAGTGGAGCACCAATCGGATGGCGGCGCCTCATTGAATCAGTTATGGGGGCAAGAAGAAAGATCAGCGCAGACGGCTGGAAAAGCACAACAATAGGACGAGCCCCTCGAGGAAGACCATAAAGGCCAAAGCGAGGATGGTCCCGCAAAGCAGCGCGCGAAAAGGCTTCTTCTCTAAATGGCTTTTCTGTTCAATGAATCCCTTTCACCAAAGCGTCGCCTCACATCACAAGCATGTGAGGAATTTAATCATCAAGGCAGCCACTAACTGATTTCACTCTGATGTTATTTCAAGCTCCGACATTACTATTGCATCACCGACATCTGGTTTATGTATAAAACAGCAACACGTTACCCATCAGGATCTGTCGGCGTATGTAAATCATATCATACACTTGGTGTTCGAAGAAAATTCATCTGACATGCAAAGTGCAATGAATGATCAAAGCCACGCGCACGTACACGACATTTTTCCAAGTGCAAATTTAAGCACTTATCAAGCATATTCAAGATTTTTTTAACCTTTTATTTTGCACCAGCTTGACACAACATTCAAATACAGTATTGTAGTAGGCCTGAGTGTTCATCAAAAACAAGGCAGACATTTCATTCCGAATAAGTACAATTAAGAGGCCGCTGTGACATTACGCAGTTTGAACGTCATGCTTAAACCTAGGGGAAATTTAAAAAACGTATTTCAATGAGAATAATAATAATATACATACAGTGAAGCGTCTTTCTCCAATTAAACACTGCATACTGTGCGTATAATGTAGATGTACATCTATATACAAATGGTACATATAAGCAAACATTTCAGTTTTTTTGGAAAATGGTGTTAACACTGCAACAACGATCACTACAGCATTTAGTCTAATTGGAGAAAGTATCGTGACGCCATACTGTGAACTGAGATCCGGTATTCTCGCTTTTAATTTTTTAGGGAGAAAAATGTTGGGACACATAAGCAATGACACTTATACAAGCGTGCCTCCTTGGACTGTGCTTTTTGCAAATGGGGCTCAGTCCTGCTGGAACAGAAAAAAGGCTCTTTCACAAGCTGTTCCCACAAAGTTTGAAGCATACAATTGTCTGAACAGTCACGATAAAATCCAGAATTAAGATTCTGGCGGAAATAAGTGGTGTCACATAACCCGTGATTGATGAATCCATTTATTAAGAGGAGCATAGCGAGACTTGGGGCCAAAAAGTGTATTTGCCGTTCCCTTCCAGAGGAAGTTAAACAAGACTTTTATGAGACACAGCACCACATTGTATATGTCACTTGGCAGTCCGATCGGGTCACCAGTGCTTCCCTTTATCTTCATTGGACGTGGCATCCCAATCCGGCAGTTAACTTTGATGACAATGACAGAGGTCAAAAGACAGCAAAGAAGTTGGACCCTTGCACCTCTTCCTCTGTGGAAAGGATGCGGTCAAAATGTAGAGGATGCGAAAAGGAAGTTCATTTTCCCATGAATGCCTAACACATGACCTCACCAGCAGTGTTGACAAATCTTTCAAATACGAGCAGTAATGACTTATACTCAACCTCTGTTTCATGTACCGTTTTCTGCACAAAAGGCGCTTTGGATTATAAGGCGGTACCTTCAATGAACTGGTTTTATATTTAGGGTGCAGAGCATTATAAGGCACATAGAATAGAAGCTAGCATACAAATTATGTATGCTAGCATACATATGGTATCATACAAATTATGTATGCTAGCATACAAATTATGTATGCTTGTTTTGAGCGCACATTTTTATCCTGTGTTTTAAGCTCTTGTAAAGTGTCTTTGAGTATGATGAAAAGCGCTTTCAAATCAAATGTATTGATTATTATATTATTACAGTAGTGGCTGCGGTTGCACTATGGATCCACTAGATGGTTCTACTCCAGAGGGAATACAATACAAGACACGACAGCTTTATTGATGCAGAGCCTTTACAACCGCTGCAGCTGTAACAAAGCCATGAGAACGGGTCACAAATATGGACGTGAAACATATAAATACGCATGGCATTCCAAAACAATAAATGAAAGACAAAAGTTATGAAGACAATTGATTCAACAAAAAGGCGCACATACCTTGTGGGCTCACATTCACAAGTGGCTATATATCCTGAGAAGTCTTGCTTCCTTCGTTTAATCAGTAGTTAACTATGCTTTTGCTATTATCTTTGCTTCATAATGGCTGCCCAAAAGTCATTGTCTGTCTGAGTGTGTGTTGAAGAAAGCACAAGTCAATTAGCGTTGGGCAGAACCCTTTTACATTACAATTGGTTCCTGCTAATAATCATCATTAGACAGCATAGGAACACTAACAGTGAAACAACTCAATGGGGAGTAGAAAGAGACTGTTGACACCATATACAAGGCGCATCGGATTATAGGGTGCACTGTCGGCTTTTGAGAAAATTGAATGCTTTTAGGTGCCTTATAGTGCGGAAAATACGGTCATTTCAAGCAATAGTACAAAGAAGAAGTGTCACCTCTTCAAGATGATCCTCTGTGACCGCCTGACATAGTTTGATATAAATCATGCTCTCACCACAGGAATAAAGAGGGCACACGCCAGCAGCCGTATATCTTCAGAACCCTTGCTTTAACAAGACTGATGATGAGGCCGAATTATTGTCCTTACCGAGAGAGAGAGTCAACCACTGGGGAGAAAGATAAACCGCCAAGCTATAGAAACAATTATAGCTCACTGTTAAGTCCGCAGACACAGTTTAATTGAGTTTATTAGTTCTTCCTGTATCAGGAGCCTGCTGTGGTGGTTCAGCAATGGACAAACGTTTCATTGGAGCAGAGCGCCGGGCCTATTCATGAACATGGGGTGAGGCTGTTCATCATCTCTTCTTTATTCTTACCCATGTAATTACTTGTAGTCAACCACTTCTTGACGGTTACGTTTATTTTTTTACTTTTTATGTTTGGGTCTAAGGTGATAAAGTACAATGTTGTGTATGTGCAGCCTCAAAAGCCTCTGCAGGTTTAATGTCGCCAGTGTTGCCAAATCACAACCCCTCTCATGCATAATGCACATTTATTTCAATGCTGAGTCTGAATCACATTCCCTATCTACATGGTAGACAGTTTAGAATAAAATAGGATATCAAGCACAGGCAGTGTTTATTCCCAAAGTGACGTCACGAACGACTGACCAAAAAAATGTATCTATACGATATACAGTATGCTGTATATGTAATATAGTATTTTGAGTCATTTTTGCAAGTCGGGAACAAGACACGTTGACAATTAACAATGGGAGAGAATGAGGATCTCTACATACCTTTCCGCGCGTCACTTTTTAATGCATTTAACACAAGAGAGGACTGAGGTCATTCAGAAAGTGGACTGCTGCAGCAAAGTGGAGACTGTGGAGTGCAACATGACAGAATTCGGAGCACAGAAACAAGGTATGCTCACTTAAGCAGTTACCGTATTTTCCACACTAAAATGCGTACTGGATTATGAGGCGCACCTTCAATGAATGGCCTATTTTGTAATTTTTTTTCATATATTAAATGCACCGCATTATAAGACGCAATCTACAATGCATCCACTAGATGGAGCGACGCTCAATGAAATGCCAACAGAACGGTCAGTAAAATGTGGGAGACTGGACTGTCTCAGAAGTGTTTGTTATTTATTCCTTTGTTTTGTATTCGCAAACGAGGAAATCACAAAATAAATTCTGTAGGGCGGCGATAGATTTTATTTTGTGATTTCCTCGCTTGATTTTCTTTTTTGATGCATTATTTTCAATTTTCGTAGTTTCTTTGAAGGAATCGTCAATTTACGTTTTTCGAAGAAGTCTATGAACGCCTGTATTTGTTGAGACTGTGAAAATCATTAATAAAGTGTGCGTTTTAAAAAAACAACACCACAGCTCTCCTTTTTTCGGAGCTGCAACAAAAACTTATTGAATAAAGCAGTGACACAGGTCACTGAACCAAGTTATAATATTGTAAGCATGTCTCCAGCAAGGAGCCATTTTGGGGTCGACATGTTACCGTAATGACCATACACAAGGCGCAGCTGATTTTAATGCGCGCTGTGAGCTTTTAAGAAAATGGAAGGATTTTATGTGCACCTTTTAGTGCGGAAAATACGGTAGTGTGTTTCGTGATTTTCTAGTACCTCTTGTATAACTTACCTAACCACTTCCAACTTTCACCGAACTTGTCGAGCCCTCAAGATTAGCTTCTTATCTGAGTGGAGCCAGGGGCCAGGGGCCAGCCAGGGAATGAAAACTACACACCGAAGCTGAGTAATTCACGAGAAAAAGACCTGTCGAATCGGCAGGGGGGATGGGGTTAAGGCTAAAGGAGCGGGACGGAAAAGGTTGTGAATACTGCAAGCTCTGGGCCCTTGGGACACAATTAAGAGCAAGGCTTTTTAGTGAGGGTTACAAAAACACTGCAAGGATACCAGCAGTGCAGCCTTGCAAACCAAAATAGGAGTTGGTTCGTGCATACCCAGAGGGGCCTGGGGGGGTGGGGGGTGTAAACTCCCAACAGTTTGTTCACGGACTTCCCCCGCTGGCAGGCCTGCCAGCTGACATGCAGCCACGACAGCAACTATTTCCATTAGCATTACATCCTAAAGCCTTGGAAAGCTCAAGACTCAGGCCGACGCGCACCCCAGTTCACTGCATAATGACGTTAGCAGACGAGCTTCCCTCAGGATGTTTTCCACTGCCAGCGTAGAGAAAATAGCACAGCGGTTGTGTAGCGCTTTGAAATAAGGTGACTCATCGTCATTGTTGTGTAGCGAAAAGGAAGAAGCCAAAACATTGAGCTGATACAGAGAAGCCAAGCATCACAATGCACCAAAAAATATCCTTAAATAAACTGTGTAGTGGCATTGTTAGTCAAAGCTAAGCATTTTTTTGCTACAGCTTTTGCGTTGAATCCTGCGAGTGGTCTTCTTGTACATACTGGAAAAAAATGGCCGCTCACTTCACATTTGATATTAAAAAAAGTCACTCTCAAAGTCAACGCGTCAAACTAAGAGCATTTCCACAACTAACCCTGTGAACATCTCAATGCGGAGGAAAGGTGTAGAGTATTCGGAAATGGAAATATCAAAAGTACATTCACAGAAATGAAACGACATTTGGAAGCTATGTTTTCAAGATGAAACACTTTCAAGTCAGACTCAACGGTCCCATAAGTATGTAATGTCGGTGTGTTTTTGTTTTTATGCATACACAAACTGGAACTTATCATGAAAATATAAATGACTACATGTAGCACAAGAGCTGGGCAATTATATGACAGCAATTAGTAACCACACATAATTTTTTCCTCAGACGCTCCACCCTATTTCGCGATAATTCTTTTTTCCCCCCTTCAGTGTGTTATAAAATATATTTTTACACTTGTTTTTATGTTGAGTAATACGCCATACTGTGGGCCACTGGAATATGCAATACCGGCCAATAAAAGCTGAGTTGAAGCCAGTTATTCACACACATTGACATCATCTGGTCTTTATCGGATCATGAATCCAGAAAAAGTACTAGTACGAGAAGGCAATCGTGCAGACATGATGAATCTCTTGCGTGCGGTGAAATGTTGTGTGCATCGTGCAGTGGGGTGTAGGCAGTTAGTGGGGGCTGCACAGGAGCGGCAAACAGGTGTCCCATTGGGTTATGAAAGCCAGACGCTTCGCATCAGGATCATTTCCTCAACCCAGAGTTGGGGGGCCGGGGTGGGGGCACAGACAGCCACCTCCCCATAAAACAAAACAAACCAGAACCACTTTTGTCAGCTTGTTTGCGGCGTCAATGGTGATCGCAGGTAACGAAGTGTGACAAAACTCACCACATCAGACGCAGCAGTGCAAAATGAGTCACCAGCGTTGTCAAATATGTGACCTGGTAGAGCAAAACTAGCACCGAGCCACACTTCAGAAATGTGCTCTTGGCATAATCGAACCAAAAAAAAAGATCTGAGCTTTCCAATGACATATCAAACATTGTGCGCTACACGACGCATGACATCATTCGTAATCGTGACAGTATTTGCACAGATATGAATCGGTAGATATGATACGGCTACAGCGACGCTAAGCTAGTTGGGTCAGTTGTTAGCGAAGCGTCAGCTTTGTACTGATGCCTGCGTACTGGCGATTCCTTGCATGAATTTCGGCAACAGCAAGGTTAATGAGCAATAGTTTGGGAAAATTTTGAGATAGTTACTGATTTTTTTGTTGAGTGCCAATTAAAAAAACACACCACATAATGTGTATTTCTTCAAGATGAAAATTTTAACATTCCGAGCAATTATTGCCTCGTGTCTCGGAATTTACCGATGCAACTTCCGACTCATTTTGCTTTGCTCTGTCAAATATGTTTGGATTTTAAGGAAAACAGGCATACAACAGTTTGAATTTCGAACCGGGGACATGCATGACGTTACATGAGCGACACAGGCGAGACCTCAGTTTGGCTTGCTCTTGAATTGGAAATAATTGTTCTCAGGATCTGAACAGATTGTGTGAAATACCAAAAAAAAAAAAAAAGCCTGAGAATGGTATCTCCCTGTGTTAATTCTCTTTAGGCAGGGTTATTAGTGGCCCTCAACAACCTCTAAATCCTTCGTAATGAGCTGCTCACACTCCCCCCCAAAAAACTCAGTTGCAATGCAGCCTCTCAAAATGAAGTGCATCCTGGACAAAGAGCTAAAAGATATTCTATAACGAGACGTCTTGGGCAAAAGGAGAGTCCCAGGAGAAAGCCAGGATGCAAAGAAACGCCGTTGGACATTTTCCACAGCACAAAGTTGCGAAAACGCAGTGCATCGGGCGCACCGGGAGAGGCGTCAATGGTGGAAGTCGTCGGGAGGAATCATGCTTGGCTCGACATAAAAGCACTCAAAGAAATTAGATCTCATCTGCTGATCTTTAGATCTCTAGATCTATTAGTCAGATGTAAACAGGGGAGCAGCAACTGTGAGAACCTCGATTGCCCCTTGGCTTGAAAAAGAATCCATCTAACGCCGCCAAATGAAAGAGTTTGTCAAGATGGATATTGGAGGCGTCTGAAGAAAACCATCGGAAGTGGGAGTTTGGTCTCGGGAATCTGAGGGGGAGGGGGTGGGGGTGGGGGTGAAGGTTCACAGGCCACACTGAGATATTCTCATCTCGAGATTCCCTTGCCTCTGGACTCCGAGCTGTGGGAAAGGGACTTCATGCAATTATGTCACATTGATTGATGCGAGAGGCTGCAGAAAGATGGAAACTGAACCGCTTGGAAGCCATCCAGGATCTTGTCCCCAAAGAAACACAAGTCAATCGAGGTTCATGCCACAAAACATGACGGATCGGTGAAAACGGTGTCACGATGGACGCGGTCGGAGAAACCCCACGGGCCAGGTGAGGCAAACCTCAGCAAATAAATCATTCACTTTGATTGACAGCAGCCCGTATGTGAAATGGAAATGCTGAACACGGACGCCGATAACACATTGCGAATCGTAATATCGCATCCTCGAGGGTAGGTGTCTTGCTTGACTCGATGCCGTCCCGAATATCAGTCGGAGTTAGCGATGAAATTATGAGCCGGGCGCCCGACTGCCGCAGCTGTAAACAAACTGCGCATTTCAGGATTGCAAACAGGACCGCAGGACTGACCGCAGACGAGTTATTTATGATGAAATGCATGACTGCTCCTATGCTTATTTAATCATTCGCAGGTGTCTCATGTGCCCCCCCCCCCAAAAAAAGCTTATGTTACTTCAATTATGGGGGAAATCCAAATCCAAATGCAGTAGCCCTGTCAGCTGAAATGTGCGGTAGGAAAACTGCAACTTGTGATTTTATTTATTTATTTTTATGATTAGAAGTTCCCCACAACAAAGAAAATATACAATAGTGCGTGTTGATATTCGCAGCATGACGCTTGCTTGGGTTATCGACAAACAAGAGGAGGAGTGAGAAAATAACAATTCCAATAAAATGCTGTGTGGACGAATCGGAACAATGAAATGCTTTTGATTTTTTAACTTTCACAACTCTCCATCTGTCCGCAATCTGTCAAACCTTTTGGAGGAACAACAGACCTGAGGTTGACGCCAAAAGCAACAGAACAAATATGTACGTACAGAGAGCCAGCGAATCCTCTGAAGAAGTTTTCTGAAAGCTTGCACTATGGACGGGAAGGGTGGGTGGGCGGGCGGGGGCGGCTTGCTCTAGATGTGGTGAATGTAACGAAAGCTTACTTGAAAAAAAAATTGGTTTGAAGGAGAACATCTGTTCCTTGTTTAAAAAAAAAAAAAAAAGTCTGTCCAATTCCAAAGCGCCTGCAGAGATAAGCAAATGTGCTTTTGGTAATGGATCACATTTCCTCATTGTTTCTTTTATGCTTTGTTTTCGTCAGGCGAGACCCAAAGGGATCATGGCCGCTTCAAGCTAACTGCAGTTATTTGATAAACAATGTGAGAATTAATTGATTCTGTGTTAATCCAAGTGACACACGAGATTTTCTTTGGATTCTTCTGACGCATTACTATTGCCGCTCTTTCTCACGGCGTACCTGGTCAGCCAGTGCGCCGAGCGAATAGCATATGAAAAAAGGTATTCGATAATATCCAATTCACATTGAAGCTATCGCTTTGATTGATCAAGAGTGAATTCTTAGAGTAGATTCTTGTATATATCCTTAACGGGCAATTTTGAGAATGTTAAGCTCACAATGACGGTGGTCCATCTAACCACATTACACAACAGTCACTTTAAAAACATTTTTGAGTCCGACTTTTATCGGCAGGGGATTCTCGCCCGATGACGATAGGATGATGTGATTAGGCTTACAACTGCCTTGATGTCGATCCAGACACAATCATGTGGGAGATAAAAGCGGAAACTCGCTCTCTTGGCCCATGTCGTCGAAAATCAAGCCGAGGTTACTGGCTCGAGCTCAGTGGAATGATGGAAGGTGATGGCAGCCCCTTTTTCTTTGTATTCACCTCTTGGAGCGATGCCTGAGCAGTTCAAAGGTTGCTGGAAATGAACGAGGATGACTTTGCGGCAGACTCCTCGTCCTCAACCGGGACACATAAATTACTGGAAGACATCCAGGAGCACCTGAAAGCATCCGTCCTTCCAAAATGACGTTTCATGGTCAGAACACTTCCAATTCTTCCGCTATCTAAACAAACAAGCCTTCCCGCTGATAAATGCATTGAGTACATCGAGCTGACTTTATGAGCATCAAAGGGTTACACATTGGCTCGCTTTCCACTGCAGCATATTCTCATTTGCCAAAGCTTCAAAGACCGTAAGGTGCGGGGAGGTAAGAATTGAAAGCAACAACTCATCCTCGTCTTTGTTTGTTGTGATAAACAGGAAAGACATTTTGCGGTAACTAACTTGTCTTCTTGCGCTTGCCTTCGAGGAAAATCAAGCCTTTTCACAATTGCTTTTGGAAATGATGCACGGCCTTTATTAAATGCCGCAAGACACACACACACACACACACACACACACACACAATGAACGACTGCTCGCCCAGAGGACAGGTCTTGTTTTAGCGCAGTGACCCGTGAATGTTGTCTTGACTGGCAAGCTTTTAAAGCAGCGCCGCGTTGAAATTTTCATAAAGAAATATGAAAGAATGATGAGGCAGTGGGGTGGGTGGGTGGGGGGGGGCTTGGTCTCGGCCAGTTAATTGTTTCCTCTTTTGAGGAAGATGACAACGGAATGTCCACAGCATGTACTTTTTGGCCGGAGCAAATGTGTCAGACACGCGTGGTGCAACAGCAGCTTTAGAGAATCATCAAAAACGGCGCTAACTCATTAAAAAGATAGCAGGGCCGCTTCAAATATATACAGCTGGGGTAACAGTTCGGCTTCAAATATTAACAGCACGTTTGGTCAAATGATGTGGTTGTGCATAGGCAGTAAAAGGAGGCGGGGGGGAGGGGTGTGATCTTTTTACAGCCACTGCTTAAAGGGTCCATCTTTGAGCTGCGTGTTTGTTTCTGCAAAGAGCGTAAAGGCGTAACAGGAGTAGAACAGCCAAGGCCACAAACAACTCTATGATGTGGATTATTGTATGGAGGGACATTCAATTCATTGTTGAAAACGTTTACTGTCCAAAGCAATTTTAAGTTAAAGTAACAGTGTTCACCGCTAGATGGAGGGTGTCGCTCGAACTACAAGAGTAGACTTGTGCATCAGAGCAGAAGAGAGGGTATCCAGGACAAAAGCCGGGGCTAAATCGGGGGCAGAATATTGTGTCTTTTGGGTAAAATAGCGAGCAAATTATATGTGTGCAAATTTCAACATAAACCCGTTTTCCTAGCTTGCTTAGAGACACTAACAGCCATGAAAGATTTATATCTAAGTCACCACAACGACACCAATCTCAAAAGTAAGCAACCTACGATTTTTTTTTTCACGACAACCGCTGACAGTTCGTTTGAAGTTTATGAGGAGTTACAAAATTTGAAGAAGCCTTGTGAAAAAAATTGTGGCTCCCGCTAATGTTTGAATTGTCGTTTTAGGTTTGTTTTTTGGAGAGTAGACGTTCACTCACGTCGGTCACTCACCCGTCTCGAATCTGGCCTTGTTACTTCTCTCCTTTAAAAGTCATGCCACGCCGACAACTGGCTGTCAGTTTATTAAACCTTGCTCACGACTCTGTCCTCAAGTGCTTCATTTCTCGAGACATTCTCAGTATTTTTTCCCCTCATAGCCTTTGCCTGTTCTTGTTATGTATTCTCGGTTTATGCTCTGAACATTTTCATAAAGCCAACATCATTTCCTACGGGACCACAAGAGTTTTTGCGCAAATTCACCGATGTTGATCTTTGCATCATTAGGACCTTTTTCTCCTTTCTTGTTCTTTAACAAGGTGGGCGAAAAGAACAAGTTGCTCGCTTCCAGGCTTGTGATCCATGGAGGAGTGAGCTCATTAGTTGGCGTCTCCACTAAGATACCACAGGGATTATTATTGGATCACGCTGTGGATTTCTGCCAAAAATCAAACCCCGATCGTCTCCGTGGCTGCTGACAATGAACCCCCATTATATGTGAGGTGAGTCTCTTCCTGTGGGAGGCACCGTTACATTTCTGGAATCTCACCGGAGCTGCAGGAAGTTACACCGGAGACGTGCGTATGGGGTCGCAAAGGGGGCACAAAGCAGCAGACTCGGACTGGTATAGAAAATTTACCGTACTGCGGGTGTGCATCTCTCTTGATACAATGTACGGGGCGCGATATGATTCAAGGACAGTTAGTGCTGATCAATGTTGAAAACCAATGTAATTGCGACCCCCCCCCCATTCCGATTGTGATTGAAAATGTGATTTTTTTTTCCAAGGTCCTTATTGTTCAACAAACACAACCAATTTTACTACAATATTTCATAACAATAAACAACATCATATTTATCAGATCAGGTCAGCCCAGTTGTGTCCATTCAAGTCCAAAAAGATTATTTGTGCTTTACTGGCTTAATGCATATACTCATCTCTTTAACATACCATAGGACACTAAAGTATAGAAAATATACATATGGACATAAATACATATATACTAGGGCTGTTGATTGATTCCCTTTTTTTACCAACATCGATAACACTATCTCGTATTTCAAGACACCACAATATATACTGTTTTGACACACATAGAGTACACACACACACACACACACACACACACACACACACACACACACACACACACACACACACACACACACACACACACACACACACACACACACACACACACACACACACACACACAGGCACACGCAGGCAACGTCACGTATCCGAGGTTTGTATGGTTATCACAGACTGGAAGGGCAGCGTGTTATAAGCAGACTGGGTTGAAAACCCATATCATGCTCAAAATAAATCTTTTTGAGGCACTCTGTAATTCAGCCAGGCTGCAAATGCAGCTATGGCAAACAAGTTTGTGTCACACGTACCGACAAACACACTACTCTGCGGCCATATATCACGGCGCAATCAGCAGCTCGAAATGATTCACGACCTACCGCTCACTTCAAACATATGACACTGCATTTCATTTAGTTTGTTGCGAATGACAATAATCCCGTACTGCCCGTTGAATGTCATCTGAATTACAGCGACAGTGTAAAGCAAGCGAAATTGGGTCTTCAAGACGTGAGTGCATCCAACTGAACCAAATGGTTACACTTTAAAGGGAGCGTTGCTTGAATCGTATCGCGCCCCAAGTATCTAGCTAAATATTAAATTATCTTTAATGGGAGAGATGCAACCCTTAACAGCGATACTCTGCAATTACGGTCATTTGCAAAGAAGAAACAACCAAGCACACTGGGGTGGAATTAAAAGACGCGGATGGTTGGAAGCTACTGAAAATGAGAAAAAGACCAGAAAGCAACAGAGTTTCTGATTTCATGAAAGAAATGCCTGAGTCAGGAAAGGAGAAAGCCATCATGGGCCAGTGAGTCACGGGGAGAGGCTGTAAAAACACACTCGGGCCTCAGTTTCATCAATAAAAATGTCTGAGACAAAGAAGGTGGTGCAACAACTGAAAGGACCCGGCAGTATGTGTCTACATTCTCCTAATATGCAAATAGGGACGTTGCATCTGACACTTTCTTCATCCAAATTCATAATTCACCAACAATGTCCCGCACGGCTTCAAAAAACAACATCATCGCCATCATGATTAGAAGGATGCTCTTTCACTAACGCGATCAAGCAACCCGGAGAGCAACTCACAGCAAAAAGTCTGACAGCCATGTTTTTGAAGTACCGCTAGTCGGAAGAAACTTTGACACTAAAAAGATGCTTTTTTCTTTAAACAATTAGTTGTTTTTTTAACTAACAGTCCACCCCGGAATCTGTCGAACCAAAATTAAAAAGTGATCAAAACCTAATCCAAAAGGAAATTATCTTGAAACATTTATTTTTGTTTGTTTGCACGTTCGCCAGAGGTGTCGAATCTCAACACAAAGAATGCGCACAATAAGTTTCAAAAATGAAAAAAAAAAAAGGAGTTCCTCGTGTTAGAAATGTTTTCAATGGCACCACGCATTAAGAGTGTGCTTCCTCCCCAATATGATTTGATGAGCTTTTACCCAGCGTCCTCTTTGTTGGCACGCCAGCCTCATGTGGCAGAGCGCAGTTATGTGGTGCGAACATGTCACGAGATCCCGTTGTCCACATTGCGGCCTTTTCCACATGACGACAACAACGGCAGCAAAAAAAAGCCACGTGAGGAGGCCGAGTGTGCTTCATCTTCACCGGCTTGACCAAAACGATCAGTTCCTCTCCCACCGATGGATATCGGGGGAGGGGGGGGGCTCATCTCACGCCGCACTGGATCATTGCCAAGCGCAAAGGCCACACAAAGCCTCCATCTGAGCTCTGGTCGCATCAGAAGGAAGGAGGAGCACGTTGTAGTATCCCTACTCTGTCCTCGGTGATGACCAAGACAACATCCCTTACTGCCTTGAGCACTTATTTGATGGAAATATGAACCCGTACAATACATCCTGAGTTGAGGTGGAATGCGGCCTCCAGTAAAATCCCGCTGGAGGAGTTGTTATCTGCGAGGACCAGCTTGTCGAAAACCTACCTTCTACCACATTACCTGCTAAGCTTAGCCAGTATTGAGGGGAAATAGGGCACAGGCGAGATAAGCCCAAAGAATTCACAGGTCGAGCTCAAACAGGAGACCTGTTTCCTTGTGATAAAGAGGAAGCGGCAGCAGAGAGGGTTGCTCAGCTTCCTGCTCCGTGTCAACTCGGGGGTCTGTCAGCTGCCCTCCGCCGAGGTCATCCGACGCTTCCTGGTTCATAAAGCTGACACGCAATCATGCAGCAGTGTGTCAATATCCTTCGATTATGTTGCTCTTGGTGTCACAGAAATGACCAAGCGAGTTCAATGATACTTGCTAGTTTACGAGCAGACAAGACTTCAATGTTCACCTTTGCATGGCTTACAGCTTTGTTCAGCTGAAAATCACAAATCCCCATCAAAATCCTTTTAAATAACATGCTTAAGTGCAAGGTATGTAAACCTCGAACTACCACGGAGCTGTATTAACACTTTTTAAACACATTGAAAGCTTTGAACATACACACCAAGCATAAAATGTATAGAAATACTGTACATGCAGGTGCCTTCAAGAGGCGGGGCTTAGCGGGGTGGCATGCCACCGGCACTAAAGTGGTGACCCCTGGATTATAACGTCAAGGACAGTGTAACTAATATTGCACCTAACGTGTTTTTTATACTTTCTACATATTCTTCGGCAAAATACAAGATAACTCACACAGAAGAAGGTCAACCATTCGGGTCAGCTCTTTATTGAACCCAACTTTTGCTGCCACCACTGCGGTATGGATGTTCGAAACCACTTTATTTATTCAGCTACCAGTACAAATACTCATTCTTGAGTACTCACCAATACCAAGTAACCAATCGCAGTCGTAATTCTTCGACATAAAATAACAAAAGTGTGAAGTAAAATTGAGAACTGTTAAGCATGAAACTATGTCATTGGAAAATAGGGCTGTAAAAAATGACTGCAATGTATTTCCTAACGATTGATAAATATTGATTTTTTTTAAACTTCTTCAGAAATGAGGAAAAAAAATACTCAAGGGGTCAAAGATATAATACAATAAAATGCAAACAACCAGATGGAAAAAAAAACATTCATACGACAAAATATTGGGACATTGGTACCAAAAAGTAGGCAACAGGTGAGTATAGCACTCTATATAATACACACGTAATGAGAAAAAAAACACTATATTGCCTGTACTGCAGTCAGATGGAAAAAAAAATACATTATTAATGAACCGATTCAGGCGCCATCAGTGTCCATGACTAGTATAGGCAGTATTTGTGAGTCTTGATACCTAGTATCGGTACTCACACATCCCTATTCACAAGTACAGCATTTTGTGAACTTGGGTTACGAAAATAGCCAGATGCAGTCAGTCAAGATTTTTTTTTTTTGGGCCATTAAATGCGTTTCAAGCCAGCAATGGAAATTTCACCCTGCCCTACAGTAAATTATTTCTGCCAGCTAGAAAGCAAATTTCATTTACTCATCTCTGCAAACAACAAAGATGCTGGAGCCATTACTGGTTGTGGCTTGTGTCTCGCACACATGAAATGAAGGGTCCTCTAGCAATCGAGAAAAGCAATTTTCTCATTGAGCCCATAGATACTCCATTTAGGGCCACGCTCTCTGCGGGTGACCGGCTGATGCCGGCGAGGGCAAGCTCAGCGTGACGGACCCTGGCCGCCATACTGCTCAAAACATGTGCTCCCAGCCAGGGCGCGGACGCGACATGAGGACAAATAGCAGGAAAGAACAATAGATGACTTCATCCAGGAGGAGAGGATGATGGATGTGGTGAAATCAATGCCACTGATCAGAGGACTTGCCAAGTCTGCAAGCTCATTAGCAAGCAAATCAGACAAAAAAAACAAAAAAAAAAAATCAGGATGAGGAAAGTGCAAGACTTCATCATAGTCATGCAAACACGTGGAGCTGCAGATGGATTCATTTCAGGCCTTTTTGTGAAGATGATTCACTGAACCGACAGTCAGCGGGCTGAAAACCACACAGACAATTTCTGTCGATGGCAGTCGGAGCAGCGAAGGCGCGCTTCACTCGCCATGCGTTTGTTTTCACTCCGAGTGACTTTCCACACTTGTGCTGGTGAACGTGTGAAGGAGAGCAACGCAAACGCACAAAAAGACTCACACCGCGTGATCGATGTCTGTCTGTGGGCTCAACAAATACCACGTGATGGGTGCTAACAATGTGTTTTTCTTTATTTTAAAGAAAAGGTTGCTTCTTTTTCTTCGTCTCGTTGCCCTCAAAACTTGTTGGTGTTCTTCTGATGAACCTACAAATTGTCTGGAGGCTGTGGATGTTCTTTGAGGTTCCCTGAGCTCATTTCTCTCCTTGCACTCTACAGCGGGACAGCCAATGATGGATTGTTGCTGCTCTCCGTGTTTCTTCATATGAATGACAACGCAGCTTTACAAACGCCATCCTTTGTATGTGGACGGCTTGTGAATCGAGCGCTGGAGGAAACAAACAAACAAAAAAGCTTCAGGCAGAGCTTATTCATCTGCGTTGGCGGCGGCTGTCGCAGCAGCATCAATACGGCTGCTTCTTTCGCATTTTCCTTCTGACAACGCGAATGTTCTCGTGAACAAGCACGCATGTGTGTGCGGGCTTTGAGTTTCTTTCTCCACATTGACGCCACGGTTGTCTCCCTGTCATTGAGGAAACAACGGCCACCAACACTGAGACAGAAAGCAACTCAGCACATTAATTAATGGTGACAGGAACCAGTTGGTCCAATCTGTTGAGCCATGTTATGATGGTTGCATTCACGCACGTCCACACACACACACACACACACACACACACCTGGACACTACTTTGCGGTAATGGCTCCCATGGTGCTAATCTCCTCGGCTGAAATGCGATCTGATTTCCAGCTGTTACTGCAAGTTAGTCGAGAAGAAACATTTCGACTGTGATTTTGCAACATTTCAATCACTACATATCATCCACTTTATTCAATACACCTTCACAAGCTTGCGATTTCAAAATATAGCATGATCAACTTTGGTGAAGACGGAATTTGCCATTGCATTGCGCAGGCTGGTCAATGCATGCAACCACAAGCATGAGGATGAAGCCTCCAGAAACGTAAACACATGTCCGAGCAACTTAAACCATAACAGCTACAATGAAGTGATTTGTAGCCTTAAAGTTCCCCCAATGCGTTGAAAACTCCCTCTGGTCTCACTTTGTGGCTTTTTCAATAAGCAGTTCGGTCCAACCCCAAAAACAATCACTTAAAGTACTTTGATGTCCGTAGTGCATAAAGGACAAACAACTTCTTCACATTTTGCTCGAGAGTGAATTTTCCAAAGCTCCCATTTGAGGTTATAATGAATCAGCTCGACCAATAAGCGACCGGCAGTGGTCTCCATCCTTCATACAGCATTAGGTCAGCATGCATGGATCCTTGCATGACCAGATACTAGAAGTAGTACCTTGTAGTACTTGTATTTCACTCGAGGAAAAGTCTACACTCGAGCTATAAGCATCTCACTTTTCACACGCAATTTCTGAAGGAATCATTCATTGGTTTCCATCACTTGGACAAAAACTATCCATAAAGAGTTTATGTCATTATTTTTTTGGAGGGGTGGGGGCGGGGTATAATCCTTCCCTGATGGATGCAAAGAGACACGCCCTCCAGCGAAGCCAGCGCATCGCAATCATGCATGCGATGACCCCGAAGATGTCGGCAGACAGCACTGGTCAGGCGAAAGCCCGTGGGAAGGATGCCAGCTTGACGGGGACGGACGGACGGACCGACGCACAACTACAATTCTACATCACACAATTACAACAGCCAATACAAAAATATTGTGCCTTGAAAAAAAATACTCCTGCTTAGTTTTGACCAACACTGCCAACAAGGAATTAATTGAACAGTATGTTGTGGTTGGAGTATACAGTGGTGGAGAATTTTTCTGAGAGCTGTTTCTAAAATTTTTGCCAAATTGAGGGATTGAAATGAGGAACAGCTTACAGTGCAGTCCCAGCACCGTAAACTATAAACGTCGAAAGAAATATATGGGGCTGCAACTCATGATTATTTTAAGAATCGATTAATCGGTGGATTATTTTGTCAATTTAATCGATGAATCGGAGTGTCAAAAACATTTCAATTTCTATCCCTTCATGATAAAAAACTGACATTATTTCAATTCGATGTTGCACAAACTCTTAATATAAATCATTCACGTTGAATTTACTGGTTTAATCCAAAAAATGTCAGAAAATAGGCAACAAAAAGTTGTTCATGTTTTCTACAGTAGCCGATGATTTATTTTGATTCAACACAAAGCCTGCTTTCATGGCGGACTATAAAAATTGGATAATAGTGACTGTTGAGGAGCTGAAATTCCGAGCATTTGGACATTTTCATCAAAAAAATGATAATCGATTAACTTGATTAATCGTTATGCCTCTAAAACGTATGGTTGAATTACAAATCTAACAAACATTATTTTCTTTATGAAGGCAGAATATGTGATACAGGTCTTTAATTGGATGTCATCTGTTTTATAAATGTGGATGGCTGGTGCATTCATCACAATTATCTACACGCTGTTTTGTGGATTCTGACAGAAATGATTCAATACAAGTCTTTCAACAGGTGAAGCTCAGACTAAACCAAAAAAAAGCACCTTGTATTTCGTCCTAACACTTTCCCCAAAAGAAAGGTTCGTGGGGTTTATAGGATTTAAAGGAAAAAGTAAACAAGGCAAACGCACGATGCGAGTGAGTCCGCCCACAAGAACCACTTTTAAATCAAGAATTTGACATTTAAGAGCACAAGTTGAGAGTCACGATCCAAAACACATTTCTTACCTTTCGAGCCGAAAGCGTTGAGAGCTGCGGATCTCTTTTCTCGCGAAAATATCACACAACCAACAGCCTCCTGTTTGGACGTAGCTGGATGAGATGTCGATTTAAACAAAAAGTACGACACGTAGCAACAAGTACAAATGTCCAACGGACCGCTCAAGACTAGTCCAACACCACGCTGCGAGATCTGTTGCGTACACGGCAGAAGCTGCAGGCGCGGCGTGGAGAAGCGGAGTGTCGCTATGTAAAGTGTTGCGTGAAGTCACGGCGAGCTGAGAGGCTCACAGGATCATCTAGCACGCCCCAGCCTCTCCTACACAGTCCCCGCCCCTGGGGCCCACCTTCCTCCGCACAGGGGTGGGTGGGTGTGGAAGATCGACGCCCACCGGACACTTCCTTGGGTTCCCCCCCTTCAGCACTCTAATCGCACCCAGTAGCTTCTACTGATCGAGAGCCCGATCGAGAATTCTCCCCATGAGCGATGAGTATACAAGTGCTTCGCACATCTGCCTCACAGAAGACAGGTTCTGGGTTTGAATCTCAGTTCAAGACCTACTGTGTGGAGTTTGCATGCTGTGCCCATGACTGCATGGCTTTTTCGACACATTCCCAAAACTTGCAACTAAGGTTAATTGAAGACTATTATTTTTTTCCCACAAAAATCAACTCACTCAAAATTGTCATGTTATTGAAAACATACTGTCAAACCTCTGTTTTCAAACGTCTCTGTTCTCGACCAAATCGGTTTTCAACCGAAAAATTTCGAGTTTTTTATGCCTCGGATGACGATCGAATTTCGGTTCTCGAACAAACTGAGCGCACTTGAATGTGTCACTTGACTCCTCTCGCCTTCCGAGCGTGGTTTCGGTTTTCGAACAATTCGGTTTTCGAACAGTCTTCTGGAACGGATTATGGTCAAAAACCGAGGTTTGACTGTAAATGTTTTTGTAATGGTTCTTTTCTTCCAAAGAACCATTACAAGAGCAAATACGACATGCCTGCCATCTAGTGGTACTTGGAAATATTACAAATTGAACTAGAGTCAAACCGCAGTCCATTTTAGATTTGATTTGTTTTCAAGTTTTTAAATAGCCTCCCCCCACCTTAGCTCTGAGCTCCTCCACCTGCCTCGTGCTTCAGGTCCATGGACCAGACACCACCGGTAGTCCCGAGGAACACCATTTGAAAAGGAATCACATATTTTTCAGTCAGGAGTTTCCTTGAGAGACAAAACTAATTACAACGACACGGAGCAAAATGGTACACATTATAGAGTACTGTATGTAAGAAAAGGGTGCAGTTCCCTTTGGTTTGGTGTTTGGATGTTGAAGTAAAGCATTCTGGGACGAAGCCTTTCCATCTGGGTGAGTGATGTCACGTATGCGCCATGTCGCGTTGCGACCACAAGAAAAATAACAATGCAGGGAGTGACATTTGCGTTTTCAAGATGGAAATCCAGTCACTCTTTTCAGTTCGTGTCAGCTGAAGAAAATATTATGGGGTGGTGCACACTCTGCTGTTGACAAAGTGTTATCTAGCTTCAAACGCCCTATCAGTACATCGCCAACAAAAGGGCCTTCATCATTATATTAACAATGTGTGTTAAAAAGTAGTCAATTTTATGTGATTATATTGTTGACTGCAACTAATAAATTTAATTGTAATCTAATTCAGTTACCTTTTAAATCATTTAATCAGTAAAGTCATTAAGCTACTTTTAAAGCCAAGCAATCAGTATAGTAACTAAGTGAGTTTATCATGGTAAGTGGCAATGCTGCTTAACACAACAGGAAAATCACTCCGGATAATCTTTTTGAGCCTGGCAATCGGACCTTTGCTGACTTTGATCAGAAGCGGCAACTGGGCTCAAATTCAGCCTGATCGTTGGTATGCGTGTCACCGTTGAGGTTTGGTTTTTGTGGTCTGAACAGCTGAGACAAGAAGCTGTGCGTTTGCACAATCACCGAGTGCCGACGATGATCAAAGTCGATTTTTTTGCTTCCAAAAGTAACTTAAGCTCCGGCGAGACTGTTTATGATGCTGACGACAGATCCATTTTGTCTCGTGTTAATTATTCATGCTTTCACGAGGCACAGAATGTGAAGTGGTTTTGTTTCTGCTCATTTTTTTTTTGTCAGGAGTTGGCAGGGGGGTGTTTTTTTTCTCTCCCTCGGTGCTCCTCGTGTCACAAAATCTACTACAGATGGAGTGCAAGATAAGCGCTCCACAGACTTATCCTTTTGGCCTCTCCCCTAAAAAGGTCTTAACCCTGACATTCCCAGCGGCGTACGCGATACGGCCAGCAAATCCCTCCCACCCGTGACCGGTTTCCCAGTGGCACATAGACACAAGCCGGCCGCGGATTTTTGTCGGTCTGATATTCATGCCAAGATGAAATAACAAAGAGAGTCTTAAGACGAAAGAAGGAGAAAGTTGGTTGAAAGCTAGCACTCAAAAAGTCAGGTGGCAGCATCACGCAGCCGGTATCACATGAACAGTTTGAGCGCACAAAGAACAGCTGTGAGGTATTTTCTTTTTGGCTCCTCTGGTATTTTCAGAAGGGGCTGAGAGCAAAGAATGGCTGAGGCGAATCCCCAGGCCGACGCCTTCCTCCTCTTTAAGTAGCTACACGCAGAGAAACTGGGAGATTTTTTAAAAAGATTTTATCACCCTTTCTTTCCTTATTTTTTCACTTATTTATTCATCTATTTACTCTTTCATGCACCCTGTAACCCAGAGGTGGGAAAACTACGGCCCGCGGGCCAAATCCGGCCCATTGGTCTTTTTAATCCGGCCCGCCGAAGGTTGGTACACAATTAAGGTTCGATGTCAACGACTGCATTCATTTCATTTGGACTTGTAATGACAGCCATTTCAACGCCAGATGGCACAGTTACTTGAAGTTGCAGAGCATTGGGAGAAAGGGGGAGACGATACGGAAGCCCGCAGTAGCGCCAAGTCAAGCAAATCCCGTTCAATACGACGGAATAATCTACTCTTAAAGTCTGAAAAACATGCCAAGAAATGCAAAATACTGCTTTTTAAATAAAGAAATCCAATTAATATTATGTCGAATTTAGTTCACCCTTTTGATCCGGCCCTCCATAATATTTTCTGGTTCTCATGTGGCCCTATGCAAAAAATAATTGCCCACCCCTGCTGTAACCTGATAGCATGATAAGCCGTCCACTGTGGTAACCGCTGTCCCTGAAAGGGTTAATTATGATTATTTTTCACCAATTCCTTTTGTGCAGAAATGTACACGTTTTAAGGTCATTTCTGAAAACGGGAGGGGGGGGGGGGGGGAAACAAGAACTGTGCAGTACAGATTTTGCTTTCAACTCCTTTTCACCGTTTCAGTTTTCACGTCGTTTTTGGCATTCCAACGCCACCCTTTTCAGGTGTCATCCGTCATATTTGTATGAATTGTTCAAACATTGTTACTCCGGTGTTGTCATTGCAGAAAAAGGCTCACATGCATTCCATTCACCCAAACTCATTTAAATCAATTGGCACAACCCACGCCAAAATTTCACACACATACCATCGAACCATGCGCGATCTCATTAACCAGGCCATAGCTCTGCTTCACAAGCTCTCACAGAGTGAGCATTGTGCAGTGACACCCACACACACACACACACACGGGATGCAGTCCTAAGGAATTTCCCTGGCGACAGCACACAAATATGTAAATATAACATCTGATGTGGGAATGGGTTGTCTTGACTGCAAATATTTTAAGAAGAAAATTGATCAACCCCCACCCCTCAAAAAAAAATAAAATCTGTTAGCCGGCAGAGATTCAATTCATCTTTGGTTGTTGCTTTTTCGACTTGAGGCATAATGCCACTTTGCCACTAAGAATGGCATGGATGCTGACTAAAGTCAATCTAAAATGAAGTTGTTTGCAGGCATCCCCAAATTGCTTCACAAAGGTCTGGAAGCCCATCGCACTCCATGCAGGAAGTTGGAATCAACCAAGAAGAACCTGCAGGCTCACAGATGATTTCATGTGGATTTTTGATGTGGATCTGACAATTATGTCAGCTAAATTTCAAACTCAACATGGCATAAGAGCATATTACTGGGGGTTGGGGGAGGGACAAAAAAAAGTGTCATCTGCGGCACTGTTACGGCCCAAAGCCAGACTGTTGGACTGTGCTCTTGGTTGTCGACTGTTTTTACAATCTCATTGTGTTTTGATAGTTTTGTATGTTTAACTGCGGGCCCCCAATTAAAGGACCACCCACGGCATGTTCACCTTTAGCTGTTATTTTAACATTATAATACAAGGGTTATAAACAAGGAAACACTGTCGATGAACTTTCGCCTTCATTGTCTAACCTGGATTTGACTTTTCTTCAACGAGCGAACTGTATGTCTGGAGACACAACTCTGGTCCTTTTATGGGAAATTCTTCTCTTCACTTCAGTATTTCAGTGGAAACATTCCATATGAGGCCCGTGACACACATATCCTCCCACTAACCGGCCCCTCCCCCCTTGATGAGACCATCCAGCGAGTAGTCACAGAGAAGTCACAGCGCAAAAGCAGACTGGAAAGACTGAATTTGAGGTAGGAGCAAACGCATCCGTTTGGTTTGGAAACACTTGAATCCTAATGGCTCCTGTGCTAGTGCATGTGTATGTGTGCGTGTGTGTTACCTGGCTGTAACCTAGCAACAAACCCCTGGTTTTCATTGTTTAGAGAAGCGTTTCCCATATCTTTATTGTGCAAAGACTATTTTTACATGACAAGAAAACAAAACAAAAAGGGCGTGGTTCCGTCAGTCATCAGCAAATCGGGCGCAAGTCAGTGACGGACTGAGACATTGGTTGGTACTTGACCCAGTTAGTGGCGATTACACGACGGAGGAAAGCACACTTTTTGTCATTCGTCAATAAAATGGGCCTCTGTTTGGCATGGTGGGTGTCCGCTAATCAAAGAATCCTCCATCTCTGGCATGTATGTTTTAATGCCACAGCCCGGGCAGTAGGCGGGGGACACCCTGAACCGGTTGCCAGCCAATCACAGGGCACACAGAGACGAACAACCATCCGCGCTCACACTCACAACTAGGGACAATTTGGAGTGTTCAATCAGCCATGCATGTTTTTGCAATGTGGGAGGAAACCAGAGTACCCGGAGAAAACCCACGGGAGAACATGCAAACTCCACACAGGAAGGCTGGAGCTAGAATTGAACTCGCTACCTCTGACTAGGTTATTCGCGCTTGAGTGATATCAGCGCTGTTCATTTGTGAAAGCCACAATCTGTCTTTTCCCGTGCAAATGTCTTCCCGTCTTCTTGTTCTGATGATTGACAATCGGTGCCACTGAACGAGGAAATAAGACTTCGTCCCTCCCGCTTACGGTATATTGTTGCTGCCAAATATCCACACCAACTTTTTTGACGTTTGCTATCAAATCGATCGGTTAAAACACTGAATTAGCACCATAAAACACACTTTGTCAACCTCCAACACCCTCGGTGGTGTTCAGACTTGTGCGACGATGTTTTTGATGGTCACTCACGGCACACTGGTTGGGAAAGACTAGTTTAGAGTATCAAATAATTTGAATTTTGAACCTTTTTGGTCGGTGCAGACTGCGGAGCACCTACAGGCAGTCTCCTTTGTCCTAGCGATAACCGTCTACCTGCTGCGGCTTTGCCTCTGACAGCAGCTTGAGAGGAGGCAGTGGAGCGTGGAAGGCAGAGATGTGCACGGAGGTGAATCGGCTCGCATCGTTTTCATACCGTCCTTTTTCTTGCAGGTCCCAACAATAACACCTGCTGGACCTCACTTTGACCTAGAAGGGAAATAAGCCTCACAAGGATTTACTCTTCATTGAGTCCATTTCGTCTTCCCTGCCCCCCCATCTGTCTGGAGGTGACAGGCCAAGCGTGGCTGGATTCCCCGCGTATGCTGTATTTCCAGAGTTCCCACAAGGATGAACTCAAGAGCGGGCAAATGCATCCAGTGAAAAGTAGGCCAGTGGACTTACTGCTTGCTCCTCCTCCCCCTCCGCCATCCTCATCCACCTCCAGAAACTCGATGCACCGGGCAAGAAAGATCTATCTGTCTGTCACTACGAGCTCCTTTGTGCCATCGAAGAACTGCATTAAACAATTTTCAAAAAGATGACCACACCCTCTCAGACAGATGCTCATCACCATGTTATTCTTAGCTCTGTGCTTTTAGA
This sequence comes from Hippocampus guttulatus, assembly GCF_054856545.1. Classification (NCBI taxonomy): domain Eukaryota; kingdom Metazoa; phylum Chordata; class Actinopteri; order Syngnathiformes; family Syngnathidae; genus Hippocampus; species Hippocampus guttulatus. Next base: position 17,037,063 of record NC_141264.1, on the reverse strand, counting down.
CTTTTGTGTCATTTTGACTAGATTCACTTTTGTGCAGCCTCAATTCTTGGAAAGCAAAGACATTTTAAAAAATTGACTCAACGCACGTCCTGACATAGCCATTTCATAATGTGTGCACGTATTGAACATTAAAATGTATCCCCCATGAGCCGACAACGCCCCACCAACCAGCTACTCTGATGTCGACACTGCTTGCTGATCTTGTCACGGGTGGAGACAATTTTGTTCGAAACTGGTTTTATGTAAATTAGCCGCAGTGTTACACACCAAGAGCGCAAAATGATTCACTCAGACATTTTTATAAATAGTGCAGTTATCAAAAGCTTATCGTTATTTTTAATTTCATGTACGTCAGAGACTCAAATATTTGCATTCTGACAAGGTCTGAACACAAACCAGTTGAAAGGTGCATCCCAAAAAGGCAGACTCTGATAAATAGCGAGCTAAAAATATTAACAAAAAAAGCGAGAGACCGATAAAGTACAAATAGAAATCGCTGGCGACAAGTTGCCAAAAACAAAGATTGCTTGCAAGTTGCAACCCACAGGAAAATTTGATAAAATCAACAAAACGAAATGACGAAAGTCCAAACGCAGGAAAATAAGACTAATCCAAAAACACCTTGGTCCAAAGGATACTCACAAAACAAAAAGCAATGAACTTGGGCAAAAACAGCGACCACGGTCAATAATCCGTCAAAAGCGAAGCAGACGTCAACTCCTTAAATACACCACAGCTTGATTGCTTGACGAGACACAGGTGCACTGCTGAAGGGTCACGCCCAACATTCCAGCAGGTGCTGAAACAAAAACAAAGCAGAGCAGAACGCGACACATTCAAGTCATTAAAAGCTCAAGTTTCCATGATATGTATTTCTAAACATCTAATTTTCCATATGCCCCCATTCCCTTTTATATAACACGTTGGTGGCGAAAAGGTAATGGACAAGAAAACATTGATATTTCTTCTTAATTTCCATTTTCAACCTCGAACATTTGACCACATTATTAACTCATTCACTCCCAAAGACGTTTTTAAACGTCTTTTCAGACTTGGTCTAGAATTGGCTGGTACTGAATGAGTTACATAGTTTCAGTACAGAGAATATGTCGGTACACTGATGGCCCCTTTCATAAAGTTGTCCTGTCACAGTTTTGCGCTGATGTGATAATGGTTAAAGTGGAGGACCCAAGTTCAGGGAAGCAGGGTGGCATGGCAGAAGTACTCAAAAAATAGGAAAAAATCAATAAAAAGCAAACAAGGCATGTGGATAAACGAAAACTATTTCATTGACAAGGTCTCAAAAAAAAAAAAAGAAACTGAACGGGAAACAAATCAGGGACTGACAATGACAATTGTCCGACACAGACAGAAAACAGCTCTTGTCACTTTGTCTTCAAAAGTGTGTTGTGGTGCCCTCGGGCAAAGCACTGAACCCCTCAAAGTTGCTCCTAGTGGACATGGTGTAAAAGTCACGACAAGAAAGATTCTTCTTATTCTTTGAGAGACGCAGATAGGAAGTGCAGCACTCTTGTATTGCAATGGCCGCAGGCTGATTGGAGGCAGAGCACTCCGCAATCACGTTGTTCACCTTGTCCCCCTTGTCCTTGTCTGCACACGATGACACAAGAGTGCTGTTGCTTCTCAAGATAGACCATTCCAATCCATCACACTGCGCCACTGAGTGGCTATCAAGGCCTCCAACGATCAGGCACAGGTCAGCCGCCATTGATTGTGTGTCACTCACTTACGAAATAATGTGAATACGGCCTTTAGCTTGTCCTCATTTGGAGTTGATGGTGTCTAACAAAGACATATATGCAGTTTTCATACAGGGCGCGACAAGAACACCTACACATTTTCTAAAGCACTTTTCCTTATGAGGGTTGCCGATGAGCTGATTTAGGGTCAGAGGCAAGGTAGGCCGTGGGTTAAATCTTCTTTCATAATGTTGACACACTTAAAAAAAAAACATCACTTCAACTCCAAATTCAGGTACTGTATTTTCCGCACTATAAGGCGCTTCCGAATATAAGGTGCACCTTCAATGAATGGCCTATTTTAAAAGTGTTTTCATATATAGGGCGCACCGTATTATAAGAAAGAAGCTACAATAGTGGCTGTGGTTGCATGATGCGTCCACTAGATGGAGCTATGCTAAACGGAATCCAATACAATACAATAAAGGCTCTATGTAAATTAGGCTTTATTTATATAGAGCTTTCACAACCGCTGCAGCAGTAACAAAGCGCATGCTGACTACTTGAATGAATTGGAATTTCCGAAGCATATAATGACAACAGGTGGACAAAGTACAATAGTGTTCATAATAGTTTATGCTGTAGTACTATTGACACTTCATCTTCATTAGGTACAAACTAATAAGACCCATTTTTTAAATTGCCTTTTGCAGAGATACTTAAATAAACAAAATATTTTTTTTCAAAATAATAAACAAAAAATACTCTCCAACAATAAGTATTGTTTAATTGACACCTGTTTTAAAATGTCAATCAAAAGTGTTGGTGATAATTAACTATGGATAGTTGCTGTAGTGGATTTCATAACATGTTGCAGATGCATCAAAACAAACAACACGAAAACAGGTTCTAACCACCAAACATGGTGATGGAATGACTCAATATTGTCATTTTAGTACAAAATTACATGCTCCGTAAGGGGGTTGAAAGAGGATGACTTTGGCGACATTTACTGACCTTTAGTGTGTGACTGTTAGCAGGTTCATTGTCTCTCAAGGAACATTGATGCCTTCCAATTTCAACAAATATGTCAAGGTATTCCTGGAGTTTGACAGGCTCCAGGCCAAGATCTTGCTGTGTTTTGTCTTGGATTAGAATTTCAAGATACTCCCGTCCTTGAGCGCATGTCAGCGGGAGCATGCCGGTGCTTCTTTGCTTGTGCAAACGTGTTGTAGCAGCCTATGGAGGAGAAATAAGCTTTGCTCGATGTGTTTGCATCTAAGATGAAACTCCTCACATTGTTTGCTCTGATTTCTTCTCACAATATTGGACAGGTGTCTCTAGAAAAGCGCCCATGCTCTCATTACTGGCCACAGCGTGCACACAAGCATGGCAGCCCCTCGTGGTTTCCCTTCGGCCCAGTGGATCTGACGGCACACGGTAACAGTAATGAGAAAAAGGATAACTGTTGAGCATCAGCACCTGCGCCCTGCAGTGTCAGTCACCATTAAACGGACGCATACAGAGACCGTGTCGTGCTGTTGCGAGGGAAGTGGTGGTATCCAAGCAGGAGTTTGCCGAGAAACTTTTTTCAAGTGACAAGACACCACTGGACTTTGATGTCAACTTGACCTGAATAAGAAAGCTGCAACATTACGGAAGCTGACATGATCCAAATTAAAGTAATCCCTTTTTGTCAGATAATCTGCACCATAATAAGAAAACGTTGGGTGACACAAAATGTCATCGGTGTTTCAGCACGAGTATGACTCAAGAAGTGATGGTTCTGGTCATTTGGGGCGAATGCATCTTTGAAATGTTTTATTATCAAATTGCCATAAAACGCGACTTTGACTTTTCTTGGTACATGTGTGACTCAGCGAAAATACTGAAGTACTGTGAAATCCATCTATCTATCTATCCATCATCACACCTCTCTACCTTGTGGAACGTGTTTATGGAATCGTTTATCCCAGATGAGTGTGCATTGATTAATTGCGGCTATGGATGAAGCTACTGAGTGCCTTAGGGCCTTGGTTAATAATGAAAACTCCATGCTGCCTGTCTCCTCCTGTCACGCAGGCCGTGTAAAACACAGCACAGTACAAAGCGCAACAAATTACAACGGCAATTTGTTGCCTAGCTAAGACACACAAAAGAAATTGGCTCTTAAGTGAATTCGAACAAAGATGTGAGTGTCATTTTTAACTGTCTCTCAACTGCCATGAGCATTCCTAAATGTTTGGAAAAGTGCGCACTGACTGATATTGTCACATACTGGGAAAGGATGAAAAATAAAGTCAATAATATGAAAGACTGCTAATTCTGAAATGTGCTTCATTATAAGAACTAGGTAGTACTCAGTTGTGGAAATATTGTGTTAAATTGTTTGTTTTTTGGGGGGGGGGGGGGCTGGACATGGCTAAAATAATGCCGAGTGACGCATTTGGGGTGTGGCATGAGTTGCCCTTAATCCACCATATAGGAATTTAAGGGCCTTCAATAGCATCAGCGGTTCTCCAACAGAAATGCAAAGTGCAGTTAGCTAGCTAGCATCTTTCCTTTGGATAGCACTGGCATGGCTGCTTTAGAGTGCCTCATTGTTAGCAGTGCGTACGCAGTCATCAGGGAAACTTTTCACAAGAGTGAGAGGGGAAAAAAGTCCTACGTGACAGCCGGCGTGGGGCTTTGTGTTGGTATTGCTACTTTAGAGTGCCTCGGTGTCGCGGCATTTTTGAAGTGTCTACATTTATTTGCACTTTACAAATGAAAAAAAAAATACATTAATTTAAAAATGAACTTTAAAAAATAGAACAGACTCAGGGACAAATCAGATGGTATTTTGAATTATTGGAAATACTTTTTTTCCCCCTGCACTCAAAATTATTCCGGGCTTTTTCTTGTGCTGGAAAAGCCCCATTGGGAGAACAAAGCTGCAGCACAATGTTCATAAGGTTATGCGGGGGCCAGTGTAAAAAGGTCACATCATAAATAATTGAAGAACAACCATAAGATACTCAAAGCAGCTAATGATTTGCTTTTAGCGTGGCAATTTTTCCCCTTAAATGCTTTATATTGAAAGAGAAAACTCAATTTCGGAGGAGGAGGAGGTATACAAGCCATATTGAATTCATCTCACTCCCTGAAAACCTTTATCTATCTAATGGTCAATTCACAGCACTAAAAGATTATCAAGACATTTAAATGAGCCATTCTGGATATGGATGGATTGTGAGGCAGCCATGGGAATGAGTCACACTAGCGAAAAAAGAAAAAAGCCTAAAGGAAAGATGGAGAAAGTATGCAAATGAAATAGGGGGGGGGATCCTTATTTTCTTCTCACTGCTTGCAGACTCCATGAGTTTTATTTATGATTTAATCTTTTCGAGTAGGAAGCCCTCGGGAAACGAAGGCGTTTCTATTTTACACTGTTAGCAGAAATAATTATGTTACGCATTCAAGATAGCAGCGAGCAGCGAGAAGAACAAAGTGGCAAAGACTAATGTCGACAAGGGGAGAATAAAACATGGAAGTTAAACATCACACTCAAGTTTCAATGTGATCTTGTAGCCCGATAAGAGTCAAAAGTTAAAAGCCAAGAAAAAAAAAATTGCTTTGCCTTCTCTGTGTGTTTCTGCACCACATGCGTACCTTTTAACCCTTTCATGCACCAATAATGATAACCTGATTACATGATCAAATGAATGAATGTCCACTGGAGTAACCGCTGTCCCCGAAAGGGTTAAAGTCCTTTATCGAGATGGGAAAAAGACGGACCTGCAATCTTAAAATAACAGAAATCGATTCAAGATATCACTTGGAAAACTCCGCGTGAGCATTTGAATGACCACTAAAGTACAATGATTGGATTGTAAGATTAAACCATAGTGTTAGCCTCAGAGGTGGGTCGAGTAACCAAAAATCGGCCGAGAGTATTAACGCGGTTACATCACAATAATCACACACACACAAAAAAAGTACATTCATTAATCATTGCCAGCTCATGAGCATCAGCTATGACAAAACTATACATAAATGGCCTAGTTAAGAAAGTGTGTAAATCTAGACATTGACCAACGTCACTTAAACTGAAACATTTTTTAATTTTTAAAATAACAAAATCAATCACAACAGATTATTTTAAATTAACTTCTTAGTGTTAAACACACACACACACACACACACACACACACAAAACACATTAGGCTCAGTCACCTCACCGGGCAGAAATAAACCATGACAAAATTATGTATACTGTGTTTGACATGCAAGTTGGATTCCGCAAATCAATACATGTGGCAAATGCAGACAAAAACAGCTGCTTGTAAGTTTCTACTGTACAAATGGAAAAAGATGTTTTAAAGTCAATTTTTCCATTAGGCCGTCCAGTTCTCCAGCTACTTAAAGCATGTATTGCTGTCTCGTATTATAGTGAATCCTGCAATAATGCAGCTGTGCTACAAAAGGCAGCACCCACACAATGACAAATGTTACGGAACACTCAGCTCATGTCTCCACTCACTGTGGGTCACCGATGGGTCTTGCAGCAGTAGCACAACTCTCTTATAAATATTAATGTCCATTAATAGTAAAGAGGTGGATGCATAATGCTCTGCCTGCTCTTATTTTCCAAGGAGATGTACTCCAACTGCAGCATTGTTTCCGTCGCCATGACGACAGAATTTAGCAATGGACCCAGAAGCTCTGCCTCTCTCCAACCACCCCACAAACACACAGACACAGTTTAAGCAAAAGTGGCGTGACTGAAAAAAGCCACACACACACACACACACAAGCACACACACACACACACACACACACACAGACACACACGTTTGATCCCCCGCTGTCAAAAAGACAAAAACAATTTTTTTCTGGGGTAAAGCAAAAAAATCTGTCAGTCAGAGTTATGACATGATAACACTGCCTCTGGCAGCGCTGGCTGGCACTTACGTGGGAGAGAACAAAGGTACAAGAAGCAAATGAAGCACATCACAGAACGACTGTGTGTTCAATACAGATTGTCTCCTTATTTGGATTGATGGTCCTTGTTGAGAGATCTGGTGTATTACCATTATTGCTTCTGTCCTTGCTGGCCTTGGCTCCAATTTACATCCATCCATTTTCTGCTTAGACCCACAAGGGTCGCGAAGCATGCCGGAGCCGATCCCAGCTGTCTTCAGGCAGTAGGCGGGGGAAACCCCGACCTGGTTGCCAGCCGATCGCAGGGCACACATAGACAAACAACCATCCGCATTCACACTCACACCTAGGGACAATTTAGAGTGTTGGCTACAATTTGACACTGCAGGGGGTGGGGGTCATTTATCCATGCCTCTGGACAACAAGACAGTGAAATCCGGGGCATCCATATGAATACACACACATGCCACTTACTGTTATTAACGCCGGTCATCAAGTCGGAGTGACCCAGAAAGACTGTCTGCACAGAAGCCCCCCCAGAACAACATTCCAAATCCCACAACTCAGCACACCATCTAAAAGCCTGGATGAAGTCACACACCTTGTAAGGAATTTATGAGAGGACATACATGCAGGGAGGAAAAAACGCTTACATACAAAGGGTTTTCAAAATTTGCCGTCACGTGCCAACACTAAACACAGCAAAGAATGCAGTGCACCACCAAATAAGTTGACGTGACACATCTCAACTCGTCTACTGTTCAACCGATGACCATGGAGTTGGAATATTCAGAAAGACCTTAAACGGAAATGCAAGGCAGATCACGGTGGAAGAAAACTGACTGAAATCACAAAAAAACCCTCAGGATAATACAATCCTGCTTTCAAGCTCTGTATAGATCGCCAAACATTATCACATCTGTGGAAAAAGAGGACATTGGGTCACCTTTTGAACAGTTAGACTGTAAGACTCTGAGTGACTCCGGGAGTTTAGGGTCCGTGTTAAGTGCTTTAATGGAGAAAGGGGAGCCGAGTGAAAGTGGTCGCCTCGTTCCAGACATGCACTCCCTGTCATCCGAGGGCAAGCTGTATTTGGCTCACTTTCAAGCATGTGCTCCCATGCGTGTGGAGCTTTTTCACCCTCCTTTGTTTCATTCGGCCTATCGAAAGGCTTCACGCATCTGGGGTGACAGAGACTCACGCAAATCCAAAAATCTTTTTTGCCCCAGTCATGACTGCTCTTATTGTTTCATATCCCTCCCCACCCTCTTCCTTGTCCCCTGAGCCACCCGCCGCCACTCACACTCCGCTTCATCTCTTAATGCCTCTATCTCCTCCACGGCCAGACTGTGACGGCAGAGCGCAGACGACAAGCGAGCTCTAATCTAAACCAGATGAGGCAGAAACAACACAGGCCTTCTGCACTGGTTGCTCTTGCCTTTAACCAGAAAGCCCATCATCGTGTGTCTGTGTGTGTGATTACAGCTTTTCCTTATGAGTTGAACCACATTTGAACATGTGCATTTGACCGAAGAAGACAGATGACAGGTGTCAATCATTGTATTAACAACTGAAGCACATTGTGCTTGTGACACAAGGAACACCCACACTAAATAAGATACACGTATCATTCTCAAATACTCGCCACTTCCCAAAAGGTGGATGTGTCCTGTTATCAAGGCGATCGATTCTAACCGTCATTCAAGAATCCAGCCACAAAGTCAGGAAAATGGCAGAAGTGTTAAATCGCAAAGTGATTTCATAAATAAACATGCCTGAGCAGATGAGTCTCAGTGTCAATACATACCAGTTCAGGGAGGGGGTTCAGACGACAGGGCAAGAACAGTGAGAGCAGAACACAGTCCCTGGTGGTTGAGTGGCAACCATTTGGTGCTCGGTTTGATTCCCAGTCAGAGAACATGACTTAGGGAAGTCAGTGATTCAGTTCAGAAAGGCAAAGGGGCTTCGTTTGGGCCCTTTAAATACACTGACCTGCACAAAAAGTCTCTCTCAATCCCCTTTGTCCAATTTGAACTTGTCCATGTCAAACTGTAAAAAAGATTCCCAAATGACTTGTACTTTTATGTCACAGTTCTGCCTTGTGAGTGGGTTTCAACAGAGACGACCAAATGAACAATTCAGTCGCGTTGCGAAGTGCGCATGGTTTGCATCTAGTTTATATAAATGTTTGGCTGTGATTCCATACTTTATGTCGACTTGTAAGCAAATCGCACTGTGGGTCGAGCAGTGTATGCGGCCAGAAGAGCACATCCGAGACCATCAGGAACTGAAATGTTACGATCTCCGTCAATCTGTTAAGGGGGTGGGACGGAGCACCAAAATGAATGCCTCGTTAACTGAACGCGCCAAATTTTCGCCACTAGACAATAGGGGTCCAAAGTCGGTCCTCAAGGGCCGCTGTCCTGCCTGTTTTCCAGCTCTCCCAGGAGCAACACACCTGATTCAAATAAAAAGGAATGTTCGAATGCTGTTTCAGAGCTGGCTGATGAGCTGATCATCTGAATCAGGTGTGTTGCAGCCGAGAAAGATAGAAAACAGGCAGGACGGTGGCCCTCCAGGCTCGGAGCTGGACATGCCTGCACGAGACCATCAGGGACAGAACTGCTGCAAAAAATCTGTAATTTCTCCCTCAATCTGTTAAGCGGGTGACGTCGCGCCAAAGTCAATGCCTGGTGAACTGTAACAATGCCATTCACAAAATCAGGTTTTCCCTGACCGGGAATCAAACCCAGGCCGCACCTGTGAAAGCTCCAAATCCTAGCCACGAGACCATCAGGGACATACCTGCTGGGAAAACTGTTTCTTCCTCAATCTGTTAAGGGGTGGGCCATTGGGCAAATAATCATGCCCTCCACAAAATCAGGATTTCCCTGACCGGGAATCCAACCCGGGCCGTGGCGGTGAGAGCGCCAAATCCTAGCAACTAGACCATCAGGGATGCTGTGGTGCTAGAAACTGTTTCTCTGTCAATCATTTAAGGGGGTGGGCCATTTGGCAAAAGTCAATGCTTCGTGAACTGAACCAATGCCATTCACGAAATCAGGTGTTCCCTGACCGGGAATCGAACCCAGGCCGCAGCGGTGAAAGCACCAAATCCTAGCCACTAGACCATCAGGGATGTTGTGGTTCTAGCAACTGTTTCTCTGTCAATCAGTTAAGGGGATGGGCCATTGGGCAAAAGTCAATGCCTCGTGAACTCATGCCCTTCACAAAAGCAAGCATTCCCTGACCAGGAATCGAACCCGGCCCGTGGCGGTGAGAGCGCCAAATCCTAGCAACTAGACCATCAGGGACACAGCTGCTGGGAAAACTGTTTCTCCCTCAATCTGTTAAGCGGGTCACATCACGCCAAAAATGCCTCGTGAACTCAACTAGTGCCATTCACAAAAGCAAGCATTCCCTGACCGGGAATCGAACCTGGGCCGGGGCGGTGAGAGCGCCAAATCCTATCCCCTAGAGCATCAGCGATGCTGTGGTGCTAGAAACAGTTTTTCTGTCAATCAATTAAGGGGTGGGCCATTGGGCAAAAGTGAATGCCTCGTGAACTCATGCCCATCACAAAAGCAAGTATTCCCTGACTGGGAATCGAACCCGGGCCGTGGCAGTGAGAGCGCCAAATCCTAGCCACTAGACCATCAGGGACACAACTGCTGGGAGAACTGTTTCTCCCTCAATCTGTTAAGCGGGTCACATCACACCAAAATCAATGCTTCGTGAACTGAACCAATGCTATTCACAAAGTCAGGCGTTCCCTGGCCGAGAATCGAACCCGGGCCGTGGCGGTGAGAGCACCAAATGCTATCCACTAGACCATCAGGGATGCTGTGGTGCTAGAGACTGTTTCTCTGTCAATCATTTAAGGGGGTGAGCCATTGGGCAAAAGTCAATGCTTCGTGAACTGAACCACTGCCATTCACAAAATCAGGTGTTCCCTGACCGGGAATTGAACCCGGGCCACAGCAGTGAGAGCGCCAAATCCTAGCCACTAGACCATTAGGGACACAACTGCTGGGAGAACTGTTTCTCCCTCAATCTGTTAAGCGGGTCACATCACACCAAAATCAATGCCTCGTGAACTCAACTCGTGCCATTCACAAAAGCAAGTATTCCCTGACCGGTAATCGAACCCGGGCCGTGGCGGTGAGAGCGCCAAATCCTATCCACTAGACCATCAGGGACACAACTGCTGGGAGAACTGTTTCTCCCTCAATCTGTTAAGCGGGTCACGTCACACCAAAATCAATGCCTCGTGAACTGAACCACTGCCATTCACAAAATGAGGTGTTCCCTAACCGGGAATCGGACCCGGGCCGCAGCGGTGAAAGCACCAAATTCTAGCCACTAGACCATCAGGGATGTTGTTGTTCTAGAAACTGTTTCTCTGTCAATCATTTAAGGGGGTGAGCCATTGGGCAAAAGTCAATGCTTCGTGAACTGAACCACTGCCATTCACAAAACAGGGTGTTCCCTGACCGGGAATCTAACCCGGCCGCAGCGGTGAAAGCGCCAAATCCTAGCCACTAGACCATCAGGGATGTTGTGCTTCTAGAAACTGTTTCTCTGTCAATCAGTTAAGGGGTGGGCCATTGGGCAAAAGTCAATGCCTTGTGAACTCATGCCCTTCACAAAAGCAAGCATTCCCTGACTGGGAATCGAACCCGGGCCGCAGCGGTGAAAGCGCCAAATCCTAGCCACTAGACCATCAGGGATGTTGTGGTCCTAGAAACTGTTTCTCTGTCAATCAGTTAAGGGGGTGGGCCATGGGCAAAAGTCAATGCCTCGTGAACCAATGCCCTTCACAAAGGCAAGCATTCCCTGACCGGGAATCCAACCCGGGCCATGGCAGTGAGAGCGCCAAATCCTATCCACTAGACCATCAGGGACACAACTGCTGGGAGAACTGTTTCTCCCTCAATCTGTTTAGCGGGTCACATCACGCCAAAATCAATGCCTCGTGAACTCAGCTCGTGCCATTCACAAAAGCAAGCATTCCCTGACCGGGAATCGAAGCCGGGCCGTGGCGGTGAGAGCACCAAATCCTAGCCACTAGACCATCAGGGATGCTGTGGCACTAGAAACTGTTTCTCTGTCAATAATTTAAGGGGGTGAGCCATTGGGCAAAAGTCAATGCTTCGTGAACTGAACCACTGCCATTCACAAAATCAGGTGTTCCCTGACCGGGAATCGAACCCGGGCCGCAGCGGTGAAAGTGCCAAAACCTAGCCACTAGACCATCAGGGATGTTGTGGTTCTAGAAACTGTTTCTCTGTCAATCACTTAAGGGGGTGGGCCATTGCGCAAAAGTCAATGCTTCGTGAACTCATGCCCTTCACAAAAGCAAGCAGTCCCTGACCGGGAATCGAACCCAGACCGTGGCGGTGAGAGCACCAAATCCTAGCCACCAGACCATCAGGGGCACAACTGCTGGGAAAATTGTTTCTCCCTCAATCTTTTAAGCGGGTCACATCACGCCAAAATTAATGCCTCGTGAACTCAACTCGTGCCATTCACAAAAGCAAGCATTCCCTGACCTGGAATCAAACCCGGGCCGTGGCGGTGAGAGCGCCAAATCCTAGCCACTAGACCATCAGGGATGCTGTGGTACTAGAAACTGTTTGTCTGTCAATCATTTAAGGGGGTGGGCCATTGGGCAAAAGTCAATGATTCGTGAACTGAACCAATGCCATTCACCAAATCAGGTGTTCCCTGACCGGGAATCGAACCCGGGCCGCAGCGGTGAAAGCGCCAAATCCTAGTCACTAGACCATCAGGGATGTTATGGTTCTAGAAACTGTTTCTCTGTCAATCAGTTAAGGGGGTGGGCCATTGGGCAAAAGTCAATGCCTCGTGAACTCATGCCCTTCACAAAAGCAAGCATTCCCTGACCGGGAATCAAACCCGGGCCGTGGCAGTGAGAGCGCCAAATTCTATACACTAGACCATCAGGGATGTTGTGGTCCGAGAAACTGTTTCTCTGTCAATCAGTTAAGAGGGTGGGCCATTGGGCAAAAGTCAATGCCTCGTGAACCAATGCCCTTCACAAAGGCAAGTATTCCCTGACCGGGAATCCAACCCGGACCGTGGCAGTGAGAGCGCCTAAACCCTAGCCACAAGACCATCAGGGACACAACTGCTGGAAAAACTGTTTCTTCCTCAATCTGTTAAGGGGTGGGCCATTGGGCAAATAATCATGCCTTTCACAAAATCAGGATTTCCCTGACCGGGAATCGAACCCGGGCCGCGGCGGTGAGAGCGCCAAATCCTAGCCACTAGACCATCAGGGATGCTGTGGTACTAGAAACTGTTTGTCTGTCAATCATTTAAGGGGGTGAGCCATTGGGCAAAAGTCAATGCTTCGTGAACAACTGCCATTCACAAAATCAGGTGTTCCCTGACCGGGAATCGAACCCGGGCCGCAGCGGTGAAAGCGCCAAATCCTAGCCACTAGACCATCAGGGATGTTGTGCTTCTAGAAACAGTTTCTCTGTCAATCAGTTAAGGGGTGGGCCATGGGCAAAAGTCAATGCCTTGTGAACTCATGCCCTTCACAAAAGCAAGCATTCCCTGACTGGGAATCAAACCCGGGCCGCAGCGGTGAAAGCGCCAAATCCTAGCCACTAGACCATCAGGGATGTTGTGGTGCTAGAAACTGTTTCTCTGTCAATCAGTTAAGGGGTGGGCCATGGGCAAAAGTCAATGCCTTGTGAACTCATGCCCTTCACAAAAGCAAGCATTCCCTGACCGGGAATCGAACCCAGGCCGTGGCGGTGAGAGCGCCAAATCCTAGCCACTAGACCATCAGGGATGCTGTGGTACTAGAAACTGTTTGTCTGTCAATCATTTAAGGGGGTGGGCCATTGGGCAAAAGTCAATGCTTCGTGAACTGAACCAATGCCATTCACAAAATCAGGTGTTCCCTGACCGGGAATCGAACCCGGGCCACAGCGGTGAAAGCGCCAAATCCTAGCCACTAGACCATCAGGGATGTTGTGGTTCTAGAAACTGTTTCTCTGTCAATCAGTTAAGGGGGTGGGCCATTGGGCAAAAGTCAATGCCTCGTGAACTCATGCCCTTCACAAAAGCACGTATTCCCTGACCGGGAATCGAACCCGGGCCGTGGAGGTGAGAGCGCCAAATCCTATCCACTAGACCATCAGGGACACAACTGCTGGGAGAACTGTTTCTCCCTCAATCTGTTTAGCGGGTCACATCACGCCAAAATCAATGCCTCGTGAACTCAACTCGGGCCATTCACAAAAGCAAGCATTCCCTGACCGGGAATCGAACCCGGGCCGTGGCGGTGAGAGCGCCAAATCCTAGCCACTAGACCATCAGGGACACAACTGCTGGGAGAACTGTTTCTCCCTCAATCTGTTAAGCGGGTCACATCACGCCAAAATCAATGCCTCGTGAACTCAACTCGTGCCATTCACAAATGCAAGCATTCCCTGACCGGGAATCGAACCCGGGCCGTGGCGGTGAGAGCGCCAAATCCTAGCTACTAGACCATCAGGGATGCTGTGGTCCTAGAAACTGTTTCTCTGTCAATCATTTAAGGGGGTGGGCCATTGGGCAAAAGTCAATGCTTCGTGAAATGAACCAATGCCATTCACCAAATCAGGTGTTCTCTGACAGGGAATCGAACCCGGGCCACAGCGGTGAAAGCACCAAATCCTAGGCACTAGACCATCAGGGATGTTGTGGTTCTAGAAACTGTTTCTCTGTCAATCAGTTAAGGGGGTGGGCTATTGGGCAAAAGTCAATGCCTCGTGAACTCATGCCCTTCACAAAAGCAAGCATTCCCTGACCGGGAATCAAACCCGGGCCGTGGCACTGAGAGCACCAAATTCTAGCCACTAGACCATCAGGGACACAACTGCTGGGAGAACTGTTTCTCCCTCAATCTGTTAAGCGGGTCACATCACGCCAAAATCAATGCTTCGTGAACTCAACTCGTGCCATTCACAAAAGCAAGCATTCCCTGACCGGGAATCGAACCCGGGCCGTGGCGGTGAGAGCGCCAAATCCTAGCCACTAGACCATCAGGGATGCTGTGGTACTAGAAACTGTTTGTCTGTCAATCATTTAAGGGGGTGGGCCATTGGGCAAAAGTCAATGCTTCGTGAACTGAACCAATGCCATTCACAAAATCAGGTGTTCCCTGACCGGGAATCGAACCCGGGCCGTGGCGGTGAGAGCGCCAAATCCTATACACTAGACCATCAGGGACAAAACTGCTGGGAGAACTGTTTCTCCCTCAATCTGTTTAGCGGGTCACATCATGCCAAAATAAATGCCTCGTGAACTCAACTCGTGCCATTCACAAAAGCAAGCATTCGCTGACCGGGAATCGAACCCGGGCCGTGGCGGTGAGAGCGCCAAATCCTAGCCACTAGACCATCAGGGACACAACTGCTGGGAGAACTGTTTCTCCCTCAATCTGTTAAGCGGGTCACATCACGCCAAAATCAATGCCTCGTGAACTCAACTCGTGCCATTCACAAAAGCAAGCATTCCCTGACCGGGAATCAAACCCAGTCCGTGGCGGTGAGAGCGCCAAATCCTAGCCACTAGACCATCAGGGATGCTGTGGTGCTAGAAACTGTTTCTCTGTCAATCAGTTAAGGGGGTGGGCCATTGGGCAAAAGTCAATGCCTCGTGAACTCATGCCCTTCACAAAAGCAAGTATTCCCTGACCGGGAATCGAACCCGGGCCGTGGCGGTGAAAGCGCCAAATCCTAGCCACTAGACCATCAGGGATGTTGTGGTCCTAGAAACTGTTTCTCTGTCAATCAGTTAAGGGGGTGGGCCATGGGCAAAAGTCAATGCCTCGTGAACCAATGCCCTTCACAAAGGCAAGCATTCCCTGACCGGGAATCCAACCCGGGCCATGGCAGTGAGAGCGCCAAATCCTATCCACTAGACCATCAGGGACACAACTGCTGGGAGAACTGTTTCTCCCTCAATCTGTTTAGCGGGTCACATCACGCCAAAATCAATGCCTCGTGAACTCAGCTCGTGCCATTCACAAAAGCAAGCATTCCCTGACCGGGAATCGAAGCCAGGCCGTGGCGGTGAGAGCGCCAAATCCTAGCCACTAGACCATCAGGGATGCTGTGGCACTAGAAACTGTTTCTCTGTCAATAATTTAAGGGGGTGAGCCATTGGGCAAAAGTCAATGCTTCGTGAACTGAACCACTGCCATTCACAAAATCAGGTGTTCCCTGACCGGGAATCGAACCCGGGCCGCAGCGGTGAAAGTGCCAAAACCTAGCCACTAGACCATCAGGGATGTTGTGATTCTAGAAACTGTTTCTCTGTCAATCACTTAAGGGGGTGGGCCATTGCGCAAAAGTCAATGCTTCGTGAACTCATGCCCTTCACAAAAGCAAGCAGTCCCTGACCGGGAATCGAACCCAGACCGTGGCGGTGAGAGCACCAAATCCTAGCCACCAGACCATCAGGGGCACAACTGCTGGGAAAATTGTTTCTCCCTCAATCTTTTAAGCGGGTCACATCACGCCAAAATTAATGCCTCGTGAACTCAACTCGTGCCATTCACAAAAGCAAGCATTCCCTGACCTGGAATCGAACCCGGGCCGTGGCGGTGAGAGCGCCAAATCCTAGCCACTAGACCATCAGGGATGCTGTGGTACTAGAAACTGTTTGTCTGTCAATCATTTAAGGGGGTGGGCCATTGGGCAAAAGTCAATGCTTCGTGAACTGAACAAATGCCATTCACCAAATCAGGTGTTCCCTGACCGGGAATCGAACCCAGGCCGCAGCGGTGAAAGCGCCAAATCCTAGTCACTAGACCATCAGGGATGTTGTGGTTCTAGAAACTGTTTCTCTGTCAATCAGTTAAGGGGGTGGGCCATTGGGCAAAAGTCAATGCCTCGTGAACTCATGCCCTTCACAAAAGCAAGCATTCCCTGACCGGGAATCAAACCCGGGCCGTGGCAGTGAGAGCGCCAAATTCTATCCACTAGACCATCAGGGATGTTGTGGTCCGAGAAACTGTTTCTCTGTCAATCAGTTAAGGGGGTGGGCCATTGGGCAAAAGTCAATGCCTCGTGAACCAATGCCCTTCACAAAGGCAAGCATTCCCTGACCGGGAATCCAACCCGGACCGTGGCAGTGAGAGCGCCTAAACCCTAGCCACTAGAGACACAACTGCTGGGAGAACTGTTTCTCCCTCAATCTGTTAAGCGGGTCACATCACACCAAAATCAATGCCTCGTGAACTCAACTCGTGCCATTCACAAAAACAAGCATTCCCTGACCGGGAATCGAACCCGGGCCGTGGCGGTGAGAGCGCCGAATCCTAGCCACTAGACCATCAGGGATGCTGTGGTACTAGAAACTGTTTGTCTGTCAATCATTTAAGGGGGTGGGCCATTGGGCAAAAGTCAATGCTTCGTGAACTGAACCAATGCCATTCACAAAATCAGGTGTTCCCTGACCGGGAATCGAACCCAGGCCGCACCTGTGAAAGCTCCAAACCCTAGCCACAAGACCATCAGGGACACAACTGCTGGAAAAACTGTTTCTTCCTCAATCTGTTAAGGGGTGGGCCATTGGGCAAATAATCATGCCTTTCACAAAATCAGGATTTCCCTGACCGGGAATCGAACCCGGGCCGCGGCGGTGAGAGCGCCAAATCCTAGCCACTAGACCATCAGGGATGCTGTGGTACTAGAAACTGTTTGTCTGTCAATCATTTAAGGGGGTGAGCCATTGGGCAAAAGTGAATGCTTCGTGAACAACTGCCATTCACAAAATCAGGTGTTCCCTGACCGGGAATCGAACCCGGGCCGCAGCGGTGAAAGCGCCAAATCCTAGCCACTAGACCATCAGGGATGTTGTGCTTCTAGAAACAGTTTCTCTGTCAATCAGTTAAGGGGTGGGCCATGGGCAAAAGTCAATGCCTTGTGAACTCATGCCCTTCACAAAAGAAGGCATTCCCTGACTGGGAATCAAACCCGGGCCGCAGCGGTGAAAGCGCCAAATCCTAGCCACTAGACCATCAGGGATGTTGTGGTGCTAGAAACTGTTTCTCTGTCAATCAGTTAAGGGGTGGGCCATGGGCAAAAGTCAATGCCTTGTGAACTCATGCCCTTCACAAAAGCAAGCATTCCCTGACCGGGAATCGAACCCAGGCCGTGGCGGTGAGAGCGCCAAATCCTAGCCACTAGACCATCAGGGATGCTGTGGTACTAGAAACTGTTTGTCTGTCAATCATTTAAGGGGGTGGGCCATTGGGCAAAAGTCAATGCTTCGTGAACTGAACCAATGCCATTCACAAAATCAGGTGTTCCCTGACCGGGAATCGAACCCGGGCCGCAGCGGTGAAAGCGCCAAATCCTAGCCACTAGACCATCAGGGATGTTGTGGTTCTAGAAACTGTTTCTCTGTCAATCAGTTAAGGGGGTGGGCCATTGGGCAAAAGTCAATGCCTCGTGAACTCATGCCCTTCACAAAAGCACGTATTCCCTGACCGGGAATCGAACCCGGGCCGTGGAGGTGAGAGCGCCAAATCCTATCCACTAGACCATCAGGGACACAACTGCTGGGAGAACTGTTTCTCCCTCAATCTGTTTAGCGGGTCACATCACGCCAAAATCAATGCCTCGTGAACTCAACTCGGGCCATTCACAAAAGCAAGCATTCCCTGACCGGGAATCGAACCCGGGCCGTGGCAGTGAGAGCGCCAAATCCTAGCCACTAGACCATCAGGGACACAACTGCTGGGAGAACTGTTTCTCCCTCAATCTGTTAAGCGGGTCACATCACGCCAAAATCAATGCCTCGTGAACTCAACTCGTGCCATTCACAAATGCAAGCATTCCCTGACCGGGAATCGAACCCGGGCCGTGGCGGTGAGAGCGCCAAATCCTAGCCACTAGACCATCAGGGATGCTGTGGTCCTAGAAACTGTTTCTCTGTCAATCATTTAAGGGGGTGGGCCATTGGGCAAAAGTCAATGCTTCGTGAAATGAACCAATGCCATTCACCAAATCAGGTGTTCTCTGACCGGGAATCGAACCCGAGCCACAGCGGTGAAAGCACCAAATCCTAGGCACTAGACCATCAGGGATGTTGTGGTTCTAGAAACTGTTTCTCTGTCAATCAGTTAAGGGGGTGGGCTATTGGGCAAAAGTCAATGCCTCGTGAACTCATGCCCTTCACAAAAGCAAGCATTCCCTGACCGGGAATCAAACCCGGGCCGTGGCACTGAGAGCACCAAATTCTAGCCACTAGACCATCAGGGACACAACTGCTGGGAGAACTGTTTCTCCCTCAATCTGTTAAGCGGGTCACATCACGCCAAAATCAATGCTTCGTGAACTCAACTCGTGCCATTCACAAAAGCAAGCATTCCCTGACCGGGAATCGAACCCGGGCCGTGGCGGTGAGAGCGCCAAATCCTAGCCACTAGACCATCAGGGATGCTGTGGTACTAGAAACTGTTTGTCTGTCAATCATTTAAGGGGGTGGGCCATTGGGCAAAAGTCAATGCTTCGTGAACTGAACCAATGCCATTCACAAAATCAGGTGTTCCCTGACCGGGAATCGAACCCGGGCCGCAGCAGTGAAAGCGCCAAATCCTAGTCACTAGACCATCAGGGATGTTGTGGTTCTAGAAACTGTTTCTCTGTCAATCAGTTAAGGGGGTGGGCCATTGGGCAAAAGTCAATGCCTCGTGAACTCATGCCCTTCACAAAAGCAAGTATTCCCTGACCGGGAATCGAACCCGGGCCGTGGCGGTGAGAGCGCCAAATCCTATCCACTAGACCATCAGGGACACAACTGCTGGGAGAACTGTTTCTCCCTCAATCTGTTTAGCGGGTCACATCACGCCAAAATCAATGCCTCGTGAACTCAACTCGTGCCATTCACAAAAGCAAGCATTCCCTGACCGGGAATCGAACCCGGGCCGTGGCGGTGAGAGCGCCAAATCCTAGCCACTAGACCATCAGGGATGCTGTGGCACTAGAAACTGTTTCTCTGTCAATCATTTAAGGGGGTGAGCCATTGGGCAAAAGTAAATGCTTCGTGAACTGAACCACTGCCATTCACAAAATCAGGTGTTCCCTGACCGGGAATCGAACCCGGGCCGCACCTGTGAAAGCTCCAAACCCTAGCCACAAGACCATCAGGGACACAACTGCTGGGAAAACTGTTTCTTCCTCAATCTGTTAAGGGGTGGGCCATTGGGCAAATAATCATGCCTTTCACAAAATCAGGATTTCCCTGACCGGGAATCGAACCCGGGCCACGGCGGTGAAAGCGCCAAATCCTAGCCACTAGACCATCAGGGATGCTGTGGCACTAGAAACTGTTTCTCTGTCAATCATTTAAGGGGGTGAGCCATTGGGCAAAAGTCAACGCTTCGTGAACAACTGCCATTCACAAAATCAGGTGTTCCCTGACCGGGAATCGAACCCGGGCCGCAGCGGTGAAAGCGCCAAATCCTAGCCACTAGACCATCAGGGATGTTGTGCTTCTAGAAACAGTTTCTCTGTCAATCAGTTAAGGGGTGGGCCATGGGCAAAAGTCAATGCCTTGTGAACTCATGCCCTTCACAAAAGCAAGCATTCCCTGACTGGGAATCAAACCCGGGCCGCAGCGGTGAAAGCGCCAAATCCTAGCCACTAGACCATCAGGGATGTTGTGGTGCTAGAAACTGTTTCTCTGTCAATCAGTTAAGGGGTGGGCCATGGGCAAAAGTCAATGCCTTGTGAACTCATGCCCTTCACAAAAGCAAGAATTCCCTGACCGGGAATCGAACCCAGGCCGTGGCGGTGAGAGCGCCAAATCCTAGCCACTAGACCATCAGGGATGCTGTGGTACTAGAAACTGTTTGTCTGTCAATCATTTAAGGGGGTGGGCCATTGGGCAAAAGTCAATGCTTCGTGAACTGAACCAATGCCATTCACAAAATCAGGTGTTCCCTGACCGGGAATCGAACCCGGGCCGCAGCGGTGAAAGCGCCAAATCCTAGCCACTAGACCATCAGGGATGTTGTGGTTCTAGAAACTGTTTCTCTGTCAATCAGTTAAGGGGGTGGGCCATTGGGCAAAAGTCAATGCCTCGTGAACTCATGCCCTTCACAAAAGCACGTATTCCCTGACCGGGAATCGAACCCGGGCCGTGGAGGTGAGAGCGCCAAATCCTATCCACTAGACCATCAGGGACACAACTGCTGGGAGAACTGTTTCTCCCTCAATCTGTTTAGCGGGTCACATCACGCCAAAATCAATGCCTCGTGAACTCAACTCGGGCAATTCACAAAAGCAAGAATTCCCTGACCGGGAATCGAACCCGGGCCGCGGCGGTGAAAGCGCCAAATCCTAGCCACTAGACCATCAGGGATGCTGTGGCACTAGAAACTGTTTCTCTGTCAATCATTTAAGGGGGTGAGCCATTGGGCAAAAGTCAACGCTTCGTGAACAACTGCCATTCACAAAATCAGGTGTTCCCTGACCGGGAATCGAACCCGGGCTGCAGCGGTGAAAGCGCCAAATCCTAGCCACTAGACCATCAGGGATGTTGTGGTGCTAGAAACTGTTTCTCTGTCAATCAGTTAAGGGGGTGGGCCATGGGCAAAAGTCAATGCCTCGTGAACCAATGCCCTTCACAAAGGCAAGCATTCCCTGACCGGGAATCCAACCCGGGCCGTGGCAGTGAGAGCGCCAAATCCTAGCCACTAGACCATCAGGGACACAACTGCTGGGAAAACTGTTTCTCCCTCAATCTGTTAAGCGGGTCACATCACACCAAAATCAATGCCTCGTGAACCCATGCCCTTCACAAAAGCAAGCATTCCCTGACCGGGAATCAAACCCGGGCCGTGGCGGTGAGAGCGCCAAATCCTAGCCACTAGACCATCAGGGATGCTGTGGTACTAGAAACTGTTTCTCTGTCAATCATTTAAGGGGGTGGGCCATTGGGCAAAAGTCAATGCTTCGTGAACTGAACCACTGCCATTCACAAAATCAGATGTTCCCTGACCGGGAATTGAACCCGGGCCGCAGCGGTGAAAGCGCCAAATCCTAGCCACTAGACCATCAGGGATGTTGTGGTCCTAGAAACTGTTTCTCTGTCAATCAGTTAAGGAGGTGGGCCATTGGGCAAAAGTCAATGCCTTGTGAACTCATGCCCTTCACAAAAGCAAGCATTCCCTGACCCGGAATCGAACCCGGGCCGCAGCGGTGAAAGCGCCAAATCCTAGGCACTAGACCATCAGGGATGTTGTGGTTCTAGAAACTGTTTCTCTGTCAATCAGTTAAGGGGGTGGGCCATTGGGCAAAAGTCAATGCCTCGTGAACTCATGTCCTTCACAAAAGCAAGCATTCCCTGACCGGGAATCAAACCCGGGCCGTGGCAGTGAGAGCACCAAATTCTAGGCACTAGACCATCAGGGACACAACTGCTGGGAGAACTGTTTCTCCCTCAATCTGTTAAGCGGGTCACATCACGCCAAAATCAATGCTTCGTGAACTCAACTCGTGCCATTCACAAAAGCAAGCATTCCCTGACCGGGAATCGAACCCAGGCCGTGGCGGTGAGAGCGCCAAATCCTAGGCACTAGACCATCAGGGATGCTGTGGTACTAGAAACTGTTTGTCTGTCAATCATTTAAGGGGGTGGGCCATTGGGCAAAAGTCAATGCTTCGTGAACTGAACCAATGCCATTCACAAAATCAGGTGTTCCCTGACCGGGAATCGAACCCGGGCCGTGGCGGTGAGAGCGCCAAATCCTATACACTAGACCATCAGGGACAAAACTGCTGGGAGAACTGTTTCTCCCTCAATCTGTTTAGCGGGTCACATCATGCCAAAATAAATGCCTCGTGAACTCAACTCGTGCCATTCACAAAAGCAAGCATTCGCTGACCGGGAATCGAACCCGGGCCGTGGCGGTGAGAGCGCCAAATCCTAGCCACTAGACCATCAGGGACACAACTGCTGGGAGAACTGTTTCTCCCTCAATCTGTTAAGCGGGTCACATCACGCCAAAATCAATGCCTCGTGAACTCAACTCGTGCCATTCACAAAAGCAAGCATTCCCTGACCGGGAATCGAACCCAGGCCGTGGCGGTGAGAGCGCCAAATCCTAGCCACTAGACCATCAGGGATGCTGTGGCACTAGAAACTGTTTCTCTGTCAATCAGTTAAGGGGGTGGGCCATTGGGCAAAAGTCAATGCCTCGTGAACTCATGCCCTTCACAAAAGCAAGTATTCCCTGACCGGGAATCGAACCCGGGCCGCAGCGGTGAAAGCGCCAAATCCTAGGCACTAGACCATCAGGGATGTTGTGGTTCTAGAAACTGTTTCTCTGTCAATCAGTTAAGGGGGTGGGCCATTGCGCAAAAGTCAATGCTTCGTGAACTCATGCCCTTCACAAAAGCAAGCAGTCCCTGACCGGGAATCCAACCCGGGCCGTGGCAGTGAGAGCGCCAAATCCTAGCCACTAGACCATCAGGGACACAACTGCTGGGAAAACTGTTTCTCCCTCAATCTGTTAAGCGGGTCACATCACACCAAAATCAATGCCTCGTGAACCCATGCCCTTCACAAAAGCAAGCATTCCCTGACCGGGAATCAAACCCGGGCCGTGGCGGTGAGAGCGCCAAATCCTAGCCACTAGACCATCAGGGATGCTGTGGTACTAGAAACTGTTTCTCTGTCAATCATTTAAGGGGGTGGGCCATTGGGCAAAAGTCAATGCCTCGTGAACTCATGCCCTTCACAAAAGCAAGCATTCCCTGACCGGGAATCAAACCCGGGCCGTGGCAGTGAGAGCGCCAAATTCTATCCACTAGACCATCAGGGATGTTGTGGTCCGAGAAACTGTTTCTCTGTCAATCAGTTAAGGGGGTGGGCCATTGGGCAAAAGTCAATGCCTCGTGAACCAATGCCCTTCACAAAGGCAAGCATTCCCTGACCGGGAATCCAACCCGGACCGTGGCAGTGAGAGCGCCTAAACCCTAGCCACTAGACCAGCAGGGACACAACTGCTGGGAGAACTGTTTCTCCCTCAATCTGTTAAGCGGGTGACATCACACCAAAATCAATGCCTCGTGAACTCAACTCGTGCCATTCACAAAAACAAGCATTCCCTGACCGGGAATCGAACCCGGGCCGTGGCGGTGAGAGCGCCAAATCCTAGCCACTAGACCATCAGGGATGCTGTGGTACTAGAAACTGTTTGTCTGTCAATCATTTAAGGGGGTGGGCCATTGGGCAAAAGTCAATGCTTCGTGAACTGAACCAATGCCATTCACAAAATCAGGTGTTCCCTGACCGGGAATCGAACCCAGGCCGCACCTGTGAAAGCTCCAAACCCTAGCCACAAGACCATCAGGGACACAACTGCTGGAAAAACTGTTTCTTCCTCAATCTGTTAAGGGGTGGGCCATTGGGCAAATAATCATGCCTTTCACAAAATCAGGATTTCCCTGACCGGGAATCGAACCCGGGCCGCGGCGGTGAAAGCGCCAAATCCTAGCCACTAGACCATCAGGGATGCTGTGGCACTAGAAACTGTTTCTCTGTCAATCATTTAAGGGGGTGAGCCATTGGGCAAAAGTCAATGCTTCGTGAACAACTGCCATTCACAAAATCAGGTGTTCCCTGACCGGGAATCGAACCCGGGCCGCAGCGGTGAAAGCGCCAAATCCTAGCCACTAGACCATCAGGGATGTTGTGCTTCTAGAAACAGTTTCTCTGTCAATCAGTTAAGGGGTGGGCCATGGGCAAAAGTCAATGCCTTGTGAACTCATGCCCTTCACAAAAGCAAGCATTCCCTGACTGGGAATCAAACCCGGGCCGCAGCGGTGAAAGCGCCAAATCCTAGCCACTAGACCATCAGGGATGTTGTGGTGCTAGAAACTGTTTCTCTGTCAATCAGTTAAGGGGTGGGCCATGGGCAAAAGTCAATGCCTTGTGAACTCATGCCCTTCACAAAAGCAAGCATTCCCTGACCGGGAATCGAACCCAGGCCGTGGCGGTGAGAGCGCCAAATCCTAGCCACTAGACCATCAGGGATGCTGTGGTACTAGAAACTGTTTGTCTGTCAATCATTTAAGTGGGTGGGCCATTGGGCAAAAGTCAATGCTTCGTGAACTGAACCAATGCCATTCACAAAATCAGGTGTTCCCTGACCGGGAATCGAACCCGGGCCGCAGCGGTGAAAGCGCCAAATCCTAGCCACTAGACCATCAGGGATGTTGTGGTTCTAGAAACTGTTTCTCTGTCAATCAGTTAAGGGGGTGGGCCATTGGGCAAAAGTCAATGCCTCGTGAACTCATGCCCTTCACAAAAGAAAGTATTCCCTGACCGGGAATCGAACCCGGGCCGTGGAGGTGAGAGCGCAAAATCCTATTCACTAGACCATCAGGGACACAACTGCTGGGAGAACTGTTTCTCCCTCAATCTGTTTAGCGGGTCACATCACGCCAAAATCAATGCCTCGTGAACTCAACTCGGGCCATTCACAAAAGCAAGCATTCCCTGACTGGGAATCGAACCCGGGCCGTGGCGGTGAGAGCGCCAAATCCTAGCCACTAGACCATCAGGGACACAACTGCTGGGAGAACTGTTTCTCCCTCAATCTGTTAAGCGGGTCACATCACGCCAAAGTCAATGCTTCGTGAACTGAACCATTGCCATTCACAAAATCAGGTGTTCCCTGACCGGGAATCGAACCCGGGCCGTGGCGGTGAGAGCGCCAAATCCTAGCCACTAGACCATCAGGGACACAACTGCTGGGAGAACTGTTTCTCCCTCAATCTGTTAAGCGGGTCACATCACGCCAAAGTCAATGCTTTGTGAACTGAACCAATGCCATTCACAAAATCAGGTGTTCCCTGACCGGGAATCGAACCCGGGCCGCAGCGGTGAAAGCGCCAAATCCTAGCCACTAGACCATCAGGGATGTTGTGGTTCTAGAAACTGTTTCTCTGTCAATCAGTTAAGGGGGTGGGCCATTGGGCAAAAGTCAATGCCTCGTGAACTCATGCCCTTCACAAAAGCAAGTATTCCCTGACCGGGAATCGAACCCGGGCCGTGGCGGTGAAAGCGCCAAATCCTAGCCACTAGACCATCAGGGATGGTGTGGTCCTAGAAACTGTTTCTCTGTCAATCAGTTAAGGGGGTGGGCCATGGGCAAAAGTCAATGCCTCGTGAACCAATGCCCTTCACAAAGGCAAGCATTCCCTGACCGGGAATCCAACCCGGGCCATGGCAGTGAGAGCGCCAAATCCTATCCACTAGACCATCAGGGACACAACTGCTGGGAGAACTGTTTCTCCCTCAATCTGTTAAGCGGGTCACATCATGCCAAAATAAATGCCTCGTGAACTCAACTCGTGCCATTCACAAAAGCAAGCATTCGCTGACCGGGAATCGAACCCGGGCCGTGGCGGTGAGAGCGCCAAATCCTAGCCACTAGACCATCAGGGACACAACTGCTGGGAGAACTGTTTCTCCCTCAATCTGTTAAGCGGGTCACATCACGCCAAAATCAATGCCTCGTGAACTCAACTCGTGCCATTCACAAAAGCAAGCATTCCCTGACCGGGAATCGAACCCAGGCCGTGGCGGTGAGAGCGCCAAATCCTAGCCACTAGACCATCAGGGATGCTGTGGCACTAGAAACTGTTTGTCTGTCAATCAGTTAAGGGGGTGGGCCATTGGGCAAAAGTCAATGCCTCGTGAACTCATGCCCTTCACAAAAGCAAGTATTCCCTGACCGGGAATCGAACCCGGGCCGCAGCGGTGAAAGCGCCAAATCCTAGGCACTAGACCATCAGGGATGTTGTGGTTCTAGAAACTGTTTCTCTGTCAATCAGTTAAGGGGGTGGGCCATTGCGCAAAAGTCAATGCTTCGTGAACTCATGCCCTTCACAAAAGCAAGCAGTCCCTGACCGGGAATCCAACCCGGGCCGTGGCAGTGAGAGCGCCAAATCCTAGCCACTAGACCATCAGGGACACAACTGCTGGGAAAACTGTTTCTCCCTCAATCTGTTAAGCGGGTCACATCACACCAAAATCAATGCCTCGTGAACCCATGCCCTTCACAAAAGCAAGCATTCCCTGACCGGGAATCAAACCCGGGCCGTGGCGGTGAGAGCGCCAAATCCTAGCCACTAGACCATCAGGGATGCTGTGGTACTAGAAACTGTTTCTCTGTCAATCATTTAAGGGGGTGGGCCATTGGGCAAAAGTCAATGCCTCGTGAACTCATGCCCTTCACAAAAGCAAGCATTCCCTGACCGGGAATCAAACCCGGGCCGTGGCAGTGAGAGCGCCAAATTCTATCCACTAGACCATCAGGGATGTTGTGGTCCGAGAAACTGTTTCTCTGTCAATCAGTTAAGGGGGTGGGCCATTGGGCAAAAGTCAATGCCTCGTGAACCAATGCCCTTCACAAAGGCAAGCATTCCCTGACCGGGAATCCAACCCGGACCGTGGCAGTGAGAGCGCCTAAACCCTAGCCACTAGACCAGCAGGGACACAACTGCTGGGAGAACTGTTTCTCCCTCAATCTGTTAAGCGGGTGACATCACACCAAAATCAATGCCTCGTGAACTCAACTCGTGCCATTCACAAAAACAAGCATTCCCTGACCGGGAATCGAACCCGGGCCGTGGCGGTGAGAGCGCCAAATCCTAGCCACTAGACCATCAGGGATGCTGTGGTACTAGAAACTGTTTGTCTGTCAATCATTTAAGGGGGTGGGCCATTGGGCAAAAGTCAATGCTTCGTGAACTGAACCAATGCCATTCACAAAATCAGGTGTTCCCTGACCGGGAATCGAACCCAGGCCGCACCTGTGAAAGCTCCAAACCCTAGCCACAAGACCATCAGGGACACAACTGCTGGAAAAACTGTTTCTTCCTCAATCTGTTAAGGGGTGGGCCATTGGGCAAATAATCATGCCTTTCACAAAATCAGGATTTCCCTGACCGGGAATCGAACCCGGGCCGCGGCGGTGAAAGCGCCAAATCCTAGCCACTAGACCATCAGGGATGCTGTGGCACTAGAAACTGTTTCTCTGTCAATCATTTAAGGGGGTGAGCCATTGGGCAAAAGTCAATGCTTCGTGAACAACTGCCATTCACAAAATCAGGTGTTCCCTGACCGGGAATCGAACCCGGGCCGCAGCGGTGAAAGCGCCAAATCCTAGCCACTAGACCATCAGGGATGTTGTGCTTCTAGAAACAGTTTCTCTGTCAATCAGTTAAGGGGTGGGCCATGGGCAAAAGTCAATGCCTTGTGAACTCATGCCCTTCACAAAAGCAAGCATTCCCTGACTGGGAATCAAACCCGGGCCGCAGCGGTGAAAGCGCCAAATCCTAGCCACTAGACCATCAGGGATGTTGTGGTGCTAGAAACTGTTTCTCTGTCAATCAGTTAAGGGGTGGGCCATGGGCAAAAGTCAATGCCTTGTGAACTCATGCCCTTCACAAAAGCAAGCATTCCCTGACCGGGAATCGAACCCAGGCCGTGGCGGTGAGAGCGCCAAATCCTAGCCACTAGACCATCAGGGATGCTGTGGTACTAGAAACTGTTTGTCTGTCAATAATTTAAGTGGGTGGGCCATTGGGCAAAAGTCAATGCTTCGTGAACTGAACCAATGCCATTCACAAAATCAGGTGTTCCCTGACCGGGAATCGAACCCGGGCCGCAGCGGTGAAAGCGCCAAATCCTAGCCACTAGACCATCAGGGATGTTGTGGTTCTAGAAACTGTTTCTCTGTCAATCAGTTAAGGGGGTGGGCCATTGGGCAAAAGTCAATGCCTCGTGAACTCATGCCCTTCACAAAAGCAAGTATTCCCTGACCGGGAATCGAACCCGGGCCGTGGAGGTGAGAGCGCAAAATCCTATTCACTAGACCATCAGGGACACAACTGCTGGGAGAACTGTTTCTCCCTCAATCTGTTTAGCGGGTCACATCACGCCAAAATCAATGCCTCGTGAACTCAACTCGGGCCATTCACAAAAGCAAGCATTCCCTGACCGGGAATCGAACCCGGGCCGTGGCGGTGAGAGCGCCAAATCCTAGCCACTAGACCATCAGGGACACAACTGCTGGGAGAACTGTTTCTCCCTCAATCTGTTAAGCGGGTCACATCACGCCAAAGTCAATGCTTCGTGAACTGAACCATTGCCATTCACAGAATCAGGTGTTCCCTGACCGGGAATCGAACCCGGGCCGTGGCGGTGAGAGCGCCAAATCCTAGCCACTAGACCATCAGGGACACAACTGCTGGGAGAACTGTTTCTCCCTCAATCTGTTAAGCGGGTCACATCACGCCAAAGTCAATGCTTTGTGAACTGAACCAATGCCATTCACAAAATCAGGTGTTCCCTGACCGGGAATCGAACCCGGGCCGCAGCGGTGAAAGCGCCAAATCCTAGCCACTAGACCATCAGGGATGTTGTGGTTCTAGAAACTGTTTCTCTGTCAATCAGTTAAGGGGGTGGGCCATTGGGCAAAAGTCAATGCCTCGTGAACTCATGCCCTTCACAAAAGCAAGTATTCCCTGACCGGGAATCGAACCCGGGCCGTGGCGGTGAAAGCGCCAAATCCTAGCCACTAGACCATCAGGGATGGTGTGGTCCTAGAAACTGTTTCTCTGTCAATCAGTTAAGGGGGTGGGCCATGGGCAAAAGTCAATGCCTCGTGAACCAATGCCCTTCACAAAGGCAAGCATTCCCTGACCGGGAATCCAACCCGGGCCATGGCAGTGAGAGCGCCAAATCCTATCCACTAGACCATCAGGGACACAACTGCTGGGAGAACTGTTTCTCCCTCAATCTGTTTAGCGGGTCACATCACGCCAAAATCAATGCCTCGTGAACTCAGCTCGTGCCATTCACAAAAGCAAGCATTCCCTGACCGGGAATCGAAGCCAGGCCGTGGCGGTGAGAGCGCCAAATCCTAGCACTAGACCATCAGGGATGCTGTGGTCCTAGAAACTGTTTCTCTGTCAATAATTTATGGGGGTGAGCCATTGGGCAAAAGTCAATGCCTCGTGAACTCATGCCCTTCACAAAAGCAAGTATTCCCTGACCGGGAATCGAACCCGGGCCGTGGCGGTGAAAGCGCCAAATCCTAGCCACTAGACCATCAGGGATGGTGTGGTCCTAGAAACTGTTTCTCTGTCAATAATTTATGGGGGTGAGCCATTGGGCAAAAGTCAATGCTTCATGAACTGAACCACTGCCATTCACAAAATCAGGTGTTCCCTGACCGGGAATCGAACCCGCGCCGCAGCGGTGAAAGTGCCAAAACCTAGCCACTAGACCATCAGGGATGTTGTGGTTCTAGAAACTGTTTCTCTGTCAATCACTTAAGGGGGTGGGCCATTGCGCAAAAGTCAATGCTTCGTGAACTCATGCCCTTCACAAAAGCAAGCAGTCCCTGACCGGGAATCGAACCCAGACCGTGGCGGTGAGAGCACCAAATCCTAGCCACCAGACCATCAGGGGCACAACTGCTGGGAAAATTGTTTCTCCCTCAATCTTTTAAGCGGGTCACATCACGCCAAAATTAATGCCTCGTGAACTCAACTCGTGCCATTCACAAAAGCAAGCATTCCCTGACCTGGAATCGAACCCGGGCCGTGGCGGTGAGAGCGCCAAATCCTAGCCACTAGACCATCAGGGATGCTGTGGTACTAGAAACTGTTTGTCTGTCAATCATTTAAGGGGGTGGGCCATTGGGCAAAAGTCAATGCTTCGTGAACTGAACCAATGCCATTCACCAAATCAGGTGTTCCCTGACCGGGAATCGAACCCGGGCCGCAGCGGTGAAAGCGCCAAATCCTAGTCACTAGACCATCAGGGATGTTGTGGTTCTAGAAACTGTTTCTCTGTCAATCAGTTAAGGGGGTGGGCCATTGGGCAAAAGTCAATGCCTCGTGAACTCATGCCCTTCACAAAAGCAAGCATTCCCTGACCGGGAATCAAACCCGGGCCGTGGCAGTGAGAGCGCCAAATTCTATCCACTAGACCATCAGGGATGTTGTGGTCCGAGAAACTGTTTCTCTGTCAATCAGTTAAGGGGGTGGGCCATTGGGCAAAAGTCAATGCCTCGTGAACCAATGCCCTTCACAAAGGCAAGCATTCCCTGACCGGGAATCCAACCCGGACCGTGGCAGTGAGAGCGCCTAAACCCTAGCCACTAGACCAGCAGGGACACAACTGCTGGGAGAACTGTTTCTCCCTCAATCTGTTAAGCGGGTCACATCACACCAAAATCAATGCCTCGTGAACTCAACTCGTGCCATTCACAAAAACAAGCATTCCCTGACCGGGAATCGAACCCGGGCCGTGGCGGTGAGAGCGCCAAATCCTAGCCACTAGACCATCAGGGATGCTGTGGCACTAGAAACTGTTTCTCTGTCAATCAGTTAAGGGGGTGGGCCATTGGGCAAAAGTCAATGCCTCGTGAACTCATGCCCTTCACAAAAGCAAGTATTCCCTGACCGGGAATCGAACCCGGGCCGCAGCGGTGAAAGCGCCAAATCCTAGGCACTAGACCATCAGGGATGTTGTGGTTCTAGAAACTGTTTCTCTGTCAATCAGTTAAGGGGGTGGGCCATTGCGCAAAAGTCAATGCTTCGTGAACTCATGCCCTTCACAAAAGCAAGCAGTCCCTGACCGGGAATCCAACCCGGGCCGTGGCAGTGAGAGCGCCAAATCCTAGCCACTAGACCATCAGGGACACAACTGCTGGGAAAACTGTTTCTCCCTCAATCTGTTAAGCGGGTCACATCACACCAAAATCAATGCCTCGTGAACCCATGCCCTTCACAAAAGCAAGCATTCCCTGACCGGGAATCAAACCCGGGCCGTGGCGGTGAGAGCGCCAAATCCTAGCCACTAGACCATCAGGGATGCTGTGGTACTAGAAACTGTTTCTCTGTCAATCATTTAAGGGGGTGGGCCATTGGGCAAAAGTCAATGCCTCGTGAACTCATGCCCTTCACAAAAGCAAGCATTCCCTGACCGGGAATCAAACCCGGGCCGTGGCAGTGAGAGCGCCAAATTCTATCCACTAGACCATCAGGGATGTTGTGGTCCGAGAAACTGTTTCTCTGTCAATCAGTTAAGGGGGTGGGCCATTGGGCAAAAGTCAATGCCTCGTGAACCAATGCCCTTCACAAAGGCAAGCATTCCCTGACCGGGAATCCAACCCGGACCGTGGCAGTGAGAGCGCCTAAACCCTAGCCACTAGACCAGCAGGGACACAACTGCTGGGAGAACTGTTTCTCCCTCAATCTGTTAAGCGGGTGACATCACACCAAAATCAATGCCTCGTGAACTCAACTCGTGCCATTCACAAAAACAAGCATTCCCTGACCGGGAATCGAACCCGGGCCGTGGCGGTGAGAGCGCCAAATCCTAGCCACTAGACCATCAGGGATGCTGTGGTACTAGAAACTGTTTGTCTGTCAATCATTTAAGGGGGTGGGCCATTGGGCAAAAGTCAATGCTTCGTGAACTGAACCAATGCCATTCACAAAATCAGGTGTTCCCTGACCGGGAATCGAACCCAGGCCGCACCTGTGAAAGCTCCAAACCCTAGCCACAAGACCATCAGGGACACAACTGCTGGAAAAACTGTTTCTTCCTCAATCTGTTAAGGGGTGGGCCATTGGGCAAATAATCATGCCTTTCACAAAATCAGGATTTCCCTGACCGGGAATCGAACCCGGGCCGCGGCGGTGAAAGCGCCAAATCCTAGCCACTAGACCATCAGGGATGCTGTGGCACTAGAAACTGTTTCTCTGTCAATCATTTAAGGGGGTGAGCCATTGGGCAAAAGTCAATGCTTCGTGAACAACTGCCATTCACAAAATCAGGTGTTCCCTGACCGGGAATCGAACCCGGGCCGCAGCGGTGAAAGCGCCAAATCCTAGCCACTAGACCATCAGGGATGTTGTGCTTCTAGAAACAGTTTCTCTGTCAATCAGTTAAGGGGTGGGCCATGGGCAAAAGTCAATGCCTTGTGAACTCATGCCCTTCACAAAAGCAAGCATTCCCTGACTGGGAATCAAACCCGGGCCGCAGCGGTGAAAGCGCCAAATCCTAGCCACTAGACCATCAGGGATGTTGTGGTGCTAGAAACTGTTTCTCTGTCAATCAGTTAAGGGGTGGGCCATGGGCAAAAGTCAATGCCTTGTGAACTCATGCCCTTCACAAAAGCAAGCATTCCCTGACCGGGAATCGAACCCAGGCCGTGGCGGTGAGAGCGCCAAATCCTAGCCACTAGACCATCAGGGATGCTGTGGTACTAGAAACTGTTTGTCTGTCAATCATTTAAGTGGGTGGGCCATTGGGCAAAAGTCAATGCTTCGTGAACTGAACCAATGCCATTCACAAAATCAGGTGTTCCCTGACCGGGAATCGAACCCGGGCCGCAGCGGTGAAAGCGCCAAATCCTAGCCACTAGACCATCAGGGATGTTGTGGTTCTAGAAACTGTTTCTCTGTCAATCAGTTAAGGGGGTGGGCCATTGGGCAAAAGTCAATGCCTCATGAACTCATGCCCTTCACAAAAGCAAGTATTCCCTGACCGGGAATCGAACCCGGGCCGTGGAGGTGAGAGCGCAAAATCCTATTCACTAGACCATCAGGGACACAACTGCTGGGAGAACTGTTTCTCCCTCAATCTGTTTAGCGGGTCACATCACGCCAAAATCAATGCCTCGTGAACTCAACTCGGGCCATTCACAAAAGCAAGCATTCCCTGACCGGGAATCGAACCCGGGCCGTGGCGGTGAGAGCGCCAAATCCTAGCCACTAGACCATCAGGGACACAACTGCTGGGAGAACTGTTTCTCCCTCAATCTGTTAAGCGGGTCACATCACGCCAAAGTCAATGCTTCGTGAACTGAACCATTGCCATTCACAAAATCAGGTGTTCCCTGACCGGGAATCGAACCCGGGCCGTGGCGGTGAGAGCGCCAAATCCTAGCCACTAGACCATCAGGGACACAACTGCTGGGAGAACTGTTTCTCCCTCAATCTGTTAAGCGGGTCACATCACGCCAAAGTCAATGCTTTGTGAACTGAACCAATGCCATTCACAAAATCAGGTGTTCCCTGACCGGGAATCGAACCCGGGCCGCAGCGGTGAAAGCGCCAAATCCTATCCACTAGACCATCAGGGATGTTGTGGTTCTAGAAACTGTTTCTCTGTCAATCAGTTAAGGGGGTGGGCCATTGGGCAAAAGTCAATGCCTCGTGAACTCATGCCCTTCACAAAAGCAAGTATTCCCTGACCGGGAATCGAACCCGGGCCGTGGCGGTGAAAGCGCCAAATCCTAGCCACTAGACCATCAGGGATGGTGTGGTCCTAGAAACTGTTTCTCTGTCAATCAGTTAAGGGGGTGGGCCATGGGCAAAAGTCAATGCCTCGTGAACCAATGCCCTTCACAAAGGCAAGCATTCCCTGACCGGGAATCCAACCCGGGCCATGGCAGTGAGAGCGCCAAATCCTATCCACTAGACCATCAGGGACACAACTGCTGGGAGAACTGTTTCTCCCTCAATCTGTTTAGCGGGTCACATCACGCCAAAATCAATGCCTCGTGAACTCAGCTCGTGCCATTCACAAAAGCAAGCATTCCCTGACCGGGAATCGAAGCCAGGCCGTGGCGGTGAGAGCGCCAAATCCTAGCACTAGACCATCAGGGATGCTGTGGCACTAGAAACTGTTTCTCTGTCAATAATTTAAGGGGGTGAGCCATTGGGCAAAAGTCAATGCTTCATGAACTGAACCACTGCCATTCACAAAATCAGGTGTTCCCTGACCGGGAATCGAACCCGCGCCGCAGCGGTGAAAGTGCCAAAACCTAGCCACTAGACCATCAGGGATGTTGTGGTTCTAGAAACTGTTTCTCTGTCAATCACTTAAGGGGGTGGGCCATTGCGCAAAAGTCAATGCTTCGTGAACTCATGCCCTTCACAAAAGCAAGCAGTCCCTGACCGGGAATCGAACCCAGACCGTGGCGGTGAGAGCACCAAATCCTAGCCACCAGACCATCAGGGGCACAACTGCTGGGAAAATTGTTTCTCCCTCAATCTTTTAAGCGGGTCACATCACGCCAAAATTAATGCCTCGTGAACTCAACTCGTGCCATTCACAAAAGCAAGCATTCCCTGACCTGGAATCGAACCCGGGCCGTGGCGGTGAGAGCGCCAAATCCTAGCCACTAGACCATCAGGGATGCTGTGGTACTAGAAACTGTTTGTCTGTCAATCATTTAAGGGGGTGGGCCATTGGGCAAAAGTCAATGCTTCGTGAACTGAACCAATGCCATTCACCAAATCAGGTGTTCCCTGACCGGGAATCGAACCCGGGCCGCAGCGGTGAAAGCGCCAAATCCTAGTCACTAGACCATCAGGGATGTTGTGGTTCTAGAAACTGTTTCTCTGTCAATCAGTTAAGGGGGTGGGCCATTGGGCAAAAGTCAATGCCTCGTGAACTCATGCCCTTCACAAAAGCAAGCATTCCCTGACCGGGAATCAAACCCGGGCCGTGGCAGTGAGAGCGCCAAATTCTATCCACTAGACCATCAGGGATGTTGTGGTCCGAGAAACTGTTTCTCTGTCAATCAGTTAAGGGGGTGGGCCATTGGGCAAAAGTCAATGCCTCGTGAACCAATGCCCTTCACAAAGGCAAGCATTCCCTGACCGGGAATCCAACCCGGACCGTGGCAGTGAGAGCGCCTAAACCCTAGCCACTAGACCAGCAGGGACACAACTGCTGGGAGAACTGTTTCTCCCTCAATCTGTTAAGCGGGTGACATCACACCAAAATCAATGCCTCGTGAACTCAACTCGTGCCATTCACAAAAACAAGCATTCCCTGACCGGGAATCGAACCCGGGCCGTGGCGGTGAGAGCGCCAAATCCTAGCCACTAGACCATCAGGGATGCTGTGGTACTAGAAACTGTTTGTCTGTCAATCATTTAAGGGGGTGGGCCATTGGGCAAAAGTCAATGCTTCGTGAACTGAACCAATGCCATTCACAAAATCAGGTGTTCCCTGACCGGGAATCGAACCCAGGCCGCACCTGTGAAAGCTCCAAACCCTAGCCACAAGACCATCAGGGACACAACTGCTGGAAAAACTGTTTCTTCCTCAATCTGTTAAGGGGTGGGCCATTGGGCAAATAATCATGCCTTTCACAAAATCAGGATTTCCCTGACCGGGAATCGAACCCGGGCCGCGGCGGTGAAAGCGCCAAATCCTAGCCACTAGACCATCAGGGATGCTGTGGCACTAGAAACTGTTTCTCTGTCAATCATTTAAGGGGGTGAGCCATTGGGCAAAAGTCAATGCTTCGTGAACAACTGCCATTCACAAAATCAGGTGTTCCCTGACCGGGAATCGAACCCGGGCCGCAGCGGTGAAAGCGCCAAATCCTAGCCACTAGACCATCAGGTATGTTGTGCTTCTAGAAACAGTTTCTCTGTCAATCAGTTAAGGGGTGGGCCATGGGCAAAAGTCAATGCCTTGTGAACTCATGCCCTTCACAAAAGCAAGCATTCCCTGACTGGGAATCAAACCCGGGCCGCAGCGGTGAAAGCGCCAAATCCTAGCCACTAGACCATCAGGGATGTTGTGGTGCTAGAAACTGTTTCTCTGTCAATCAGTTAAGGGGTGGGCCATGGGCAAAAGTCAATGCCTTGTGAACTCATGCCCTTCACAAAAGCAAGCATTCCCTGACCGGGAATCGAACCCAGGCCGTGGCGGTGAGAGCGCCAAATCCTAGCCACTAGACCATCAGGGATGCTGTGGTACTAGAAACTGTTTGTCTGTCAATCATTTAAGTGGGTGGGCCATTGGGCAAAAGTCAATGCTTCGTGAACTGAACCAATGCCATTCACAAAATCAGGTGTTCCCTGACCGGGAATCGAACCCGGGCCGCAGCGGTGAAAGCGCCAAATCCTAGCCACTAGACCATCAGGGATGTTGTGGTTCTAGAAACTGTTTCTCTGTCAATCAGTTAAGGGGGTGGGCCATTGGGCAAAAGTCAATGCCTCGTGAACTCATGCCCTTCACAAAAGCAAGTATTCCCTGACCGGGAATCGAACCCGGGCCGTGGAGGTGAGAGCGCAAAATCCTATTCACTAGACCATCAGGGACACAACTGCTGGGAGAACTGTTTCTCCCTCAATCTGTTTAGCGGGTCACATCACGCCAAAATCAATGCCTCGTGAACTCAACTCGGGCCATTCACAAAAGCAAGCATTCCCTGACCGGGAATCGAACCCGGGCCGTGGCGGTGAGAGCGCCAAATCCTAGCCACTAGACCATCAGGGACACAACTGCTGGGAGAACTGTTTCTCCCTCAATCTGTTAAGCGGGTCACATCACGCCAAAGTCAATGCTTCGTGAACTGAACCATTGCCATTCACAAAATCAGGTGTTCCCTGACCGGGAATCGAACCCGGGCCGTGGCGGTGAGAGCGCCAAATCCTAGCCACTAGACCATCAGGGACACAACTGCTGGGAGAACTGTTTCTCCCTCAATCTGTTAAGCGGGTCACATCACGCCAAAGTCAATGCTTTGTGAACTGAACCAATGCCATTCACAAAATCAGGTGTTCCCTGACCGGGAATCGAACCCGGGCCGCAGCGGTGAAAGCGCCAAATCCTAGCCACTAGACCATCAGGGATGTTGTGGTTCTAGAAACTGTTTCTCTGTCAATCAGTTAAGGGGGTGGGCCATTGGGCAAAAGTCAATGCCTCGTGAACTCATGCCCTTCACAAAAGCAAGTATTCCCTGACCGGGAATCGAACCCAGGCCGTGGCGGTGAAAGCGCCAAATCCTAGCCACTAGACCATCAGGGATGTTGTGGTCCTAGAAACTGTTTCTCTGTCAATCAGTTAAGGGGGTGGGCCATGGGCAAAAGTCAATGCCTCGTGAACCAATGCCCTTCACAAAGGCAAGCATTCCCTGACCGGGAATCCAACCCGGGCCATGGCAGTGAGAGCGCCAAATCCTATCCACTAGACCATCAGGGACACAACTGCTGGGAGAACTGTTTCTCCCTCAATCTGTTTAGCGGGTCACATCACGCCAAAATCAATGCCTCGTGAACTCAGCTCGTGCCATTCACAAAAGCAAGCATTCCCTGACCGGGAATCGAAGCCGGGCCGTGGCGGTGAGAGCGCCAAATCCTAGCCACTAGACCATCAGGGATGCTGTGGCACTAGAAACTGTTTCTCTGTCAATAATTTAAGGGGGTGAGCCATTGGGCAAAAGTCAATGCTTCGTGAACTGAACCACTGCCATTCACAAAATCAGGTGTTCCCTGACCGGGAATCGAACCCGGGCCGCAGCGGTGAAAGTGCCAAAACCTAGCCACTAGACCATCAGGGATGTTGTGGTTCTAGAAACTGTTTCTCTGTCAATCACTTAAGGGGGTGGGCCATTGCGCAAAAGTCAATGCTTCGTGAACTCATGCCCTTCACAAAAGCAAGCAGTCCCTGACCGGGAATCGAACCCAGACCGTGGCGGTGAGAGCACCAAATCCTAGCCACCAGACCATCAGGGGCACAACTGCTGGGAAAATTGTTTCTCCCTCAATCTTTTAAGCGGGTCACATCACGCCAAAATTAATGCCTCGTGAACTCAACTCGTGCCATTCACAAAAGCAAGCATTCCCTGACCTGGAATCGAACCCGGGCCGTGGCGGTGAGAGCGCCAAATCCTAGCCACTAGACCATCAGGGATGCTGTGGTACTAGAAACTGTTTGTCTGTCAATCATTTAAGGGGGTGGGCCATTGGGCAAAAGTCAATGCTTCGTGAACTGAACCAATGCCATTCACCAAATCAGGTGTTCCCTGACCGGGAATCGAACCCGGGCCGCAGCGGTGAAAGCGCCAAATCCTAGTCACTAGACAATCAGGGATGTTGTGGTTCTAGAAACTGTTTCTCTGTCAATCAGTTAAGGGGGTGGGCCATTGGGCAAAAGTCAATGCCTCGTGAACTCATGCCCTTCACAAAAGCAAGCATTCCCTGACCGGGAATCAAACCCGGGCCGTGGCAGTGAGAGCGCCAAATTCTATCCACTAGACCATCAGGGATGTTGTGGTCCGAGAAACTGTTTCTCTGTCAATCAGTTAAGGGGGTGGGCCATTGGGCAAAAGTCAATGCCTCGTGAACCAATGCCCTTCACAAAGGCAAGCATTCCCTGACCGGGAATCCAACCCGGACCGTGGCAGTGAGAGCGCCTAAACCCTAGCCACTAGACCAGCAGGGACACAACTGCTGGGAGAACTGTTTCTCCCTCAATCTGTTAAGCGGGTCACATCACACCAAAATCAATGCCTCGTGAACCCATGCCCTTCACAAAAGCAAGCATTCCCTGACCGGGAATCCAACCCGGGCCGTGGCAGTGAGAGCACCAAATTCTAGGCACTAGACCATCAGGGACACAACTGCTGGGAGAACTGTTTCTCCCTCAATCTGTTAAGCGGGTCACATCACGCCAAAATCAATGCTTCGTGAACTCAACTCGTGCCATTCACAAAAGCAAGCATTCCCTGACCGGGAATCGAACCCAGGCCGTGGCGGTGAGAGCGCCAAATCCTAGGCACTAGACCATCAGGGATGCTGTGGTACTAGAAACTGTTTGTCTGTCAATCATTTAAGGGGGTGGGCCATTGGGCAAAAGTCAATGCTTCGTGAACTGAACCAATGCCATTCACAAAATCAGGTGTTCCCTGACCGGGAATCGAACCCGGGCCGTGGCGGTGAGAGCGCCAAATCCTATACACTAGACCATCAGGGACAAAACTGCTGGGAGAACTGTTTCTCCCTCAATCTGTTTAGCGGGTCACATCATGCCAAAATCAATGCCTCGTGAAATCAACTCGTGCCATTCACAAAAGCAAGCATTCGCTGACCGGGAATCGAACCCGGGCCGTGGCGGTGAGAGCGCCAAATCCTAGCCACTAGACCATCAGGGACACAACTGCTGGGAGAACTGTTTCTCCCTCAATCTGTTAAGCGGGTCACATCACGCCAAAATCAATGCCTCGTGAAATCAACTCGTGCCATTCACAAAAGCAAGCATTCCCTGACCGGGAATCGAACCCAGGCCATGGCGGTGAGAGTGCCAAATCCTAGCCACTAGACCATCAGGGATGCTGTGGTGCTAGAAACTGTTTCTCTGTCAATCATTTAAGGGGGTGGGCCATTGGGCAAAAGTCAATGCTTCGTGAACTGAACCAATGCCATTCACAAAATCAGGTGTTCCCTGACCGGGAATCGAACCCGGGCCGCAGCGGTGAAAGCGCCAAATCCTAGCCACTAGACCATCAGGGATGTTGTGGTTCTAGAAACTGTTTCTCTGTCAATCAGTTAAGGGGGTGGGCCATTGGGCAAAAGTCAATGCCTCGTGAACTCATGCCCTTCACAAAAGCAAGTATTCCCTGACCGGGAATCGAACCCGGGCCGTGGCGGTGAGAGCGCCAAATCCTATCCACTAGACCATCAGGGACACAACTGCTGGGAGAACTGTTTCTCCCTCAATCTGTTTAGCAGGTCACATCACGCCAAAATCAATGCCTCGTGAACTCAACTCGTGCCATTCACAAAAGCAAGCATTCCCTGACCGGGAATCGAACCCGGGCCGTGGCGGTGAGAGCGCCAAATCCTAGCCACTAGACCATCAGGGATGCTGTGGCACTAGAAACTGTTTCTCTGTCAATCATTTAAGGGGGTGAGCCATTGGGCAAAAGTCAATGCTTCGTGAACTGAACCACTGCCATTCACAAAATCAGGTGTTCCCTGACCGGGAATCGAACCCGGGCCGCACCTGTGAAAGCTCCAAACCCTAGCCACAAGACCATCAGGGACACAACTGCTGGGAAAACTGTTTCTTCCTCAATCTGTTAAGGGGTGGGCCATTGGGCAAATAATCATGCCTTTCACAAAATCAGGTGTTCCCTGACCGGGAATCGAACCCGGGCCGTGGCGGTGAAAGCACCAAATCCTAGGCACTAGACCATCAGGGATGCTGTGGCACTAGAAACTGTTTCTCTGTCAATCATTTAAGGGGGTGAGCCATTGGGCAAAAGTCAATGCTTCGTGAACTGAACCACTGCCATTCACAAAATCAGGTGTTCTCTGACCGGGAATCGAACCCGGGCCGCAGCGGTGAAAGCGCCAAAACCTATTCACTAGATCATCAGGGATGTTGTGGTTCTAGAAACTGTTTCTCTGTCAATCAGTTAAGGGGGTGGGCCATTGGGCAAAAGTCAATGCTTCGTGAACTCATGCCCTTCACAAAAGCAAGCATTCCCTTACCGGGAATTGAACCCAGACCATGGCGGTGAGAGCGCCAAATCCTAGCCACCAGACCATCAGGGACACAACTGCTGGGAAAATTGTTTCTCCCTCAATCTTTTAAGCGGGTCACATCACGCCAAAATTAATGCCTCGTGAACTCAACTCGTGCCATTCACAAAAGCAAGCATTCCCTGACCGGGAATCGAACCCGGGCCGTGGCGGTGAGAGCGCCAAATCCTAGCCACTAGACCATCAGGGATGTTGTGGTTCTAGAAACTGTTTCTCTGTCAATCAGTTAAGGGGGTGGGCCATTGGGCAAAAGTCAATGCCTCGTGAACTCATGCCCTTCACAAAAGCAATCATTCCATGACCGGGAATCGAACCCAGGCCGTGGCGGTGAGAGCGCCAAATCCTAGCCACTAGACCATCAGGGATGCTGTGGCACTAGAAACTGTTTCTCTGTCAATCATTTAAGGGGGTGAGCCATTGGGCAAAAGTCAATGCTTCGTGAACTGAACCACTGCCATTCACAAAATCAGGTGTTCTCTGACCGGGAATCGAACCCGGGCCGCAGCGGTGAAAGCGCCAAATCCTAGCCACTAGACCATCAGGGATGTTGTGGTTCTAGAAACTGTTTCTCTGTCAATCAGTTAAGGGGGTGGGCCATTGGGCAAAAGTCAATGCCTCGTGAACTCATGCCCTTCACAAAAGCAAGTATTCCCTGACCGGGAATCGAACCCGGGCCGTGGCGGTGAGAGCGCCAAATCCTATCCACTAGACCATCAGGGACACAACTGCTGGGAGAACTGTTTCTCCCTCAATCTGTTTAGCGGGTCACATCACGCCAAATTCAATGCCTCGTGAACTCAACTCGTGCCATTCACAAAAGCAAGCATTCCCTGACCGGGAATCGAACCCGGGCCGTGGCGGTGAGAGCGCCAAATCCTACCCACTAGACCATCAGGGATGCTGTGGCACTAGAAACTGTTTCTCTGTCAATCATTTAAGGGGGTGAGCTATTGGGCAAAAGTCAATGCTTCGTGAACTGAACCACTGCCATTCACAAAATCAGGTGTTCCCTGACCGGGAATCGAACCCGGGCCGCAGCGGTGAAAGTGCCAAAACCTAGCCACTAGACCATCAGGGATGTTGTTGTTCTAGAAACTGTTTCTCTGTCAATCAGTTAAGGGGGTGGGCCATTGGGCAAAAGTCAATGCTTCGTGAACTGAACCAATGCCATTCACCAAATCAGGTGTTCTCTGACCGGGAATCGAACCCAAGCCACAGCGGTGAAAGCGCCAAATCCTAGGCACGAGACCATCAGGGATGTTGTGGTTCTAGAAACTGTTTCTCTGTCAATCAGTTAAGGGGGTGGGCCATTGGGCAAAAGTCAATGCCTCGTGAACTCATGCCCTTCACAAAAGCAACCATTCCCTGACCGGGAATCAAACCCGGGCCGTGGCAGTGAGAGCACCAAATTCTATCCACTAGACCATCAGGGACACAACTGCTGGGAGAACTGTTTCTCCCTCAATCTGTTAAGCGGGTCACATCACGCCAAAATCAATGCTTCGTGAACTCAACTCGTGCCATTCACAAAAGCAAGCATTCCCTGACCGGGAATCGAACCCAGGCCGTGGCGGTGAGAGCGCCAAATCCTAGCCACTAGACCATCAGGGATGCTGTGGTACTAGAAACTGTTTGTCTGTCAATCATTTAAGGGGGTGGGCCATTGGGCAAAAGTCAATGCTTCGTGAACTGAACCAATGCAATTCACAAAATCAGGTGTTCCCTGACCGGGAATCGAACCCGGGCCGCAGCGGTGAAAGCACCAAATCCTAGCCACTAGACCATCAGGGATGTTGTGGTTCTAGAAACTGTTTCTCTGTCAATCAGTTAAGGGGGTGGGCCATTGGGCAAAAGTCAATGCCTCGTGAACTCATGCCCTTCACAAAAGCAAGTATTCCCTGACCGGGAATCGAACCAGGGCCCTGGTGGTGAGAGCGCCAAATCCTATCCACTAGACCATCAGGGACACAACTGCTGGGAGAACTGTTTCTCCCTCAATCTGTTAAGCGGGTCACATCACGCCAAAATCAATGCCTCGTGAACTCAACTCGTGCCATTCACAAATGCAAGCATTCCCTGACCGGGAATCGAACCCGGGCCGTGGCGGTGAGAGCGCCAAATCCTAGCCACTAGACCATCAGGGATGCTGTGGCACTAGAAACTGTTTCTCTGTCAATCATTTAAGGGGGTGAGCCATTGGGCAAAAGTCAATGCTTCGTGAACTGAACCACTGCCATTCACAAAATCAGGTGTTCTTTGACCGGGAATCGAACCCGGGCCGCAGCGGTGAAAGCGCCAAAACCTATTCACTAGATCATCAGGGATGTTGTGGTTCTAGAAACTGTTTCTCTGTCAATCAGTTAAGGGGGTGGGCCATTGGGCAAAAGTCAATGCTTCGTGAACTCATGCCCTTCACAAAAGCAAGCATTCCCTTACCGGGAATTGAACCCAGACCGTGGCGGTGAGAGCGCCAAATCCTAGCCACCAGACCATCAGGGACACAACTGCTGGGAAAATTGTTTCTCCCTCAATCTTTTAAGCGGGTCACATCACGCCAAAATTAATGCCTCGTGAACTCAACTCGTGCCATTCACAAAAGCAAGCATTCCCTGACCGGGAATCGAACCCGGGCCGTGGCGGTGAGAGCGCCAAATCCTAGCCACTAGACCATCAGGGATGTTGTGGTTCTAGAAACTGTTTCTCTGTCAATCAGTTAAGGGGGTGGGCCATTGGGCAAAAGTCAATGCCTCGTGAACTCATGCCCTTCACAAAAGCAATCAATCCATGACCGGGAATCGAACCCAGGCCGTGGGGGTGAGAGCGCCAAATCCTAGCCACTAGACCATCAGGGATGCTGTGGTGCTAGAAACGGTTTCTCTGTCAATCATTTAAGGGGGTGGGCCATTGGGCAAAAGTCAATGCTTCGTGAACTGAACGAATGCCATTCTAAAATCAGGTGTTCCCTGACCGGGAATTGAACCCGGGCCACAGCGGTGAAAGCGCCAAATCCTAGCCACTAGACCATCAGGGATGTTGTGGTTCTAGAAACTGTTTCTCTGTCAATCAGTTAAGGGGGTGGGCCATTTGGCAAAAGTCGATGCTT
Source organism: Hippocampus guttulatus (assembly GCF_054856545.1). NCBI lineage: Eukaryota > Metazoa > Chordata > Actinopteri > Syngnathiformes > Syngnathidae > Hippocampus > Hippocampus guttulatus. The sequence goes on along the minus strand of NC_141264.1, from coordinate 16,992,913 downwards.
CGTGAACTGAACCAATGCCATTCACAAAATCAGGTGATCCCTGACCGGGAATCGAACCCAGGCCGCAGCGGTGAAAGCGCCAAATCCTAGCCACTAGACCATCAGGGATGTTGTGGTTCTAGAAACTGTTTCTCTGTCAATCAGTTAAGGGGGTGGGCCATTGGGCAAAAGTCAATGCCTCGTGAACTCATGCCCTTCACAAAAGCAATCATTCCATGACCGAGAATCGAACCCAGGCCGTGGCGGTGAGAGCGCCAAATCCTAGCCACTAGACCATCAGGGATGCTGTGGTGCTAGAAACTGTTTCTCTGTCAATCATTTAAGGGGGTGGGCCATTGGGCAAAAGTCAATGCTTCGTGAACTGAACGAATGCCATTCACAAAATCAGGTGTTCCCTGACCGGGAATTGAACCCGGGCCACAGCGGTGAAAGCGCCAAATCCTAGCCACTAGACCATCAGGGATGTTGTGGTTCTAGAAACTGTTTCTCTGTCAATCAGTTAAGGGGGTGGGCCATTTGGCAAAAGTCGATGCTTCGTGAACTGAACCAATGCCATTCACAAAATCAGGTGATCCCTGACCGGGAATCAAACCCGGGCCGTGGCGGTTAAAGCGCCAAATCCTAGCCACTAGATCAGGGGTCCCCAAACTACGGCCCGCTGGCCGGATACGGCCCGTCAGCACATTTGGCCCGGCCCTCTAACCCTCCTGTTGTCCTCAGGTCAAAATGACCAGTCACTGTGTTAAAAACGCCCCCAAAACCCCCTAACTGCAAACAGCGGTGTCTACAAGCCTACTGGAACCTACAAAAGGATTATAAGGAAGGAACACAAGAACTTTAAGAGACTGCTCATATGTGTCAGAGTGATTCTGCTCTGACAACTGAGCTGAACTTTTGTCTGTTAAGATTGTGCATGGCACAACAGAAAGTTAATGTTCCATGGATATTTTTTCTATGAACAACCCAGAGAGAGTTATTTAGTTATTATTTATTTCCTGTTTTTTCTGTGAAGAACTCAGAGAGGGTTATTTAGTTATTATTTATTTCATTAATAGTGTTATTATTTGTTTCCTGACTTTTTTTCTGTAAAGAACCTGGAAAGGGTTATTTGGTTCTGTGTGGCTTTCTGGAAAACAATAAATTTTTTAAGCTCCCCTACGATCGTCACACTTTTTCTGTTACAAACTGACACCGGCCCCCCATCAGAGAAGGGAAAAGTTATGTGGCCCTCACAGGAAAAAGTTTGGGGACCCCTGCACTAGATCATCAGGGACACAACTGCTGGGAAAACTGTTTCTCCCTCAATCTGTTAAGTGGGTCACATCACGCCGAAATCAATGCCTCGTGAACTCAACTCGTGCCATTCACAAAATCAGGTTTTCCCCTGACCGGGAATCAAACCCGGGCCGTGGCGGTGAGAGCGCCAAATCCTCGACACTAGATCATCAGGGACTGAGCTGTTGTTGAAACTGTCTCTTCGTCAATCTGTTTAGGGGGTGGGACGGAGCACCAAAATCAATGCCTCGTGAACTTAACTCGTGCCATTCACATATACATGTCTTCCCTGACCGGGAATCGAACCCTGGCGGCGGTGAGGACACCGAATCCGAGCTATTAGACCATAAGGGACAGTGTGCTTTTTGAAACTGTCTCTCCGTCAATGAGTGAAGGGGGTGGACCAATGGGCAAAAGTCAACGCCTCGTAGACTCATGCCATTCACAAAATCAGTTTCCCCTGACCGGGAATTGAACATGGGCCGTGGCAGTGAGAGCCCCAAATCCTAACTACTCGACCATCAGGGACTGAGCTGATGTAGAAACTGTCTCTTCGTCAATCTGTTAAGGAGGAGGGACGGAGCAAAATTCCTCGTGAACTCGTGCCATTCACGAAAACAGGTCTTGCCTGATGTGGAATCAAACCCGGGCTACAGGTGTGAGAGCACCAATTCCTGGCCACTAGACCATCAGGATTTGGCCAGTTCAAAAACTGTCTCTCCGTCAACCTTTTCAGCGGGTGGGCTGTCGTGCCAAATTCAATGCATCGTGAACTCAGACCTTTCACAAAAGCAGGTGTTCCCACGGGCCGCATAAATTTTTTTCTCAGCGCCTCAATCAAGGTGTAACTGTCCCCTTGCCCAAAATCAGTGACACTCTTCTTCAAATGCTCTTTTTCACTGATTTCTTTACATGCACAAACTATTTTCTTTTGTCTGTGTGTTGTTTTTACTCTCCATATTCGTAGTGTTAAATAGGTCTCATTTCTTCTGAACTGGCTGACAGTCTGGTATATCGGCTATCACACATGCATAGTTGAACCAGGCTGGATTAAGACGATCCTTTTTGGGTCAACAGATCTGAAAGCCTCAGATGTTCTTGCCATGAACTCATCCTTAAGCTTATTGAAGTAAAACATCTGGGCTCCCTTTACTTTCCCTTCACACTGATGGCTCTTCAGGAATTTGCCACGCAGATTTGGACACACGCATAATGGAGCCGTCTAGTGACGGCATCTGAGCGGCTGGCACTTATACGGTAGGCAAAAGGACCATCATCCTGTTTATCATTACTTGCGTTCATGCGGCCCAGCTGCCGGCCCTGTCTTTTGGCACTGTGCAGGGTACACACATAAAGACAATCATGACAAATTTGGGCATTTTTCCTCCTTTCCAATCAAAGTCAGCAAAGGACCGATTTTTGGATGAATATATGAAAGACGGAATTAGAGAGACGTAAAGTCAATCCCTATCGAGATCTTGACTGATTGAGGCTTGGGGGATTTCAATGCAGAATGTGAAGGACCAGGGAGCATTAAAGAGGAACTTGGGGAAAATGCTCTACGTAATAGTCTAACTATGGTAGTTTGATTGATAATATATTTGTGGAAAATCAATTCAGCAGAATAATCTATCCACTGCCATCCATTTCAGGAGGCTGCCATTTTGGCCTTATATCGCCCTCTGCTGTCAACTAAAATTCACGTCAAACTGCCCTCTGGCATGAATTGCACTCATCAAAGTTCAGCTGTTTTATGTGTTTGGTCTCGTGACGTGATAACAACTTTGTCCTGATATTGTTTTAATTTTGACCAACATTTTCATGATCTTTGATGACTGCAAAAGGTGTCTAATGGTATCCTTGTTTTACATTATATTCCTGATGGCAATTGCATTTCAGTGCACTGTGGACAAAACGGGATGGAGAGCAGTCACAGTGCGAATGAAAAACCCCACTCGGCTGTCGTAAAACGGGGTGAATGTTTTTTCCACGGGTTCACACGTTTCTCATGGCAAGCTGTATTGCCAATAGTTTCACCTTTTTCTTTCCCCTCGTGGGTAGAGTCTCTCGGTTCAGATGTTAAAAATAAGTACATGTGATTTATTGGATGATAAAGGCCAGATTGCTGGAGCGTAAAACCCAGCGACTTATGTGAGAAAGGGGCTGACAAAGACAAAGAGAGCAGACAGGCCCAGCGGGGGGCACGCTGTTCTCCACATTAGGCTGTCAATGAATCTCATTAACACGGCTCCTCTAATCAGCATGTGAGAATATTCCACGGAAGGCCATCCGCTCTGCTCTCGCCTCCTTCCGCTCTTTTTGATTTCTCTCTTGCAGAAATGAGCACTACGTTCTCATCACCGAAAGGGGCTGATTTGTTCCACTCCCGCTCGTTCTGTTTTTGCCATTAGCCTGCACGGTCACACGTGAAACACAGCCGGACGCCATGTTAAAGATGCCCACTCTGCCCTCATTACGGGAACAGACTCATTGAGGTGTTTTAAAAATGATCCAGCTTCTGAGGTCTGTGGAAGGAAAAGTCTTCTCTTGCTTTTATGTCACTACCCTGAAGCACCGATGGCAAAGATGAGTCTCCCAAATCAAAAAAAAATATTGATTCCCCTTTCAGTCCAGTCCAAGCAGCAATGGGAGTCCTTGCGAAAGATGTCGAAGCTCCTGATCAGTGGATTTTTTTTAAACCATTTGGAAATAAAAAGACAGTATAATATGTTGTATATTTTGATTGTTTGATATGTGTAGCCCAGTAGCGTTTCTCATACAAAATGCCATAAACGCATCAAAATGAAGGAAAAATTGTTGACATATTGTCGAAAGAGGAAATTAATTAGACCCCGATTGGGAATCTACATTGAGATGTTACATAATGAATGCTTTGATGCTTTTGGCTCTGAGGCTGCAGAGCCACTTGCAGCAACAGATGACTGCTCTGAAGGCAATTTGTCTGTCATATTAATTGTTTTAAATGGTTTATTTCAAAATGCACAGCTTTGGTAGGTGAGGGAGAAAAGAGCTGAAAAGAGAAAATATAAATGATGTATCAGCAACTAGTCAACTGCAATCACTTTAACGATCCCATAGTCAGGAATCAGGAAGTGTGCATTGTCAAAATATGCTGCAGCTTTTTCCTCTGCAGGAACAAAGACATGTCAATGCTTCACCAGTCACCAACGTCTTTTGATAAGGTCCCCTCAGGAAGCAGTTCATTAAACAGGAAGGCCCGGTCCCATCCATGTGTCGATGTTCCTCCTTTTTTTTATGTGTTTCCTGAACGAGAGCAGCTGCTATCTAACTGAAACAAACAGTGGTGATTTTCCGCAGACGTGAAGACAGTCAGATTTGATTGTCCTCAGAGAGAGTGCTGCGGCACGGGATGAAAGTGACTGAAGAGTCGGGCTCGGCACCACACATGCTCATTCTTTAATCATGATCAAGTGCTGCCAACACTGGAAAATGCAAATTCCAAAGGCTGCTCAGCATCAGATGAGAGCGGCTCAGCGCCTCCCGTCTCTCAACCATCTGACAGATTAAATAACGGCAGCTACTTGTAAAGCTCCAAACTAAACAGCCGCAAAAGTACCCCAGACGTTGTGTCCTTCTGCTTCAAACATAAGATCCCGAGACTGATTTACCATCCCTCCACAAAGCCTCCCTCGTGGCTCCAGACAGACTTCCTCAAGTTCCCGCAAGCTCTCTGGTACGTTCCTGGCACTAAACGCGCAAAGATAAATAAATGACTCGCAGGCTTGATGGAGGGCAGAAGAATTGAGCGAAGGTAAAGAAGACATCCACTGAAGAGAATGAAGACATTCTGGGAAGGCCAAAATTCATGTTAACGCATCAGCCACGGGTGCTTAACCGTCGCCCGACTGGCGAGAACAACCTCATCTACCCGAGCCATGATGTGATTGCGCCTCTTGCTAATTTGAAGTGGCTCCTGCATTTGTAGTGCAAACGCAACGCCCCCCCCGCCCACCCCTTAGCGAGAGCTGGAGCACTCAAATCAGCCCAGCTCCCAGTGGGTCAGGGAACGCTAGATCCTATTAGATACAGTCACCAGAGGAGGAGGAGGAGGAGGAAGAGGGGGCATTCACTCACCTCTAACTGCTCTGGCCAACATTGGCGCACACTCAGCAATATTTTTCCAAACTACAGTGGGTGAGATAGATGGAGCCTCATGAGACAAATGTGGCACCAAGGCTTTTCTGAATCGGGGGTGACAAGCGCATTACCATAGGTTAATGAGGAGCTTGGTGCTGCCGGGAGCTGCACAACCAACTCCATCCATCACGCAGACCGCAACACTGACACCGCTTGCACAATCTCATATCATCCAATACAAGAAGTCTGTGGAAAAAAATACGACGCTCAATTTCCAACGATATGAAGCGGCAAGGCACTGTGTTCGACCCTGGAAGTCAATTTAACTCATGTAACACTTTTCATAGAGAGGATTGCTTCACATAGTTATAAAATGTCATAGATGTATAAAATACAGAAACAAACATTTTACAGCAAATACAAGCAAAGTGCCAAATCAAATGAATTAAAAATAGAAAATGATCCATTCAATTGTTCTGCCTGTCGCTAAACATTGCTGGTTTAACTGTACACTGAAAAACTTTTTTGATGATTTCAGTCAATTTAATACTGATTTTGTGTAACTACTTGACAACAACAACAAACAAAAAAAGAAAGAAAATTCAAAACAATATTTTTTTCCGGTGTAGATCAATGAACAAAGAAGAAATATTTGTAGTAAATAATTCAGGAGTGGGGGGGATCAATTCAGTAAAATTTCTCATACACTCGTACAGAGTCACTGCTTTCTTCTACAGATACTGTACAGCAAATACTCGGTGATCATTACATTCAATGGGAAATGCTCACCTTGGAGCAAGAGATTACTGAGCGATTGGAAGGATTTACTGTATTTAGGCAGCATAATACACAACCCTCAGGTGCAAAACATTGGACCACATTAACCACAGTATCTTAGCTCCCTGAACAAAATACTCCAAAAGCACACTCTCAAGTCTTCTAATCATATTGAACAGGAGCCTGCAGCGGAACAAGCTTCTGATCTACTTTGTGCCCGCCCCCCAGCTTTAAAAATCACATTTGTGGAATATACTCTTTGTGATGTGGCTGTAACGAAAGAAATGTCAGAATCTGATGGCAGTTTATGTCACTCACACCAGCAAACATGGCATAGTTCTGTGAAGCACTTCATAAAATAAGCTTTAAATGCAACTTTAATTAATCTATTGAGCTCCAATGAAAGAGTGTGGCAATCCAAAGCTAGCCATATATCTTTCTAGATCGTGTATGCTGCATCCTTCATTAACTGCACAAGTAAATACTAACAAGACATATATTGTAATTCTATTTTGGAGCCCGTAATGCTGTTGATGGTAAGTCATCATTGCATTAAATACCTATTGGAGGAGATGGTGAATGTTACATGGGAACAAAAAGCCCACCAGGAAGACAGCTTGTCTCCTTCATGCATTTATTCATAGGGCACAATCAATAATGAGATTGGCCTTATCTTTTAGCAGTCTCCTCTCTTTCCTAATTGGTCCCTTCAGGTTTGTTAAGCATGGCGACAGAAGAAAAGAACCTAGATGGAGCTTTGTGCCAAAGGATACGAGTCAAAATGAGAACATTGGATGTTTCAAAAATATATTGAGTGTCGTTCAGTGGTGTAAATGTATGTCTAGAAACTAGCCAATGAGAACTACAATGGGGTAAAGTCAATTTTTTGGAGAGTGCCAAAACGCAATAAAACTATGCATGGCATTTCAGAGAGACGGGGGCATTTTGCGTATTGGAGCGGCCATTATTATTATTAGAGCAAGAAATGTAGTTAAAATCTCAACTTTATACCTGTACACTACGATATAGTAGTTCACAATTAATACGCATCTAAAAACATGACCAATACATAAAAACTTTAAATAAAAATCATACTCACCATAAATGTTGATTATTTACAGACACAAGCCATCCTCTTGTGCTAGCTGTGTTGGGCAATCAGAGCTAGCTAGTTGTTGCTGCTCTGGGAATGACAAATAAATACTTTTACAAGTTGAGAGAAATATACCAGTATAGCGCTGGTTGAACTTCACATTACAATGTCCGTTTTAGTTTCTTTGATAGTTCACCGTGAAAATGAATATTCAATAATGTCTGACACTTTCGTCTGATTCACAGTCACCTGCGTGTAATTACGAATCACGTTGTTTTGAGAAACTCCAACAAAGCAAGGACAGAAAACGGTCGACTGCACTCTCAGTGTTCAATCTATCATTTAATAGTTAAAAAAAACAACAGCGATTTCAACGGTGTGTGTGTGTGTGTGCGCGCGCGCGAGCAAATGACATTGTTATTGTAAAAAATAAAAAACTGACTGAGATGTTTTCAACTGTACTCCCTTAGGAAAAAGAGACATGCTATTTTACATCTGGTTTTAATTAAAAATAATGTGGTGTAATCGCGACATACTCACAAGTAGACTTTACCTCAGAGGTTCTTTTAAATTTTGTAATCTAGTCCTGTCTATTCCCAAAACGAGTGGAATGGAAGGTAATTGGACTTCTTTTAGAATATTTTTCATGCTGTGCTGTCTCCAAGGAGGGTTAAAAAGTACCAACCGTATTTCAACAAAGTAAGGAGCAGAAAGTACACATAGATGTTTTTTAAAAATGGTGAGCAAAAGTAAAACTTTATTTGAAAAATAATCAAATACAAATACCGGAAAACATACAACATAAATACAGTTTCAAAGTATGTGTACTGTCTCCAGTCTCTTTCGATGATCCGATCCCTATTTCTCTCCCATTAGACACACACCAGCCATCCATGTTCTAGACCACTTATCCTGTTCAGGGTCGCTGGAAATCTGGAGCGGATCCCAGCGGACTCAGGGTGAAAGCGTGATGATGATTGCCTGTCAATCACAGGGCTGACACATAGACAGGGGCAGACTACCAATCACAACTACAGATCATTTGGAGCCTTCACTAACGCTCACATACGATTTGTATCTGTGGACCAGAAAGTAGACCAACCAATCAGATCACAGAGCCTGCAGCGATCTAAAGAGAAAGTGGGCTTATTTTCCACCTCTGTTGGATTCTTCACGCCGCTGGGTTGGAAATGAGGCGGAGGACACCCACCGACCTGCAGCCACTTACCGCCTCTCTGCCTATCATGGAAACAATTTGAACACCTAATGGAACTGGGCTGATCCTCTCCAGCCTTCTTGTTGGGGGTGCGAACCATACAAGATCATTTGTGCGTAGAAGTCGTCAGGCTCCAAGTAATCCAAATACGACGGGGACGAGATTCAGATTCAGAAAACTTTATTTATCCCCATGGGGCAATTAGAGTGAGATGTTCTTGAGTGGTGATTTCCACCACTGTAACGTGGCACATTCGCGGGCCGTGAAAGATCATCTGATGTATCATGGGAAATTATCCAATTTCACTAAAAGTGGGAGTCAAGTCAGAAATTTTCTGTTCTAGTGACTAGTCGAAGCAGCCTTCTGATTAATATTGTATTTGTGTAAAATGAATGAAGCAGCCATTTTTAATCCATCTCGGGGCGGTGGGGTGGGGCATTTTGCCACTTGCAGTCAACTGAAAATGACATCACAGTTCCTCAGGGCTCAGGTAACGACCAATCACGGCTCACCTGTTTGTGAGTCCTCACATCTGGTCATGTGACCTTTCGCAAGCTGTCTTTGACAGTGACATCGTGACCTGCAGAACAATGACGATCACTTCCACTAGAGGGCAGAGGGTACAATTAACCAATGTGGCCAGTGGTTGCCATTCATAAAGTAACGAGAAATAGCTAGCTCGCTGGTACGCCGACACAGATTTCATAATGAGTAAATACTTTGGGAGTAGGTAAGTTTCAGTTAAGGTGTTAGGCTAATGATGTGATTTGGCTCAATAAAGGCTTGGAAACGCGATACCGCATATCAGCTTAGGAGCTAGCCTGAGCCGCTTAAAAGGGAGGCTAGTGAGACCAGGTCAGTGTGCAGGTGGAGTGATTGGAGGCCCACTGACGTCATCATGATGTCTGAACAGGATGCTAAGAGGAAGGACAGCACCCAACATGCACAAGCAAGTGGAAACATTCTAGTGGAACAACACATGCGGATTGTGTTTTGTCCTGCAATCTTTTGAACCCCCGCCACCACACTACTTTTTTCTAACCATGCGCCCAAAGAAATTGAATACTGTGAAGAAGAGGATTATGCTCATCAATTTCAAGCTTGAAATTTTGGAAAAATATGACCCAATTGTGTGTAATCGATTTGGCAAAATAGTCCAAACTTCTACGAGTTCTACGATACGTATTACATGAGAATTAGTTGACAAAGGCTGTAGTACAAGTTAAATAAACAAAATGTTAAAATAAGCTCTTAACCCCGGTCTTCCGTCCATCGAAAGTGGCTTCTGGAAGAAAGGAAAGCATGGCAAACAAGCAAACGCCGACGTAAACTCCAGCTGCTATGTTGGTAGCATGGTTTATATGTGTTGGAAGGTTGCCAAAGAGGGAATGTGACAGGTTTGATAATGTATTATTTGGCGTGGAAAATCAATGTATAGCCATTGCCAAGTGTTGGCTTTCAAGAAAATCAAAAATAAAAACACGCACGACAAAAAGACATAATTTGGAAAGGAATTACAAAACAATTTTTGTCATTAGCGTCATCTCAAATTCAAACTAAGTACACAAATTGTTTTCCCCAATTAGTTTGAGACAGCCGTCATTCTTGTTCCTCAACTTTTCTTCTTTGCGTTCCTTAAAGCTGCCCCCCCAAGAAGCAAACATAATTAAATTCAGCAGAAGGAAATAAAAATAAAATGTACGCTTGTCTTTAAAACAAAATATCATAGCTACGTTTTGCCGAGAAGCCCTACGTGATTAAACATCTCGCCTACCTTAATGGATTATTTACCATCATGTTTAATTTTTACTCAGTATGTAAATAACAATTACGTGGTGGCACAGCTGGTGTTCATAGTCTCAAATATGATAAGAAGTGAAACGATTCTAATTCAGCATGGCCAGATGCAGATGTGTTGAATTAGTGGAGAGGTCTCTTGGGGGGGTGGGGGGGCATCGAGGCGTTCTAATGCTGCAGCTGCAATTAAGTGCCTTTTTTTTTAGACAGTAGTGGAGACTTGTTGCTATTTATGCTGGTGAATCACAAAGGAGCTATTTACTTGTGCCTTGACGTGAAATTAAGAGCCACCCACCACATTTCAAGAAGTGACAGCGTTTCAAGTAGGACCGGAAAGGTTAAAAAAAAAAATACTGTTATCAAGAGTGGGTTGGTCTATTCACACTGAAGTCAAGACGTATGTTTCTTATTGGTCAAACTCACTGTTATATTGATGTTTTTTTTAAACTACAAGACAGTAAGCTATTAATTTGCGCTTTTGACCCATTTTTTATTTTGCCTAGTCTATACTGCCATCTATTGGTCCCCGTCGGTACAAACCCAAGCACTCAAAAAAAAAAAGAAAAGCGCACAATCGTGGATTCCCCTTTAATTGCAGTTTTCCGTCGTAACAAAAATAGAAAAAAATACACTTGTTTTAATAATCCACATAAATATTTTGGGGAAATACTGTTGCTTTTTTTTCAAAGTGTAAAAAAAGATTGAAAATAGTAAAAACCCATTTCATTTAAGTTAAATTAATGTTACAATTTGGCAGATGAAGCAATAACATATTTGAAACGCATCAACATAAGAGAACAGCAATACTTTTGTTGAAACAAAGAGCAAAACAAGAAAATTACGATAAATACATGTACGCTGTGTGTTAAACAAGAGTTGTCTACCTGTGAAATGGGCCGTTGCAGAAAATAAACACAAAAACCTAAAAAAAACAACTGCTTAGAAAAACCAAGCAGGGGAAGATCAAGACTCTACTGTCAGTTCACTCACTTTTTCCATGAAAAACGCAGGGAAAGCTTCCCTTAAAAAACTCATAAATACAACTCCCGATTACCAGTCAGACACACTCAAGAGGAATGCCGAATCTATCATGAGCAAGGGCGGAGGAGGCTGGTGGGATTAAAGAGGAGAGGCGCAGGGGTACAAGGAATTGGCGGAATTCGAAGCTAAGATCTCCACCGCAGCGGCCCTGCCTCAGGCTTTTTTTTTTCCCTCCTCCACCGGGTGGCAGCGGGAGTAGAAGCTGCAGGGTCTGAACGGCATTAACATCCACACACGCCCACTCACTCTCTCTCATCTTGGTGCTCTGAGGTGAGGAATGTCTCCAGCGTCTCGGCTCCATCAAATCTAAACAAAGTGCTCTTTCTCTCACTCTCTTTTAGTCTTTTAAGCGCTTCATTGAGGTCAACAAAAGGAAACACCAAAGAAAACATTTTAAAAAATCGTACTTGTACTTGAGTGTTTGCATCCTTTCAAATGGATAACCTTCCACCCCCAAAAATAAGAAACAGTCTCACAGTCTCCATTAAAAATACATAATCATAACAATTATTATTATTATTATTATTATTATAAGACAACAATGGCAACTTGTGAACAATAGCTGACAAGTGTGTCAATCTTTATCGTGTTTTTATGAATGTGAGAAATCTGCCCAACTGTCAAGAAGGCAGGAGAAGCTCGAATGCGGGAGACTTCTGCCTTCGTGTGTGTGTGTGTGTGTGTGTGCGCGAGCGCATAGGAATGTGAGATAGGAAGCGAGAGGGACGTACACATGTTCGTATGTGTGAGTGGCACTTCAGTACTTGGGTACTTTGGTGTAATCTTCCTGGACAACACTCTTGCACAAACACATGGAGAGGATCATCCCAAGAAGCTGGCAGGGGGGGAAAAAAAACATTGACAATAAAGTGTAATAAGTGTGTTGCAATGTAACGTGTTACACGTTGTTCCAAGTGGAATAGGTCATTCGGCCAGCAACATCTTTTTTTAAAGGGCTCCCTCTTCTGTTGTGAAATATCATTTACTTTGACAGTGTGGTAAATCCACATCAGCTACCAATATGGCTTCTAATAAACATTGATCATTTCAGTGTATGGCAAAGATTGCACAAGCCCTACACAGAACTTACATGACGATAATGTTTGTTGCTAATTGCTGCTAATGGAAAACAAAAGCTGGCCTACACTTCTTATTGTGACATTCAAAAATTCACATCTCACATTTTGGGGCTCATATGGGGTTTAAAAATAAATAAATGAAAATAATAATCAGAATATGATTTTTATTATCGTGGCAAAATACCATACACAGTAACATGCTGAATCTTTCACTGAGATGACGAACAATTACCAGTGGCCATAAACGTTGCAAAAGCAAACTTTTGTGACTGAACGTCCTGCGTATGTGGAACTTCACACATGCTCACTTCTGTCTACCATCAACCGAGCAGTTGTGTTAGATTGGCAAACTAGAACTAAATAGGGCATTGGGACCAGTGGAATCCGTAAAAAAAGATCAGCGGAACATCACTAAATCCCCAGTTTGTATCATCAGTTTGTGGATGCAGCATTTTGGTTCAGTAAGCAAGTACGTATGAAGCCATGAATCATCCAAACAGGTGCGCGTTCTTTCTCATGCATTGCCAATTTTGCAATTACAACTCCTCACATAAATCCACTGTGGAAAACGGGCACGACGAGCCACACTTCCAAGCCATTCACAAACATTCTAACTGTATCCGAGGAGAATGCCGACGTAAGGCTTTTGAATTTTATGTTGCTCCGATCAATTTCGATGAGATTGTGTGGTATGGCGCCACCGCAACACAACACTCTCCTCTGGAGGACGAATCATCTACTATTTGCTTGAGCACTACTGTGAGGAGAAAATGGATACGTACCTCCACGACCGCCACTCCGACACAGATTCCCAGAATAACGCCGCAGTTCTCCAGAAGCCATTTCTCCACACTGGTCATGCACCCCTGAAGAAGCAAGTAGAGAGGAAGCAATGGAGAAAAAAAACATTGTTAGCAAAGGGGGGGGGTCAAACACACAGGAGAGATGAAAGTGATCCCATCCTTTTTTAAAACACAACTATTAACTTTGGCAACACATGGCCCAGTGTGTTGCTTTCCGGCTTTCCTGACCTGATAGACGCGGTGCAATGCTTTGTGTAATTGTGATGACCGCAACAGTAAAATGAGCTTTCAAAATGACTACTGACAGCAGATGCAGAATTTATTTTCATATTTCCACTGTCAAAAGTTGTGGCGATGACAGTCGTGTACTGGACCATTTCACAACAGAAATTTGTGGGTAACCACCTGTGGATTGTATTTAAAGGATGGAGCAGTTAACGTGGCCGTCCGTCGATGGGTTGACAACGGAACAAGAGGAATGCTACGGAGATATGCGCCAAACAGACTCATGTCAAAAAGAGAAAAGTAAACATTCATGTTGATACCTTTACGCAGTCAAGATTAGTTGGCTGTGTAAATTTCCTCTTCTGTGATTTGCTCTATTTTTCCTGAAACCCAAACAAGCTTTTTTTTCTGCTCGTTAATTTGCATCTGTTTTCAGAGAAATACTTTTTTTTTCCATCTCGGAAAACATGAACATGAAAATAAGTGCACCCCCTTTGAAAAAATTCACTTTGGTCAAAACGCAATGTAAGACGCATGCTAGAGATAGGAACCAAGTTAGCAACATTGACTTTATTTACTCTTTGTTCACAGCCGTTTTGTTAGTGGAGGCAGTGCACATCAGTGGAGATGCAATATATTTGAAAAAAAAAAACCAAAACACCATTAACTCATTCACTCCCAAAGACGTATTTAAACGTCTTTTCAGACTTGGTCTAGCATTGGCTGGTACTGAATGAGTTAATTATCCAGCCTTGTGTTATTATATAACCTGAAGACATTGAGAGCGAAAGGAAAAAAATAGCTCGCCATAGCGGATGTGCAGGATAGCTCGGGCCAATGAAAACTGCAAAGCCAAAACATTGGCAAGAGCAAAGCAAAAACATGGAAAAAGCTGAAAAGATCAGCCGACTCAGCAAGTTGAAGTCTTCTTAAAGAGCAAGTGCACTTCAACAAACATCGTTGAGAGTGGCTGTACCGTTTGGTAGACGGGAAGATCAGAGGACAGGTGCTCGCACAGGCCCTCCACCTTGATGTCAGTGCCGGGCAAGGACTCGTTACGACAGGAACACGAATAGAGATGCTGGGAGCTGTTCTTGAGCAGCAGATTGTCAGACCAGTTGCCAGGCCCCGTCCACCCACAGCACTTCATCTGTGACGAGAGAGGGGATGTGTGATGTGAGTGGGAAGCTGATTGTTTCCTGAAGCGCGACAAAAATAAACGTCATTTTCGCGCAGCTTGTCAAATGTCATTTTCCACCGGTTTTCAATACCGCAAACATATTCCAGCACCTTCAGCGAAGGTGAAAGCTCAACTTATTACAGTAACAGACGCAACACTGAATGCGTTTTGACGAGCGTCTCATTGAGTTGTTTTCAGGTTACTCTTGTTTATTGTTCTGCAAAATGGCAGTTGCGAACCAGTTTTTAATGTACATTAACGACACATATTAGCTTCTGGACACTTTGCTCAGCAACATTTTAGAAGGAATATATGACAGAAAATACTTTAAAGTTTGTACTATAAACCTTTTAGAGATAAACTACAATAACCATGACATAGTGGGGAAATGACTTGGGACTAAAATCGAAAACCGTTGGCAAAATTAGAAACACCAGCATCATCTTCATCATCGTTGACGTCGGCATCAACTCACCGTCCTCTGGATGTAGTCCCAAGTGTGCTCTGTGGTTTTGTTCTGGCCAGTGTAGTGGACGATCATGCCTTGGATGATGTTGGACATTTCATGTTTCAACTAGTAAAAAAACATTGAAGAGCTTTGATTAACATTCATAGATGGGCCGGACGATTTTGAAACAAGAATCTAATGGCAACCTACAGACCGCCATTGAGCAACTCCCCCCCTAAATTTCAGCCTTTGTGATTAGAAAATTGCATTCGACTACATTGTCATGTCGATTTGAATTTGATTGATTGTTCAGCTCTAATTCATTCCACAATAATTCTTTTTAAGTAGGATAGGGATGTGTCATGGATGTTGTCCACATATAATGTATTCTAAATGGCAAATAACACACCCATGTCTTTCTTTCAACATCTGATCCGAATGTTTCCCCGAGGCCACGGCAGCGGTGCAGCGGGCCTGTCAGGTGCCACGCTGAGCTGAAAAGCTGCGAAAACGCCGCCTGTGCGTCTGTTGGTGTGCTAGATCACAGGGCTGTGGCAGCGTGAGAGCCTTCAGAGCTCTTTTGGAGATACAACCTCACCCTATTCTGGGAAAAGGGGGGGGCACCGCCCTGCCCTGTGGTGAGCCTTAAACACAAGGAACACGTCCAGGCTCACGGGGGCGTGCACAGACGCTTGCCGGAGAGCAGGAACGGCAAAGTCTGCAGCCGTGCACGGAGAACGAAAGCCCTCAATTGGCCTGCCTGGGAGTGTTCAAACACAACACACCCTCCACACCCTCTACAAAGACACTGTGGCTGGTAATTTTAGTTCAGCCTAAATTAATGAAATCAGTACTGTTTTAATTTGACTTGGACAAATGTTATGTATTTTGTAGTTGTGATGTATGGCGGTCAAAAAGTTCCCTCCCCACGAGCTATTTTGGTGACTAGGTGGTTTTAAGTGGTTAACGCTGTTTCTGGTAAAGCAGTATAGCCAATGGAAGGATGTTGTGTTTGATCCATTTTGGGCCAACTGCGCTTGCAGGTGACTCACAAGTGACAGGCCAGTTTGAGACGCCCGACCCCCCTCCTTTGCTGCTCATGCTCTTGATGCTGTGTCGAATGGCAGGTTGATCAGCTTTTCTTTTACATTTCTTTACACTGAACTTCCTCTGCTCCAATAATGCCACACGTACGACTGAGCATGATCTGGTCATTTACAGGTTGCAAAATTTGCAAAGAAATTGAACATGTGCTCATAATCAGGATTATGATGATCATTTCTTATGTCCGTATTATTAGGTTTGTGGGCGGGGGTTTTCAATGGCAAAGCAAAGACATCCAAGGAAGCCAGTGAGTTACAGCCGTCCCCGGTGGGGTTCCTGTATTCTCAAAGACTCAGGATAATTACGTTTCTCACAGAGAAAGTGAAAACACCTGACTTTCACCCTTTCATGGACCAATAATGATAACCTGTAACTGAATAAACTCTCCACTGTATTAACCGCTGTCCCTGAATGGGTTCATATTTATCATTGTTAGAATTATTCTAACAAAATAAAAAAGTTGGGTGAATGTGGGACAAAATAACCCGGCTGTATTTTATTTATACTACGTCTCTATCAACGTCATCTACCAAAAGCCCCCAGCGTCATATAAATTTTTTTTTTTTAAAAAACATCATCCGGTGAGTTTCCACTTGTCGAACTCTGAAACGGGGTTCCACCACAGGAAACAGGAGGCTTACGCTCGCAGCTGTGACACGAGGAAGCACAAACACCCGGCAGGCCACAGCTGCAGCGGTGGGAGGAAAAGGTGGCGAGCAGCATTCTAAGTAGGGCTGCAAAAGATGCTAAAAGAACACGGAAGTGAGCGTCTCACCCGATCTCTTTGGAAGTAGATGAGAACTCCGGCGGTCACTTGGGCGATAAGGATGAGCAGCAGACAGGTGAAGTACTGTTGGGGGGGTGGGAATGAACACAATGAGAACAAGGTTCAACCGAGACCTCTTCAGCAGTGTGGCGGCACTCAAGCAAAATTACAAACAAGAAACCCAAGGAGAGGAGAACACTAAGAACTATAATAATCATATCGCGTCTTTAGCGATCTCTAAGGCTAGCTGCCCCATTTTTGTGATTATTAGGAGGTGCCGTGGCAGCTGCTCACTGTCACTGGAAAAGAAGTAGGTCAACAACAACTCTACAATTAACTGCTGACATAAGAGGCCACGCACCCCCCCACCCCTCCACCCAGCGCATCTTACAGGCTTTTTATCCCTCTCCGCCCCCATGCACCCACCTCCGTCAGTCATCACATGCTGCGAGCACATGTAAGTAGAGACGTGATTCACTTTCCTGTCAGCAGGAATTTGTCACATGTTCTTAAGCAGGCATGTGGACCTGAAGCAGGTGCAATTACGAGCATTTTTCTTTGCAAGGAAATGCGCGCCTTCTGTTCTAACAATAGCTCGAAATGACAGTCGATAATGCCAATATAGGGATGATTAACTGCTGTGGTAAATTTTGGGTACAGGGTGCATGGTTTTAGGTTTCTCTCTATTTCAGTTTAAGAGAGAAATGTTCGGGAATTACGGGAAGTTTCGATGACTAACGTAATTTGTTAAGGCTGGCCCTGGGTGCTCATGGGAAGAGCGCATTTTTGTCCTGCCACCACACAACAAAACTTAGTTTGCTGTGTGGTCATGACGAAGATGCGGTCTTTCGCTAGTTGTTACATGACTTTCACATTTTCAAGTTGGAGTGAGAAACCAAAGACAACATACATACAAGAGATTACAGTCAGTATTTATTTCATCAGCGATTTGCTGTCGTCGCTTTGTCGGGGCTTTTAATGGTTTCGAAGAATTGCTCTCGGAATGTGTTGTTTTGAGGAAGGTAATGGACCATTTGCCACAGTTGCCAAGTAGAAGGGGTAGCCAAGTCGTGCATTCTATTTTGCTTGAAATTGACAGCGTCCATCCAGTATTTGGCAAACTTTCAGGGAGTCTGTTTTAACATCATTACCGGAACCATTTTCAAGGATATACAACCAGAGGCGTGTTGTTGCTGCTCGTTTAAATTGGACCAAAATGAAAACTTGATCACTCGATAAGGCGCTCAAGCCACACATCGTTTTTGGTTTTGTTTTAGTTTCCTATTTGAATCAGCATTTGGGTATGGCAGAAAAATGTACCATGAAGTAATAATTACATTTTTTAATGACTTTATTGATAAAATAAGGACCTGGGGGGAAAAAAGGCTGAATTTATGTAATTTTGTTTTGCGAGCCAATATTTAAAAAGGAAGTTAAATCAAACATTTTTTCTTGACACATGTTCTATGTACATCCACGAGCAGCAAAATCTACCTGTTTTTATTCATCTCAGGCGGTGGTCAATTTGCCACTTTCTGTTGACTGAAAATGACATCACGGTTTCGAAGGGCATGTCACATGACCAAATGTATTCCCATAATGCCATGGGGTACATGCAAGAGCAAGCCAATACCTCGTGACATTATGGGGGAAGAATAGCTAATTTTGGACATATGGGCAAATTTGAACACGTTTGCCAGTCAAAAATGTTGACTTCACGTTGACAGTTCCACGTTTCTGTACTCACCAGACCAAGAAGACAACGAATTTCATAGATGGCCCCAATGCAGCCGAAGAAGCCCATGGCCATTGACAAGGCCCCCACTCCGATGAAGATGTAGGAAGCCACTTTCACCGTGTCTGACGATTCCTCTGTAGAAAAGAGAAAAAAAACACACACACAACTTGTTCTGTTATGGGAGTTGGAAAAAAATTCTGAAAAGGAAGTCAAGTAAAAAAATGTTCTATGGGGCCTCACTTGTCTGAATGTGGTTTTCTGATATATTGTGTTTGTTTTTATCCATCTCAGGGGGCAGCCATTTTGCCACTTGCTGTCGACTGAAAAATGACATTACGGGCCCTAGAAATAACCAATCACGGCTAACCTATGTTCGGAGTTTGGTCATGTGACATTCATAAGCGGAGCCACAAATGCAATATTACTCAGAATGCCAGGTTAAGACAAGTGGGGGAGCGTAGACCATCTTAGCGTCAAGAATATTTTTGACTTGACCCTTTACATTTAAATTTAAAGCACTGTTAGCACCCAAACTGTGGGAGTTCTTTGGGAGATAAGTAGCCACACCCCTAAATTTGCTCTTCTTTATTGGCTGTAACCACAGAAAAGAATTCCTAACTATTGCAGCTAAAATGGCGTGCTTATTCACATGCAAAACAATTTGATATGGCTCGCAACACTGAGCAAGAGGAAAAAAAAAGAAAGAAAGAAAGAAAAGAAACCCAGTTAACCCGCCCACCGTTCCCCCCAAAATATTTGACATTGTCAGCCAGTCAAAGTTGAACCAAGACAACTAAAATATGTGGTGAGATTAATTGATTGCCCTTTTTGGAACAGTGGGGGAATGAAATAGAAGGACTCACAAAAAAACTGAAACTAAGAGTCGTGGGACATTTCCAAGGTGGAGCAAAGTGGCCAGAATCAGATAATTCATTCGACATCGTTCAGAGGAGTCTGGCAGCTGCAGCAGTTTATCTACGGCTGCAATTTGTTGCTTCTTGGCAACCGACTACATATACAATTCTCCTAAATTATCTGCTGATGGTATCTTACATGGTTGTGTGGTCGTCTCATTAAAGGCAGACATGATAAAAATAAGCATCATGCGCTAAATCAGTAATACCAGACTACTGCTCGCAAATCCTCCCACACAAAGCGGACTGGCACAAACTACAGTACATCTCTTTCCTGGTTGCCTTTAGCACCCAGGCAAGCTTCAGGATATGCCACTTATTTTAATTATGCTTTGGGTACCAAGAACAAAAACAAAAGCACACACAGTTCTTATAAAGATATTAAGTGTGGCAATAAACATTTGAATAATGCACTTGAGTTTAGAAAGCACGGGTTGGTCATACAGAGGTCTGCAGTAAATTTATTCCATCTTGTTATTGTGATTCGACTTGTCAACATATAGAAGTGTGCCACAATTACTGAACAACATGTAGCAAAGCCCCACATATTGCCATTTTGGCATTCACTGTTTTTGTGCGTATGTCAACGCAATCGCAGTCTCGATTTAGCGTTGAGAAAATTGCCCCTGGCGGCCCGGCGATGAGTGGTTAGCACGTTGACCTCACAGTGCAGAGGTCGTGGGTTCGATCCCAGCTCCGGCCTCCCTGTGTGGAGTTTGCATGTTCTCCCCGTGCCTGCGTGGGTTTTCTCCGGGTACTCCGGTATCCTCCCACATTCCAAAAACATGCATGACAGGCTGATTGAACACACTAAATTGTCCCAAGGTGTGAGTGTGAGCGTGGATGGTTGTTTGTCTGTGTGTGCCCTGCGATTGGCTGGCAACCAGTTCAGGGTGTCCCCCGCCTACTGCCTGAAAACTGAAAAATGATGAAAACTCATCCGCCCCTACACACCTGCCCGGCGCCTCGGGTCTGTGGACCTGACATTATTAGAAGTACCAAGAACTAAACTGAGGCTCAGAGGGGATCGAGCCTTTTCTGTTGCTGGTCCCTCTCTCTGGAACGACCTCCCACTGAACATTCGGCAAGCCTCCTCGCTGCCCATCTTCAAAACCCTCCTCAAAACTCACTTGTATTCTTTGGCATTCGACTCAGCATGACTTAGATTTGTTCTTGGTTTTTCTGTTTGGTGCTTTCTACCGCCTTTATTACCGATTTGTCTTACTGTTTATTGTGCATGTTAAATTGCTCCATGTACAGCACTTTGTATGCAGCGATGGCTGTTTGAAAGTGCTCTATAAATACAGTTGACTTGACTTGACTTGAAAACGGCTGGGATAGGCTCCAGCACCCCCGCGACCCTTGTGAGGATAAGCGGATCGGAAAATGAATGGATGGACGAACGTTTTACTGCGCAGTTTGTCTCGTCTTAAAAGAAAAAGCTTGTTAAGTTCCACTGAAGTATTTTCTCTTTGGCCCTCTGCCAAGTGTATCTAATCTGTGGGGTGAAATAGATTTTATCGACTTCCTGCTGTCTTCTTCTGGGCTAAAACCATGCACATGGCTCAAGTCAGAAAATGTTGACCTATGCACTACGATATTCCATAAAGCATTGTTCCTCACTTCTCTGCAAGTCTCCTCGAAAATCATTTGGGTGGCTTTCATGAACTTGCGATGCAGATCTTTCTGCAAATTCAACCCGTGATCCAGCAAGCATATACTCGGAGAAAAATAATGGTTGTGCATTCTTACAGATAATTATATGAAGAAGTTTGGATTTCTAAATTTATTTCTGTTCAGGGTGCCGGAAAATGTGACAAAAGTAGGGGAGCCACTCAAGCCAAAACCAAAACCAAACGCAGGCTTGTCTCCTCCTCTTGTTGGCTTCTGCTTGGTGACGTCACTTCCGTGTGACACACATGAAGAGGACTCAAACTCCCAGACAACTGTTCAACCTTTTCTTCTTCCGTGCAGTAATAAATACATTGAAAATCAACCCTCATGGCTCATGCATGAAATTAATTGCCAAAAAATTAAGACGAGGGACATTTTCGCTATAATTATTGTTAGTTTGGGTTAGTTTCATAAACATAGTTTCAGTTAATTGTTGTTTTTTTCTTAAAGGGTTTTTGTTTTTATTTTAATGTTTGGGGAGGTTTTTTTTCAATTTTAGTTTGAGCAATTTATTTAGTTTCCGACTACGAAAATAACCTTGCTCACCGGCGATGGAAAGCCGTGTGTGAGGCAAGAAGAGAAAATGCTTTTTGACACCAAAACATTCCCAATGTCTTTTTGCCTCCAGTTATTGAAGTGGCTACATACGTGCACTTCTATTTCTAGAGCTTATAATAACTCTGCAGACAAAGAAATTCTGTTTATGCCCAGCAATGGCGCAACTTCAGAGAATACTGTGAATCAATAAACATAGCTGCACAAAGCTTTGTTTCGTTTTTTTTTTTGTTTGTTTTTCTATGCACAGCAGCAGGATATCTTCACCGAGGTCAGTATTCTAGGACGATAGGGTTGGAAAATGTATGGAGGAGAAGTCCCCAAGTGCCATATGAAACGGGATGTCCTTCGTGCATCAGGGAAGAATAGCCATCGCTATATCTCTGGAGGGACAGATGGATTCTCATCACAGTACTGCTGGCTCTTGAAGGGGTGACAAATATAATTCATTTTGCTTTATTCCTTCAGTGGTGGGAAAAAAAAAACATCTCAGCTTTTAATGACACTGGTGAACTTCCTCTGTGGGCAGCCGCAGGAAGAAGACAACAGTCAAATATGTCTTGTGAAGGATACAAGGTCAATCTTGGTTGGTACGAGAGAATGGCTTCAAAATGTATGGGTTGCGTATGGGTTGTTCTCAGAAATCATTGCACAGTGGGGTGACATGCAAGTCTAAAATTGAGCTTGGGCAAAACCTGTTAAAAAAAAAGATAGACGCTTTAAATCAATCCTTCCTGTAGTTTGCTACGAATAGATAAAGTTAATTCATCCCTTCGTTTTTTGAAAATTGTGGTCTATTCTGTGTTTCGATTGTGACATGGACACCAAACACTGAGCACCCAAGTTCCAAATTATTTTGAAATTTATTATTTTTTACACTTGAATTGACAGAAACAATGGCCGTCGTGTGCAGTCTTTACTTTTGAGGATCAGGGTGGGCGCTGGACACCATCAATTTATCAGCTGTTCATTTCACAATACTAAATGACTGCAGCTGAGCTGCGCGTCTTTCACATCCTGCTGGCTGGTGCTCAAGAATACACACACACAAAAAAAAAAGTAGTGTGCGGAACTGGCGTGAAAAAAAAATGTATCCATCCATTTTATCGCATAATTGCTTCCAATAAAACTGGACACCACACTTGAGGCGTAATCAACTTGTTTGTCATGTAATGAATGAAAGCGTTTCTTGAACACGTTAACGACGTAATTTAAAGTCAAACAATTGAACTTCTGGTTTTAGTTTCGAGAAGTAAAGCATTCTGGACTATTGCAAGGACCTCGTGTCCTCAAAATAGAACGACTGTAACAGAGTGGGGTTTTTTTCTGCTTACAAACAGGCAAAATATCTCAGTAACGTTATTTCTTTTTATTTTACCTTTCAAACCATAAAAAAAAGGGTAGACAATTTAGAACGGAAGGAAGCTTTGTAACTCGAAGCAAAGATACCAAGTACATCTGGAATTAATACAGTATAGCAAAAGCGTAGATGAAGGGATTTTTTTACACAGGATGACTTTCCATTCTGTCAGGATAAGCTCGAATTTGGTTTCATTATTCTTTTTGACATGGTTATCATTGTGCTGATAACGTTTCTGTTTGCAACTCTGTGGAAGCTTTGGATCCTTGGGTAGAAATAGAAC
Source organism: Hippocampus guttulatus (assembly GCF_054856545.1). NCBI lineage: Eukaryota > Metazoa > Chordata > Actinopteri > Syngnathiformes > Syngnathidae > Hippocampus > Hippocampus guttulatus. The sequence goes on along the minus strand of NC_141264.1, from coordinate 16,969,466 downwards.
GGTGACAACATCTGTAGAGGGGCTGGAGGGAAGTGAGATTGTGTTGAGAGCTGCTGGGTTCAAGGTACAACTCCGTATGGGAATAAGGTGTTATTCTCTGTCATAAGACGAAACAACTCGAGAAGTCTGGAAATGGTGAGCTGTTAATTCAGTTGACTGTGCCCCTCCCCACCCAAAGGCAACTTTTAATCAGGATCTGCAGAAGTCATCATGTTTCAGTTATGTGCTTTTTTTTTTTGAGTCTGGTGTGAACATTTTTACATGGCTGCTCTGCACTATGCCTTTTGGGAGGCGATCCACACATGTTGCACAGAGCAGGCAGTCTCCGGTCAGCAGAACTGCCACGGGTTAAATGTGCTGAATGTTTACGGAGCATTATCACACCAAGACGTGGCAGTTGGATGGTGTTCGTGCGCGAACGAGTGTGTGTGTGTGTGTGTGTGTGTGTGTGTGTGTGTGTGTGTGTGTGTGTGTGTGTGTGTGTGTTAAGGCACTTACGTAAAACAGCGATGAAACTCTGGTTATCAAATAGAACCCATAGTCCAAAGCCCATGATCAACGCTCCAAAGACCTACAAAGATAAATACAGTAGAGAAGAGTCAGCCACCCTAGACTAAAGTTAAAATTAAATAGCGGTTGTTGGGGTGCGTGCCTTCAATGGAGGCACATCTGGGATTAATCCAATTCATTAAAAAAAAAAAGGCTGGGAACGGGACTAAATGATCAACAAGCTACACAAGATTCAATGCCTTCATATTCCAACTGTGAAGTTAAGGTTCCCATGTGTAGGATTCAAATACTCCAAATGTATATTCTTTTCAGTATCACACAGCGGGTCTTATTGCGTTGTTTCGGTGTGTTCCTGCGCATTTGCCAGGATGTAAGGTACAGAGTTGTATCCAAGGATTTCCACAGTACCTGAAACAAAACTCGCTGGAGCACATGACAGTTTCTGTGGCTAAGAATAGCTCCGAGTTGAAAGTGAATAAGATTGTCCCTTACCGACTGAATATATTGAATTGATGAACTAAAGTTACAAAACACAGTGGACCATTGCTTTTGCCATCTTTCTGTGGACTGGTAATACTTCCAATTGTTGAAGCATTTCTGTGTGCCTCACACGTCAGAGCCTGATAAACAACTGGAATACAGAACCGGATAAATGCAACATACATACCAACATAGCACATAAAAACGTGATACATTAATCTGTAAACTACAGTCCTGTCTATTGTCCAAAAAAAAAGAACATTGAATTACAAAACAATGCCAACGTAATAGAGTGGTACCTCTACTTACAAACGCCTCTTCATATAAAGCTTTCAAGTTATGAAATGTCTCAACAGGAAAATATTGCCTCTTGTGACGAAAGAAATTTCAAGATACGAAAGATAAAAATACAATCTGGCCCGCTACTCGCAGCTCCGAGTTTTCTGAACGGAACATACTTATAGCTGCTATCCCATTGGCTATTACCGAACATCATCCTGGCATCCCATTGGCTAAGAAGGACTTTTACAGTATTTGTCTGTGTGTGTAGATAGATTGTTGGGTGTCAATGCAGCGTCCTCGTCATTCGCCCAGGAAGTGTTTCGAAGATTTTACGTAAATGTGAAATACGCAGAAAAAGTGTTCGCCAGTCAGGCGATTGCTCACTACGCTGATGTTGGACATTTTCGAAGGATTGTTCAAAGCCGACAAAAGCAAACATCCTTAGATCAGTTCTTTACCAAACGGCAGGCAAAAACCACTTCTGAAAGAGAACATGAACTAAAGAGGGCAAAAAACGATGAGGACGCAGTTAAAAGTTAAATGACCATCATTCTTATTCTTTATTCTTTGTTTTTTACATTATGCACAACTCTCATTTATTGTGCAATGATCTAATTGTAACATGTATTTGTTACATATTTTGATGCATATTTATTCTTTAGGAAACTTTTTTGCCTGAATTTTGGGGGTGCTTGGAACGAATTAGGGCATTTACATGGAAAACGCGTCTCTACTTTCAAATTTGCTCGTTACGAAATTTCTTCCAGAACCAATTAATTTCGTTAAGTAGAGGTACCACTGTAATATGTTCTATTTGTGCCATGATGATTGTAATGAGTAGCATATTTAGGATTTTGTATGTAACAGCCCCCCCCCAAACCTCTAGTATCCTACTAATTAGGTCATGAAGTTCAGAGCATACCCTTGATGTGAGGTTGAGGGCCACACTGTTTAGTGGCACAGGGGTGGGGGCAACAGCAGATGAGTGCTTGCGCAACCCCTCCCCAGCACGTGAACAATAATTAAAGCCCTGGTTAAGATGTTGAGAGATGTTCATTTAGTGGAACTATTGAGCCCGCGGCGGTCATCATTAGCCCACCAGTTCCTGGCGTCCACTGAAGTTAACACGTGGACAAACAGCAACACACACCTCCTAATACCCACATCAAAAGCTTTCTTTCAGGAATACAAACGCATCGGAAAAATGCAGACATCCTCATAGAGTGCGTTTTAAGAGTCGTGTTTTATCTGGCCCTGACTTTATGTTGTGCCCGGTCAAAGCAAGATGGCAATAAAGCACAAGAAACCATCTGCTGTGCTTTCGACCAGTCTGCACTGAGGCCCTGTGTAATCACAATTTTCGGGTAAATATCTCCCGCTATGAACTACATCTGTGAGAGAGGCTCAAGAGTTGTGAAAAAGCTTCCAATAACACACGAAAACAGTCACAAAATTGCCACTAGTCTTTTTCGAAAGGGTTTCGGGGCTCTAAACATAGCAACAAATTCAAGACAAAGTGGCAAAAAACAAGCATTGCTCCGCATTTGATTTCGAGTAAAGACGAAGCGAGACATGACCAAATGTGTGATTGTGAATCGATGCTTACTTACAAAGAAAATGAGATTGAAGAGGAAGAGAAAGTACTTGGTGACGGTGATGCATCCCTTTGCCATGGTAGCGAATCTGCGAGACAGAAGTAAACACGGGTGCAGTGGTTACATTTACTTTTGGGATAGCCAGAAACATATAAACACACATGGAGAACAGATAATTATCCAAAAGCAGGACTCGGGAGAAGGTCAAACCATGTTGAAAGAACAACGGAAAATTTAAGATTCAGTGTCCAAAGAGACCTTTTTTTCCCTCTCCATGAGGCACCGTCCTCGCAATCAGCTCTAATCTGTATAATACTGGGCCTGTGGTGTGATTCAACATTTCTTTAGCATTCTGACAGATTCTAACATCAGACTTGTGGAGTTTTCTTTTTTTAAGTTTCTTGACAAAGACCCGAAAGTCTAGATCAACCGGGAAAACACACTATGGTGAAGAACAATGCTCATGTAATCAAAAGCAAATGCAAGCTGGGTTTACTTGCTGCAACAAGTTTGCAAAAGAGTAAACAGTGTGACCAGATGATGTACCAGCCTGAAAAAGAGGAACCAAAGCCGTCTGACGAGACAGAGTTTGGACTTGTTATAGTGATGTCTGCTCGGCGACTAGTTTGCTATTCTTTGTCACAGTCGCATTAGCACGACTGCACAAGTCTACGTGTTTGACTGCATCTCAGTCGCTTCTCTGTGAGCAATAATTTCCCTTCGAGACACAGCTGTAGGCCAGACCAACACCGCACACAAGAACAGTAGGAACATTTTATGGAGCTCCCTCGAGACAGGATGAGAGGGCAGTGCTCCAAAAGTGCTAAATAAATATTTACCATTGTCAGGTCTTTTCTGTCAACGGCACAAAAACTATAACTAGCCATTATGGTTAATTGACAACATGGGTAGCTCACTAATCGAAAGGCCAACGATTTTCACATACACAAGGCACAAAATGGTTGATGAAGAATGTATGGTTGGTTAAGATTACAGAAAATACTGAACACGTGACTTGACAAAGTCAATGTGGTAATCTATTACCTGACATGCCAAGAGGTCATTTTTCAAATGAGACAATAGTAACTGTTTGGAAAAGGCAACTGCATTTGCTGTTCTTTTAATGAACACATTTTTAGCATAATAACAGAATTGTCGAGCTCACTTTAGCTTACTGTCACAATAGCAACAAAAAGTACCAACATAGTTGATACAAATTGTGTTATTTATTTACTTTGCCCACTTCTGAATAAAACGTCTGCTGTGGTAACTTCCTGACCAGTCATAAATTTGTAAATAATAAAACATGTCATACAAGTTGTAAAAAGTGTAGTGTTTTTGGGGGTAAACCAAACTTGGATAATCACCATAAAACATTTGACTCGTGAAAAGAGCATCTGCTGGCTAGATGGGCTGGATGACCCAAATCACCACAATTTTGTGCTGAACCCTGGCTTACAAAGCCTACATCACACAATTGAAAGTCATGCAAGAATATAATCCTTAAAGAAGATTTTCTTTGTGGAGAGATGGACCTCAGTCGTATAGATTAAAATGGTTTAGCTATAATTCACTGTTTGTAAACAGAGCCCTATTCCGAAAACAGCTCTCCGACAATGTGCCGCACCGCATTACATTGGTTACAGCGTCAACAAACAGAGTCGAGTGCAGGATATGACGAGGCTGTTTGTTCCTCAGCCACTTTTACCACATCACTTTTTAGAAATAAGTTTCTTGAACAGTGATGAAGGTTGGAGATGTAGTCAGCTGAAATCCACCTAGTTCATTCTATGCATATCACGCAGCGATTCAACATATTTGTCAAAGCGTTTGCTCTTTCCCCCGACAATTCCGCTTCACTTTTAAGAGTGGTGATCGGTAAGTTCCCTACCCCTGTATTATAGGCAGCACGAGTGACAGATGGCAGTATGTCTAATGGGCCCGGCATGAACCAAAAACAGCCCTGAAGGCAATAGGTCTCGACCTACCTTCTGCCATTATATCAATATCTGACCCATTTAAACATCTGTCAAGCCTGTGCTCTATTCTAGTAATAAAGCCTTTAATATGGTCATACAATCCTGCTTCAACACATCTGTACCAACACGGGATACAGTTCATTATCTTCATTGACATGATCATTGGTAGTGCACTGGTTCACAGGCAACCAGTTCGGGGGTTAGCCTCTCACTGTCTTCTTCCCAGCTTCCCCGTGACCCTGAACAGTGTATCTGTTTGAAGTGCAAATGGTTGGAGTAAAATGGCAACGATACAGATAAAGGAAAAAGGTCTCTCTCTGTCGTGATATCATCTGGAGGTTGATCAAGTGTGTGATGTCATGGGATATTCGTGGAGACACGAGACAATGATTCATCGGTGGTGACAAAGAGGAGGCTCCCAGAGACCATCAACGTGATTCAGATGGAGTTTTGCCTTTACAGTCTCACACTATTTCAAAACCGGAATGAATAATGGTTTTGATTGTTCCTCAGAGTCTGCTTGTCAACCACAAAAAAAAAACATCCATTGAAATCGGCACCATGGGTTGTTGTGTTGTAATTGGTGTTGCCTCAAAGGAAATACTGTAGGTTGCAGTTTAGAGTTGTGATTATAGTTTGCAGGGAAATAAAATTTTCAAAGAGCTGCATGAAAGCGGCCAAAAAAAAAGAAATCTCTACATCACTGCAAATTACAACGACCATACTGTTAAATTAATACATCTGTCAAGTCAATTATATATATACACATGTAAATATATATAAAAGCATTAGAATTGAAAAACAGTTGAATAAATGGGACGCAGCTGTTACTGTCCTGCCAAACTAAGTGGTTCCTAACTTATTTTCAGTGTACATTTTTACCAAGCTGCAATTTCAACATGAAGACTAATGAGTTAGTTAAAGAGAAAGCAAAATCGCCTACATTTAACATTAACGTCCTGTCGAGTTCGTCAATGATTCATGTCCTGCGCTGGTTTAGATGATTTTAAAAAGTTGTTTCAGGGATTATAGCACAACAACACGCCAATATACTCAACACGGTATATTGAAAAGTCACTTTTTGCCTTTGGACCCCAAAAAGAGTTTAATTCACACGCAAGGAACGGCGAAAAGTACGACAAACAAACGTAAGCAAATACAGTACTTCACGTGTTTAAAACGTCTAATTTGATACAACCCAATAATATCAAGACACACTTACTTGGTTTGTTTCAAATAACCGAGTTTGGTCGACAGTCTTCGAAGAAACGTAAGTGTGACTCCAACAACTTGCTAACTGGCGAGAACGTGTACGCGTGCACGTCCTGGGAAGAACTCACTCCCTCACAGGCATGCGCACAGTCGTGCGGCCGACTTGGGTTAACCCACTCCTGTCCATTCACCGACATATAGGCCACATATTTTATTTGGATTCACCGAGATTGTGTAAATCACTAGGTTAAATTAAATTGGCATGCTAAAAAAGTATACCAAAATAAAAAAGCTTTTTGGAACAATACTTACAACTTCCTCGTTAGTATAGTGGACAGTATCTCCGCCTGTCACGCGGAAGACCGGGGTTCGATTCCCCGACGGGGAGTTTTTTTTAATTTGTATTTTTTTACCTTTCTCCAAAGAGCTAAAAGACTACCCAGCTTTTTGGAGAACTTGTAAAGTTTATATATGTTTGCGTTGTTGCAAATTACAGCCTGCAGGCCAAATGTTTTTATTATCGCCTACCGATGATTCAAGTTCAAGTCAACTTTATTGTCAAATGTGCTCTATGTGCAACATACAGAATAGATGAAATTTCTTTCCTCTCAACCACAGGAGAGTGAGGAGCCGCTGCGGGTGCCCGCCCCACCATCAAAAGAACAGTTATCTTAAAATGACAAAATAATACAACATAAGACACAGACAGTCGTGCAATCTTAACCACTTTTTCTGCATACACTTTGTTGTTGTTTGAAGCAGTTATCGATGAAATTGCAACACAATTGCTCGAATCAAATCAATATAATTATGACTGCATTCCATCCATCACAATAGCAGACAGAGCAAACGCATAGTTTGTAACATACCTTACTCCACAAGGGGCCAGGGATACTGGAGACATGTACGCAATATTGAAATGGTCCAGTTGACAATCTTTCCTACTTAGCCGCTGATAGCACACATGCAATACCTGATGTCCCATCAAGTGGTGCGTTAAGTGCGAGTGATGACACCAGGCTGCTCCGCGACATCTTTTCACCCAGCCAGAGCAATGAGTGGGCCAAAGTTAAGTAAAGTCGACAATGACTGATCAATATCTAATATGGTGGATTACTGCCATCTACTGGTGACTGTGCCCAATTAAAATTATATCTAAGCTCTATATTCAACCAGGAGCTGCATCCAACCTACGTTCATCTCTTTCTGTGAAAAAGCTTAACTGACATAAAAACACCTCTGAATGTTTAGAACATTCAAATTGACCCATACATACAGTATCTCTTTGGCACTGGGTGAGTTAATGAGCAATGAACAACTAAAAACGTTTTCGCTAACATGGTTTATTTGCCAAGAAACACTTGCGGGTTCAAAGGATTACATCAGCCAGCATTTTCCCACCAAGCATGATAATTATGCTAACATGCTATTAAAAAAAAAACCTGTCGGCGTAAGAGCGAGCCGCTCCCGCTCAACGATTGGCAGCTAATTTGCACGCTCAGCAAGACACCTTCAACCAATAAACCGTCATCCAAAAGCAGAGCACAAAGTCAAGGAATTTGCTGGCATTCAAATCAGCAAAGACCAGCAGGCCAGACGTTTTTTTTCTTGAGCTTGCTAATCACGTCTTCATCAGTTAGCGCAACATGGCAAGTCACTGTCCTGCGTGATCAGCTAATTTTTTTTTCCAAATGTGTTTTTGCTGACCCTGTGTGGAATTCAATTGAAAAAAATCCAGGTCAACTAAATACTTTATGAAGAATTACACATATTCATGTATGGATTTTACACTTGAATGACCCGTAAGTAGCATGTTTGCTACAATGTATCGAAGAAATGAAGCAGGTCTCTGTAGGTTAGCGGCAAGTATGGTGGGAATGCATATACACTGATACGTGGGGGCTTTCTGCCTATGAACACCACCCGCCACCACACACATTTCCTCTGCCATACAATTGCGTCTTTTCACCCCCGTGAGGTAAGTGAGACAGTTAGAGAGAGAGAGAGAGATGTGTAAATCGCAAAGAAATGTGTTAGTATTGGCTTTAAAATCCTGGGAAAAGGTCATTTCCAAGGCATGTTGGTATGTTCGTGTTAAAACATGTCGGTTCAATCAAAAAACAAAAGGTTAAATTACAAAACAGCTGTGTGGTTTCTTCGTGGAGAAGCGTGAGAACTGGGCGCGCTGTTGCGATCATTGATGGACAGGACGGCTTTGTGTGGAAGGCACTCAAGCACAAGGCTGTCAGCTATCAAAGTTAGGATATTTAAATGTAGCTCACTTTTGCTGCTGGCTACTACAACCAAAACAACTGTGAACATTTAGGGGGATTCGAGGCTGCTGAGTTTTTATATTAAGTACAACACAGGAAGATGACTTGTTACCAAATGAGCACTGCTTTTAAGACCGTTTAATTGGCCAAAATGAATGAATCACCTTTGATGATGACACCCTGACATTTGTGCAGCTATGATAGATCCATTGTTGTCATACCTTTTTTTTTAAACAAACTTTCCTCTTATTGTAGCTTTTAATGGCAACTGAAACTTTGTTTTGTAATTTCGACGGGTACTCAATGAGCACTGTTATTCGTGGTGTCTCTTCGTCCATTTCGGTCTCGGTCTACGTTTCCTCCCAAAATGGCGCTGTTCCTTCGACGAGTCAATTTAATTTTCATTCCACAAGCACAGTACTAATCCGAGTACTGTACCATGTTTTGAGTAGTGCTGGCACATGAAATAACATTCACATATTCTTGCAAAAATATGTTTTTGTGGGTTTCCCTTTTCAACATAACATGGCGTTGCACTTCTGTGCCAATTTCAATTTTAATGGCACGTTACACAATTTTACTCATTCTAAACATTATCCACATATTTCCAGCTCTTCTCCATATTGTATCGAAAAGTTTATTTTTCAATAATTAACTGGATGCATGTCAATTTCAATACCTTTTCCAGATTTTTTTTTCTGACCATATGAACCCATGATAAGAGCAGCAAGCACAAACTTGCAAACTTTTTCCTTGTCTGATGTGGAGTCTCACATTTTAAAAATGGGTTTTAAGATCTTAAAATTATGTGCGAGTTTCATTTTGGTGCACCACAAAACACAAGCAAAGACATGAATTTGGAAGTCTATAATAAACAATAGGTTCTTTATTTCAAACCAACAATTCAATCTGAGGTACAAGATTCACAAAACAGTATATACAGGAAAAAAAAAACCAATGCTACAAGCTGAAATCGTTTGACCTGGGAAGAAATTCAGAGAAGAGCAATGCACTGGAGGTCAGAATTTATGTCAGACTTAAACAATTCATGTTAATCTCCCACTCGCCTCAAGTGACTAACATACTTGGGAGTAATGTCAGAAAACTCCAAGGATAGAACAGCCTTTAAGTTAGCCTACTTCTGACCTTACCTTTAAAAAAAAAAAAGACCATCTGCCCTCAAATACTGCACTTCTCAGACCTTTGAACATTTCAAGTCTGATGATTTGAGACCTTTAGTATAGCCGGAAATGAAATGACTTTTTTTTCCTCAACCCCTTAATTAGCATGCTAGTAAGGACAGACTAGTAAGATTCAGCACACTGTTGCTGGCGAGAAGTGTATCTAATTAAACATTGGTAAGAGATAATTACTACTTTCAAGGAGCAAAGCAGACCTCACCCATGTAGTCCCTTTCTGGAGTTAAGACTCACCCAAGTAACAAGCACGTGTGTGCTTAATCCTGAACATGCAACTGCAAACCCGCAATCACTCAGACCTCAGGACAACTCCCTTCTGGGGCGGGACCGAGGGACCACCTTTGAAGGAGGCCCTGTGTATATTTACCAATTTAAGCCCCCCCCCCACCCCCCCAGCTGAAATTTAGAACGTTCCCTTGACAGAGCCCAAGGTGTGGAAAAGCACAAGTTCAGAATAAAAACCTGAACTGAACTGGAATGATGGCAAATAACAGGGAGGTAGAATTGTACTGAATGAAGGAGTAAAATTGGCAAGTACCCGTTATAAAGCACAAATCAAAATGTGTTTTTTTACATATTCACCTCCACCTCTATGAACACATTCATCTATTTGGTTCATTGGTTGCTACTCTACCTCAACTATTTCTGCACTGCAGGATTATTACATGCATGACATTTATTGACAGAAGTTGCTTAAATAAGTACAAAATTACACTTGAGAGAAACCTTAGCTCTACCGAATACTAAACATGTTCCCGGTCCACTTCACAACACCACCACACATACTGGTATTTACATAGACACCCAATACAAGGGTAAAGATGCAGTGTTGGTGACAGTTTTAAATAGTTTTAAGGCAAGGCTACGCATACGGCGTCATATAAAAACTGTGCTACACTACTCATGGGAACCCAAAGCAGTTTTGTTTGGTCTACAATAAGGACTGCTTGTGATGGCAGTTCAACACTAAAGGCCAAATCCTCCATGCTTATCCTGCCCTGCGTGATGAAAAAGATCATAACTGGTGTGAACACACTGCGCACAACATTTAGTCTTCAATTTGGTCACGTTGAGTAAATACAAAAAGAATCACTTTGCTTCCTTGTTGAACACCGTCGCAAATACAATGCCGCTTCGGTTCAGTTCACGACTGTGCTATTTATGAAAGTCAATAAAGCAACTTGGCCTGCATTTGAATTTGAGTGAGCACCGGTGATGCTCGAAGCGCTTTAGCAAACACACACTTTGAATAAACAGAACAACACACTCCCGCACAAACTATTGGTCCTTGAACGGAGTTAGGGAACAGTGTCAAGATGCAACTTTTTTATGGAATAACGGTAAACTGTAAATTTGGAAATATCCTCAAGTTACATTAGAAACAGAGTGACCTTAAGGTGACAAGACTACAATGCAAATACAAGACATCTTTTTTTTTTGTTTTGGTATTTTTTAACAATAACAGCACTCCGGAGGAAATTGTGTTATGAGGTTCTGACCTCACACCTATAGGAAGGAGAAATGTCCTATGTGGTAATTTGTTGACAATTTGGGTGTAATATTAAACTATGTCCCACACCTGCATCTCACTGGGATCAGATAAAGCTACAAGCTCCATTTCTAATACCAATCCAAACCTTGCAACCACGTCTTATGTGATCTGTGCTCAGCTGTCCACACGACTTGTATCCCCGTCGCGCGCACATGAGTTCAAATCTTTTTTGGCTTGCGGCCCAGGTGGTAGTAGTAAGCCATGGCGACCGCCAGGAAGAGGACTCTGCTGAGGAGCAGCAATATGGCAGCGTTGGGCAGCATGCCGATCTCTACCAAGGTGATGGATGTCACTGAAACCGCAAAGAATCACACGATTATTAATAGACAAAGGCACAGTATAGTTGCTTTGGACTTGCAAACTTTCGCCAGCGTATATCACGTCTTATATGAAAGTCTCCAACTGTTTCAAGCAGATTCAACTCTGAGTAAAGGCATGTGCACTTTGCGAAATTTCATTGCTCAACAATGAGAAAGATATTCAATTTATTGACTGAGTCCACATCGGGAGCGGCAGCAACCTTTGAAAGTCCTGAGTTCCCTTTTCCATTCCAGCCTGAACCCCATGTATGTATGACTTGCCATTGTGAGTACAGTTGAAAAGCTTGAAAAAAAAAGGTTTGTTTCTCAAGGAATGCGTGAATGTCAGTGATACCCAAAACAGTTTTAAGTGACTTTAAAACCGCCTCATTGAATTAGCTGAAGCTGTGAAAATTTTAGGTTGTAACTCTAGACAGTAAACACTAGAGGGCAGTTACTGCACATGAACGTGAATACTGCTGTGCTAGAATGAAAACTTGAGATTTAAAGGACCTGCTGACCTATTTAAATACAAACTATTGGAAATGGTCAAGAGAATGTTGCGTGGGGAGATGGGGTGAATACCAAGAAACTGCACCCCAAAGTAGCAAGCTTCACTAAGCAGAGTCCACTGGATGATGATCTTCTCCGCTGTGTAGAGGCCATTCCACATGATGAGAGCCAAGCCTGCAGAGACAGCCGATCGTGGGCAAAATGATTGGATTCGGGGCATTAGAATAAACAAAACAAAAATATCCCTACCCATTTAATTGCGGCCGTTAACAACACCTGATAGTTAACTGTGACATTGTGTACACATGACGATATAATTGGTCGATTGGGTCAGTGAAATGCATTGCCTTGTTGATTGTGATCATAGCCTGTGTTCCATTCCATGTTCTTCCAGTTCATTTCCCTGCATGTCACTCCCATGCTGCACACAGACATGCTGTGGGAACGAGCAGGGAGGAGGCTTAAAGTTGGGAGGGCTGATGGGCAGTATCGTCTCGCTGCCAGATAGTGGCTGCTTTGGCTTGATCAGACCCCATCCTTCAACCCTTCAACCTCTTTGCTGCTTCTTATCGAGGAAGAAATCGCCCCCACCCACCGCCAGCCTTTGATAATCCCCAAAGGCCTGTTGACATTTAACAATGAAGGAAAAGACTGTCCCTGCTTGCCCATGTTAGCTTGTTCAGTCACATCTTCTGCTGCTTGCACTGCCACATTTTATCGGCCCTTTGTACTCGACCGCATGTTCACTATCAAACAGGTTCTTTTTGTTGCTTGGTTCAAATGTGACATCGCTACAAAGGTTCAAATAAAAACTGAAAAACGAGGAAAAAAATGGACTACTGTACTCGATTCAACATTTTGAAATACAAAATACTAAATTTAACAATTGTGTCAATAGTGAGATATTTTCACAGTGAGTTAAGTTTTTAAATTTTAAGTTAAAATGAATATTTAAACATCTTCTAGATATGACACACCACAAAGAAGATTGTTGTTAGCAACCATGCCAAATTTGAACAGTGAAAATCTATTTTCATTTAAAATTATGAAAATCAACAAAATATCACTTGTACGACCTGAAAAATGGATATGTTACTTCATCTAGCACAGTGGTTCTTAACCTTGTCAGAGGTACCAAACCCAACCGGTTCATATGCACGTTCACCGAACCCTTCATGAGTGAAAAATCAAAATGTGATTTTTTTGTACAAATTCAAGACATTAAATCAATACATTTATTAAAAACTGAAAATTGTAAAGGGCGGCCTGGTAGCCCAGTGGTTAGCACGTCGGCTTCACAGTGCAGAGGTACCGGGTTCGATTCCAGCTCCGGCCTCCCTGTGTGGAGTTTGCATGTTCTCCCTGGGCCTGCGTGGGTTTTCTCCGGGTACTCCGGTTTCCTCCCACATTCCAAAAACATGCATGGCAGGCTGATTGGACGCTCTAAATTGTCCCTAGGTGTGAGTGTGGGCGTGGATGAATGTTCGTCTCTGTGTGCCCTGCGATTGGCTGGCAACTGATTCAGGGTGTCCCCCGCCTACTGCCCGGAGACGGCTGGGATAGGCTCCAGCACCCCCCGCGACCCTTGTGAGGATCAAGCGGTTCGGAAAATGGATGGATGGATGAAAATTGTAAATAAAATGACATGGCATAAGTATAGGTTTTTAAAATTGTACGACATACTATCATGAGTCACACGGTGACTACCGAGCGAACTAAATTTCCCGCAGGACTGACGGGACAAGCAATGTAATGCGATCATCTGCAGCCAGTGATGGCCAAGTGGGCGTGCCACAACTAATTGACATGTTGAGTTGGGTGTGTGTACCTTCCATGGCAGAGGATCCGTCAAACCCCTGAGTCAGATTCACCGAACCCCTCTGGTTCGATCGAACCCAGGTTAAGAACCACTGATCTAGCGTCTTTCTTCTGCCTACAGATACAGTAACTACACATTTCAGCCATGAAAATATACTGAAATAGTTTAAAGCCTCCGGTGTCTCATATATAACCTACCAGGCCGTCACAGGGCAGGGCTTCTCCACGGTCACAGAGCTGGCAACGTGGCACTGTGAAGCGGTCACGCCAGCCCAAAGCCCCCAAACCACACGCCGCCTGTCAAGTTTTTTTTTTCCTTCCCTTTTTCCAACCCTCCTGAGACTTTTGCCTCTTTTTAGGAGACTTACGCACACTCATGGCACCATCTGGGCCATGCCAGGGCACCATCCAAAGAGAAGATGCATTTTCGGTGTGTAGGGATAGCTATGTAAAGGCATGTTGCAACCGCACCAGCTAACCGTGTATGTGAACAAAAGGCGATTCAGTACAGCGAGGAATGACTCATGCCGGACATCAGCTGTCATATGCTTGTGCAGGAGTTTTTTGCCTCACTCAAATTATCCTCAAATGAGGGTAGTTCGAGCGTGGGGTTTTTTTTCTCCCCCTCTCCCTCCCTTGTTTCTTTCTGACTTTCGGGTTGAGTGAACGCTGGCGCGTTTTGGCTGCCGCTGCTCAACCCGTATTGTTTTGTGTTTTTTGTTATTGTAAAGTGTCCTTGGGTGTCTTGAAAGGCGCTTATAAATAAAATCTATTATTATTATTATTATTATTATTATTATTATTATTTATGGGTGAATCCAATTAAGGTTTTTAATGTCTACTTTGAAGTTCATAAAAGGAGTCATACTGTATAAAGTATCAAAAAAGGTAAAGTCAATGCCACAGTCACCAATTCTTCTTCTGCTCAAATCTTTATGACACTTATTTCTCAAGTGTTTGCGCTAATGTTTTACATCAAGGCTAGCCCGCGCAATCTATTTTCTACAGGTCACGCTCTCACTAAGACAGCACTAACCCTGTAATCACAAAGTGATTGACTCACCGATTTGCCTTTTTAGTAAATGTTATCCATTGCGCCACACTAGATTTTTCTGTTTGTCTTTTTTTTTTTGGTCGAAGGAAGCGGCAAAGCAGAAAAGCCATAAATACCCCACCACATGGCTTGTCCAATGTTGATTGCAATGCTTAAAGTCAAATGAGGAATATAACAAAACAAAACAACGTCCGATTTAAACTATAAGCAGGCTTCCAGGTGATGCAGTTCAAACCTTTACACCATGAAAATAGGAATGTTGGTTCATGTACGGCAGCTTAAATCATCCTGCCAGAAGAAATGGTGTATGAGGATGCAGAAGCTGTTCCTAAACAATTCCTGGAACCTTTTCATGCCCCTATAACACATTCAAGACACAATGAATGAAATTGGAGGAAAAAAATTATAGAAAGCCTCAACCATGACCCCTTAGGGATGGTTTTCATCCGACTGTAGCCTCCATTATGATTGCTTGGATGGAGTTATGACTCCACGTCACAAGAAACCCAGTACAGTGTTGAGAACTTTTCAAGGAATAAGCATTAAAACATCATGTCTCCATTTATAAGCACAGCTGTCGATCACTGAGCTGGAAAGCTGTTTGCATTTATCTTTTTTGCAACTTTGGACCATGACTTACTGAGTAGCGCTCCTCCATAAAGGCGAACCGAGAGGCTGGTTGTAGAGAGTTCCTCCTCAAAAACAACCTCATAGAGATGGTTGGGAAACACCAAGGCCTGTGTCGGAAAACGATGACAGACACGTCATTATTTCGACACAGCAACATTGTCCCCGCAAATGTCCCTAAAATGGAGCCCTCAAAATACAGCCACTGTGCCGCATGTGTGAGGTTTGTGAGCTAGAAGCCATGAACACTGGCCATATTGAACATGGAAGCAATAAATTGGACAAAAGACTGAACTGTTTCTCAAGACGCTTTAAGCGCACACAACTGAAAAACTGACGATTCATTCATAGCCGCACATGACATAATGAGGGAACACAATTTGCACAGCATGCTGATTGGGTAATTTCCGTAGCACTTACCATTGCGGCGATCACAGTGAAACCCACTGCTGAGGTTAGCAACCACATCCTTGAGGGGGGGACATATAAAAGGCATCGCTTTAAACCGCGATTAATATGTTTTTAAACAGTGTTGACACATCTTGAACTTTCCTGGGAGTGATGCAGCGTGCACTGTGTGAACACAGTCACGGCTGAGTAACCAAGGAGGTGAAATCTCACCTCAGACCGATTGGCTCTCGAACTGCAAACTTCATCTCATTTCCCAACATCTGACTGATCTGTAAACCAACATGGAAGAGGGAAGAAACGAGTTAGGACAATTAGTGGTTACAGTATGAAGGAAACTTTGAGAACTTGATATCTAAATGAGAGATATTCATTGAGGAGCAAATCATTTAAGTAAGTGCCCTCCTTGGAAGTGTTGTCGCCCACGCCTTCTCTTCAGCGCCCCATAAATAAACACTTTTACAAAACAAGAAGTCAAAATCAGAGACGGGCTGAGTGACAGTGACAGAAAGTAGTCTTAATGATGTCAATTAGCGACGATAAATGTCTTCAGCTCCTTAATCAGAGCCTGATGATTAAGAGGGGATGTGTCATAACATCATCAGCTTGTGAATTACGGATGAGTAAACACCAGCCTTGTGAATCCCAGGAGAAAAAAAATGTTTCCTGCAAATTAACTTAATCTAAGCAACACTGTACCAAACAGTGCTTAATTTATATTCCTAAACATTGAAAGGTGCTATTGCAGGTTAAAAATTAAATAAAATCACTATGGCTGTGGACTCACAAACAAGGTAGCATTTCATTAAAGTCAATGCTCACTGGCAATTGCCAGGTCATATCTGCAGCAAAATGGTTGAATAGATTTTTTTGTTGTTGCTTCTTGTTTTCCCAATGAACCGGTCAGGAGATTCAGAAAACTGATCAACATTAGTCCAAAAATGTAAAAAGACGACACTGATTCGTTGCATGAAAAGACCCTCAAGCCTGAAATAATAAGAGCAACCCTTGATTGGCTGTGAAGTACAATTGCTTTGCCCAAAGCCTTGAATCCCAGGAGTGCTTTCTTCTCACCACAAACTGCTCTTGTGTTGTGGTCAGAACATCGGGATAATTAAAAAAAATAAAATACACTGGGGCATGAAAAGCAGCAAGGCAGAAGGATGAATCCTTTTTCCAGCTGGGAGTGCTTACAAGAAAATTGCCATCAATTACAAAATCATTTTTCACTCGACTCAACCCCGAACAGAAGCAATCTGACTGATCTAAAGAAGAATGTTGGAAAAAAGGGGCTTTCAGAAAATTTACCCCTCAATATCTTCCCCAGTTAGACAAGCAGCATGTTTATATTAGTAATTTTACGTTGTAACGCAAGCATATACACAGTGAGGATTTTAGGAAAACCAAAGGTGGAATATAAGGCTCAATCGAATTCAACTGCATTTTACAGAAATAAATTGAATCATGACATCCAAATCTGTGCTGCATTTTCCCTTGTAATTACATAAAATCACCCGTCTCCATTTTCTTTCTGTATAAAACTAATTTTACACAGAAAACCTAACACTTTGGCTGGATAGTGAATGATGATGTACAAAGTAATGGAAAGGTTGTGTTACCCTTTTGGAAGCTATTTTAGTTTAGCAACAGAGCTAACCCAATGACCAAACACATCAAAACAAACGATATAGGGTTGGATCTCTTTCATAATTTTGCGGCTGTAAATTGGGAATTTCTCCACTGTGAGACAAATAAAGGTTTTCTTCTCTTATCGTATTGTGCGGTAGACATTTTTATATTGCCCTACAACATGCGTTCTATCGCTATATAGCACACTTCCGCATTGACCATACAAGATCAATCCATCCGTGCCAGCTGGGATCACGTGACTTTGGGAAGACGCCTTCTTGTTGTTCCAAGGGACTCTTTGACCGAAAACACCTGAATTATACGCGCCTTGAAAAAAACACCCAAAGCAAGCTGAGCAGCAACCGAAGGCAAAGGGGTTGACTTGAGGGGGATAGTGCACAAAGGGAGAAACAGGAAATGAAGAACTAAAGTGGCATTTGAGGAGCGATGCTTCATCACAGCTGCTGTGTCCTGCTTTCACCTCATTCATCACTCTGCCCGAAACGGGCACAGTAAACAGACAAGACAATCTCCAGGTGAAACGGAGTCTTGTTGCAAGGCTGTTCTGGATTTTGACACTATGAAGTGGTAGGCGTGTGTAAAGGTCCTGTCTCATGCTGTCAGAGCGTTGAAAGAGCGGCCGTTGTGTTAAGAAGCTGCCAGTGAAACACAGCCACTACGTCAGAGCATAAAATCGAATGCTTCAATGTAACGTTTTGTAATAGCAATAGTATTCCTACCTCAGCAGGAAGAGGCGGCAAGTGAGGCACAAGAGAAACACTTCCCTCCTTTGTTTACAAACCCACATGAATTCAGAGATGCAGATATTTCCTTTCGGCAGCGAGCCTTGGCATGGAACAAACTTCCCATTCCCATTTTCTTCCTCATCGCTTCACATGATGACAATCAAAATTCGAAACCGGGGTGATTGTTTGACTTAAATGGGGAATTAACACATTTTACATACATAAACCGCAGTGGCTTAAGTGTGACTGATGCTGGATTACCATGCAGTCAATACACCCCATAACACCGACCACAAGACTCATTCAATAAGCATGGATCATCAAGCATGAACAGATCCTCCCTCTGTCAAATGACCCTCTCTGCGTCCAACATTCAGCTACAGGTACGTGTAAAGGAATGTACGTTGAAGATATCTGATTTAGTCTCCTCATGTTCCGGATGCTCCTTACTGTGTTTTTATTGTCATCATTCTTCTACAATAGCAAACTGATGGGAATCTCGAATCACTCTTTCTCGGCCAGCTTGTGTTTTGGAAAATGAATATTTTGGATATGCATTCACTGTCTATATGCACGTGGGAAGCTTTATCAGAATGCATCCAAGTCTTCTATCTTCCAGAGGAGTTAAGCATTGCTCATGAGAGCTACGGGGGTTCATGGGAATGTGGGATCTAGATTGACTGTCCGCATAAGCAGCAAATGCAGAAAATGGGAGACTGGTACAACTAATGAGGCAATTAGTAGATTGGTCCGGCGATCCACAGACTGTCTTATATGCATTGCTCAAAAAAATATCCATTCAGATAATGTTGAACCAGGTGCTTCACATTTCTTACACCAGCTACAATTTGCCTTTTGCCGAAGCCACAAGACTGGAATTTAATCTGACCTTTGATCGGTGAACTTCCCCATCGTCATCTTCGCCTCCAACTCCAAGAATCTTCCGGCTTTTCAAGCGGCTTATCAAATCGGTCTGACTGTGCTTCTTCATCAGAGGGTGGGGTTTAGAAGCCATGATCCACACGTCTAGACAGAAAACAGAAGACAATCTTGAGGAAAAAATATAGAGAGAGAAAGATACTATCACTTTTATCACAGAATAGAATTGGCAAACCTTAACATGATTAATCTAAACTCTCATTAGAATGCAAAGGGAAAAAAATGACGAAAATCAATGATCCACGCTTTGCTGATTTTACTGTATAGCAGAGAGCATGAATGAAAATAAACAAACCACATTACTCCACCAGACATCTCTATATTTTTTTCTAAAAAAGCAGTTGCCATTATCTAAAGATTCAAAATGTTTCATACTCTTAATAATAATAATGGGAAGGTGGTAAACTTCATGCTGTTCACTCAGACAAAATATCAGCGGCAAGTTGCGTGTCATCTATTTAACTTGGGATCAGCTACGAAGATGTCGGGCACCAAATTGCATGTTCACTCACTCATTGATTTGCTTATTGTACTGCTGCCAAACTGAGCTAAATGAACTGTGTGGCAATGTTGCCCATTTGACAGGTGCAATCCAATTCAAGCTTGCACACGCTTTTGGACATACTGCACAAACCTAAAATCAGGCCCAAAGGCTTCAAATGCATCTTGTACATTAATTATAGGTTTGTCAATGCATACAAATAGGAACGGTCACAGTCTAATTGCAGAGGGCCAAGTGATTAGCGCTAATGACCGTTGCCTGACGACACAACATGGACAAGCAATCGTCAAAACAAGACACATCATCATTGCCTCAGTAATGATAACCTCCTCAGAGCACACATGCTCGATGGAACAGCCTGTCCAGCATTCGATTCGATGGCAGCCAAACAGTCAAACTCGAGCAATTACTGAAAAACTTAGATGTTTGAAAAATACAGAAAATTAAACATCCAGTTTCTATGAAACTAAAAACTGTGGTGGATGTTTTTACACACACACATCATATATACTGTATATATATCTGGAGAAAAGTATTTGGCAATGAAGAAACAAAAGTGGTGTGGGTGTGCTCAGAAGATGGACATTTTGGGCAATCTCCGTTTGTCCGTGTGCTGTCACCACACATGGAACGGCTTGACAACTGTGGATTCCTTCCTGACATACAGATTCAGAGATCAATGAGAGTGGGGTTGCATGTTGGCAAGCTCTCTGAATGACTAAATCATATGAGCCAAAAGGGAGCCGAAATACATGTTCTGACACTTAATCCTGTCATGAATGAGCTGGAGCCTTTCTGACTGAGTGGGTGCAAGGCAAGGTACACGCCCTGTTGGTTGCCAGTCTGCATTTTTAAAACAATTTTTTAATGTGTTTTACAATTAACTAATCTCCTGTACCAACCCAGGGTAAAGATAACATTTCACAACAATGTCTTGCTTTATTGGGGCATAAAAAAAACAAATAAACAGTTCACAGAGGAAAGTGGAAAGTAATAGTAGAGAACCTCCCCCATTTGTACCAAGCACTAAAATCTTTACAGCGTCAGGACTCATTGACTTGGTTTTGTGGCGCAGCATGAGCCAGCCTGTTTCAAATAGTTGCAATATACACGAAAATAGACGTGACCCCTGGAAGGAATGAACTGCTTCATGGCCAAGTTTTGGATTGAGTGCTAAACTACACATTCTTCCATATGCTCAAATACTCCTGCACGGGTACCCCTATGAATCTCCCTAACACTGCTTCTTGACTTGCCAATGTAGCACTGACACAGTTGCTTAGCAACTGCCCATGGTCCAATCAACTTTCCATGGCAGAAAACACCTGTCATGATTACAACTACCGTAGCTTTGATGAAGAGGTCTCTGTTGAGAGCCACTGACGACTCCACTGGCATTATTCTCGATAGCATGCGGAATATTTCAAGATGGACAAAGACGATTATATTGGATTGCATTCAACTGGAGACAGATTGTGTTTTCATAATAAAATGAGGAGGTGGGAGCAAACCAGAATTCCAGAGAAACGATCATCTTCCTTCAGAAACTGATTTTTTTTAAAAAGTCATAAATAATACATCCTATAGACGTCGGATGCGTTCATACAACTTCACAACTTAGTAAGCGGCTGCAATCATTTATTCTTTATGTTGCCAGTTTACATGTGTTGTTCCACCGTTCCATCCACCTACCTACCAAGCTACATATTTGCATCTCCAGTGTACACGTACAAATATACATGCATAAAGTACATGCACTATTAGTCCAATAAGTGTACAAGAGGCAACAGCGTCTCCATTTCTTTGCTGGATTTTCTGGCAGAGCATGTGTTGGTGAAACGGCAAAATGGCTAAACATAGTAAGAACTGTTGGAAATGTGTGAACTCCCCAAGAGACCCTTGTAAGTGAAATTAGATGCAATTTAAAAAAAGGTGTCATTTAAAATGACACCCAAAAATAAGACACAGCCGCCAAGCATCCACACGATCTCCTTAGCTTCTGAGGCATACCAACTGTGAAGAATATAAAGCACACCGCACAGTTCTTCTTAACATAATTCCAACACACAGCCAAGACGTACATTTTTGAGTGACATATGACGTACGCCTTCCAGAGCCTCGTGTAACAACTACTGCTCGTGATTTCATTCCTCGTTACTACAGAGACTACTAAAGCTTCAGAGTAGTGTAACTCCAAGATAATGAAAGGAAGACGCTGCCCCTGTGGAGCACAACAGCAGGAGCATCAGCGGACTGTAGGTCAAGTCACTCCACTCACGATTAGAGTGTATCCTAACATCACTTCCATCTCTGTATATAGTTTTACAACACTTAGTTCTGGGGCCTGCACGATGATAAATTTACATTCAGTCAACAATGATGTCAGTACAACTACGTGTGTCGAGTTCATGAAAATGTATATGACTTCGCTTGAGGGCGTGCGACTATAAAAAGAAAAGGGAAGTCAGACCACCTTGCTGTAAGGTGTATTCAAGCTATATGTACAATTTTCACTGCAAAGAAAATACAATAAATAATATATTTAAAAAAAAAAAAAGATGGTAAGTTTGCATTGTGGAGTCCTTCGCAATGCAATCTTGAATTCACAAAGATCCTCCAGGTGGACTCGGCAGCAATCAGGCATCATCAATTAAATTTTGAATTTTACTTTCTTGGTACTTAAATCACAAAAAATGCTTCACAATATCTGATACACGAATCTAAAAAACATCACAACAAAGCATTCAACAAATGTATATTTACACATAACACAAATACAGATTTATATCCTGTATATACTAGTCTGTATGTATATTTCGATATTAATTCGTGCCCATTTGTCTGCGCACTTTTTATTTTTATTTTATTAATGTACTACTGAAGCATCGGATCGGAACTGAATCGGCAGATCTTTAAAACCAAAGACTCGGACTCGAGTGTCACTTGAGTGTGATTAGGACATCACGAATAATATAGTCTAATGAAACATCCATATTAAATTCAGCATCAAAGGCCCACAGTCCATGGACAAAGTGCATCTAATTTGACAACATCCCAGGGTTTGAAAACGCAATATCCAGGCAAGGAAAAAAAGCTCGAAAAGGGAACACAGTTGGAGGGATCGCCCCTCCGCACCCCATCCAGAATGCTCACACTTACCGTAAATACAACATTAAATCACATGAAATGCTACACCTAATTAAATCATACAAAGTTTAAAAAGCATGAGTCAATGTAATAATATGAAGCCGGGTGGGGTTGTAATACACTTTCAGATTAAATTAAAACAATTCTCAATTCTGAGACATCAAGATTATCAGGCTTGCCCATCACCACATCACCGTCCTTTATGAATCTAGGGACAAAAATAATCCTATTCTCACTCTTGACCTTTTCTGAATTCCGTTTAAATCTTACATATAAGACATTAAATTGATGAAAACCACACTCATATACTGTAAGTCGAAAGCGTTGATTTAAAAACCTACTTCATTATGCTCCTCATATTTTTTTAACTCAAGGATTCAAGTTCAGATAACACTCCAGAGATTGCAAACATCAGGAAAAAATAATAATTCAAAATCTCGCTCAAGTCTACCACCCCCCCTTTTGCAGTTTGTCCATTACAGAAAAACTGCATTCTAAAATAGAGCATTTTAATCCTTTAAGGCGACTGACGAATCTTATTCTGCCCACTTTGCACTTGGTTGCTGCAAGCAGTTCAGACTCCTTCTCAAGCCAAAAACGCATGATTATCAACCAACTGACACCACTCGAAAAGGTCACTGTGAAGTGGTCCAGCCAACTAGTCTGTACAACCCCTATCCCTATGATTGGTGCTCTCTAAAACAGAAAGGATCCACGTGTGCAGTTTTGTCCATAGACTGAATCCCCTCGCTTACCATAACAGATAATTGTGGTGGGATTTAAATTTAAAAAAAAAAAAAAGATTAAAACCGTTTGCTCTTATGAGAGCAGTTAGCATCGAATTAGCCCATCAGTTAATAATATAAAGAGAATTTTCTCCCTTGTCGGATGTCTCACCCATTGTAATTACGAATATTCTCATGGTGATTACTTGAGTGCGCTACATTAAAACAGGCATTCAATGTGACAATGATTGTTTGCATTACATCAATGTTTGATATGTGATTACGTGCCAATGGTGAATACAGGTGCTTGTCACATACCAGTTGTCAACTCAACTGCTGCGGAAAACAAAACAAAAAAAATAGACATCCGCATCAGTAAAAGTTTAGCATTTTCAGGGAAGATAATGTGAAGTGCAAAAAAAAAATATGGTCAGACTTTTCCTCAATCTACACTGGGGTACTAACCACTCTTCTGTGGTAAGGGTGGCAGGAGGAGACTGCATAAAAGGGCAAATCAGGAGCACGCCTGTGGAGGACAAATCAAGACAAAGGAAAGCTGGGACCAAGACAAGGCTACGGCTTGAATAATAACATCGGTGGAAATCTATTACAAGGAGCTGACAGTCACTTCAATTATTTCTTAGGTCGGAGGAGGAATGACGACTTTGATGAATATGTTGACAAACATCATCAACGTCACTATAAATCCTTGCAGAAACGTGAACGAGGAGGTGATTGGTTTCGAAATGAGAACAAAAAGCGCGCCGTCTCAAACAATGCTTGTGTCATTGCAACGGTCGCGAGCCAAGAAGAGGAAGTGTGATGAAATGCAGTTTAATGACTTTAAAACTATTAAGAAGATTGGCTGAATTCAAGAGTGGGGTGTGGATTGTCGCTATGGCATGGGAGAGTAATCGGGTATTTGACGTCACCATCACCTGTGCAAGACAAATCCAAGAAAAGGTCCAACCCGGGTTTCAGAGAGGACTGCATTTGGTGTTTAACCCTTTCAGGGACAGCGGTTACTGCAGTGGGCAGATATCTTATGTTCTCCGGTTACAGGGCGCATGAGAGGGTGAACAATGTTTACATGGACTGCGAAGGATTTCACCAATCTTCACAAGCTGATCACTACGGCTGGACGATAATGGAACAAAATAATAATTACATTTTTATTCAACTCCTAAAACTCAACCACTCAAAACTATCATAGCCTCATGCCGTTTCATCCCTGCACTTTGAACACTTCTTTGTGAAGTATAAAATCACCTTATAAATATGTGAAATTCAGGCCTCTTCATTTTCATCCTGAAAGCAATATACCATTGAAAATTCATTTTCCTTCCATTCCATGACACAGTGTGTATAAGCATGAACAGTGCAAATATCAACTGCATCTGAGTCACGAAGGGGGGGGAAAAAAAAAGCTTCAGCCAATTGAGTATCACAATAATGACATACCCTGTACACCGCTGTATTGTTTTTGTATTTGTGACCAGTTCACGTAATCCCTGTGATGTCTTACGTGTTGTTCGCTCGACTGTTCATTTTTGACTTGTTTGATGGTCTATTTTGCTCTAAAAATGCCGTATGGCCTCGTCAATTATTGCCATAATTAAGACAGCACTCCTACCCATGTCAGGCTGATGAAGAAGAGATGAAGTACACACTTGGAGTGAGAACTGAAGAACATTGCAATTGAAGTCTATTAGTATCACTTTTTTTTTTCCAGATTTTGAATAATTTGTGCCTTTGAGTACAGCAGTGTTATTTGACCTATCTCTATGTGTTTCCAGAGACTTCGTGTGCTAAATAAATATCATTGCCAAAGTCAATGCTAATTTTTTGTTAGCATTTCCATGTGCTCTTAAATTGACACATTAGCCGCGAGCGATGTTCTAAAATCAAAGCATATTTTGTATTCTATGCACAATGTGTTTCATTCTTTAATGCATGTTTAGTTTACTGTAAACTTCAACTGTGGTCTCATTGAACAGCTTATTTGCATTTTTAGATCATTTTGAGAGACGTGGATTTGAAAAGTTGGGTTTACTCTCGTGTCATGACAATGCTGAGATCCGTTACATGGCGTATACGTGGGTCACGATATCGGGGGGGATGGTGTCTTCAAAGGCAAAGGTTCATTAGGAGCTGTCAGCGATGGTGCGAGCTTCGCTGGAGATTGTGTGACATGGTCGAAACAGTGTAAAAAAAAAAAGGGATGTAAAAAAAAACAGTGCCGACAGACATCGGCAGGAGATGAAATATCTCATCCGAACAAAAAATAAAAGTACATCACAACACAGCAGGGAATATAGCCAACGCTGAAAGAAAATAAACAATCAGGTCCTGAGTTCTTTGCACAGCAACAAAGCTGACACAAATTGTTCATCTGTTTTGCTCCGACATGCTTTTTTATATCACAGCCATACAATATGTATTAGGACTTGTGTATTTTTTTGTTAATAACAATGCACAATAGGAATGCACCTTATTCTTCTGAGCCATGAGACTTAGAATGAACTATGTGTGCAAATCCAGGCATTTTATTGACACAGAAACTGCGCAAGTTCACTTTCGATGACAGTTGCAGACTTGAACAATGTGAGAATGCCAGGTTTTGCAGCTAAGAGGAGAAAAAGTAATACAATCCTGCTTCCAACTCTTACAGTGGGGTAGGAGGATGACAACAAAAAAAAAAAGGGCCAGCGACAAGGTCAGGTCAAACGTTGAGCAACGAGCAATCTGAAAAGCGCAGAAATATCAGTACAGTACCTACACAGTTTAAAAAAATTGGTTGCATTTTGTTCAAAGACGTTGGACACAGTTTGATTTAGATGATAGCAGGCGTAAGAACCAGTAAAAAACCTCCTACTTCCCACTGCATCACCGAGATGCTTAATGTAAACAAGCTTCACATCGCTCAATGTCATAAAACTGCACTCAATCTTCGGAGTTTATGTGAGTATCTCTACTTATGCCAACCTCAACTGCTGCAAATATTAGGACAATTGGCCCCAATATTTTGACATTTTTCGGAGAATGTCTTGCTCTCTGTAGGCACTCACCAGAGCATACTGACAAAAATGCTTACTCAGGGCTCCCACTCTTCGACTTGCTTTTTATTTATGGACCTTTTAAGGACTTTTGAGGGCCAATTTGGCCATTTTTAAGGACATTTTCTCATTCAGCAGGGGATTCACAGTGGATTTAATGCCCGGTCAGCAATATGCAGGCTGAACAGATAGCCACATATTAGTGAGCTGGTGTTCAAATCATTGCTGCCAAAGGAAGGGCACATCTTTATTTTTAGGGGCAATCAGCTAACCCTTAATTTGACATACTGTATGTCAAATTTTCATTTTCCTACCTGTATTAAAGAACAAAACTTTAATTCATTCTCAAATAAAGTACACTAAGAAAAAATTTAATTTAGAAAATATACAACTTCAATTTATTTTCGAATAAAAATAAATTGCTCAAGATTTTTATTT
The DNA here is from genome assembly GCF_054856545.1 of Hippocampus guttulatus. Classification (NCBI taxonomy): domain Eukaryota; kingdom Metazoa; phylum Chordata; class Actinopteri; order Syngnathiformes; family Syngnathidae; genus Hippocampus; species Hippocampus guttulatus. The sequence continues at coordinate 16,942,483 of NC_141264.1, read as the reverse complement.
ATTTTATAAGCTTTCCCTGAAAATCAAGGACAATTAAGAACATCATTTTACAACTTCTTTTTTTATGGATTTTTATTAAGTTTAAGGACCCGTGGGAACCCTGTTTCCTGGCCACAAAATCAAAAATATAGCGGCGATCCTTCCCATAATTCTAGAGGTTGACTAATACTAAAGTGTCATGTCTTCCACACGTAAAAAACATGCCAGATGTTCTGTGACACTTGGCACCTGGCGAACCTCCTCTGGTGGTTTGACGCACAAACTCCAATGAGCGTGTTGCGCCACGCTTTTCGAGCACAAGTACAAAGTTGAGGTGGTCTTTTCAAAAGACACTCAGACTAATTCTTCTGTGATCCTCATCATCGGTAAGGCGCTGGAAACTGTAGCAATTGTCTCAACATACCCCACTCCTCGTCCGGTGTGCAAGGTCCAAACCTTGCTCTTGGAGTCACAGATTCAACTTCTGCTTGTGAGTAGAACCGCGAGCAGTGCAGCAAGTTTTGTTTGTTTGTTTGTTTATTGAACATAAAACATATATACAGTAATAATTTGACAGAAAATAAGGTAGATAAAAAAAGTAAAAAGAAAGAAATCAATCTTCATTCAACACAGTTATTATGTTCAAGGGAGTAGGAAGAAGTAAAAAACTTATCTAGTCCTACCCCGTTATGTGATTATATCTAATAAATCATTTTTATATCAATCAGAAAAGAAAAAAGTAAGAAGAAAGAAGTCTCCATTAAGGCTCATACTTTACCCTTAACCGTGATATTTTTACAACTTTTGGTTTGTATCGGGATTATATACTTCCACACCCTGACACTCTTGTGTCAATTTTCTCTTGTATTCATAATGGATATTTATATACCTTTCTCTATTTATCAACTTAGTTCTGATTTATCATTATATTTAATGTTTTGAATTTATCATTTTAACTCTGATTGATGTAGGTTGTTTGTACTATTTTTTTGAATTTGTTTTTGAACTCGGCAAGCGATTTACTCATTTTCAGGTCCGTTTCGAGATTATTCCACAGATTAACACCTTTGATAGATACACTTCTTTGCTTGATGTTTGTTCTTGTTTTGAGTTTTTTGAATAAGTTGGTACCTCTTAAATCATAGCTGCTTTCTCGAATTTCGAAAAACTTCTGAATGTTTTGGCAGAGCAGGTTATTGTGTGCTTTGTACATTAATTGGGCGGTTTTAAAGTCAACCAGGTCATACAATTTCATCGTATTTAATTTGATAAATAGTGGATTTGTGGGTTCCGTATATTTTGATCTATTAATAATTCGAATTGCTTTTTTTTGTAGGTTGAGAATAGGGAGTGTGTTTGTTTTGCAGGCATTTCCCCATATTTCCACACAGTAGGTCATATATGGTAATAATAATGAAGTGTATAATGTGTACAAAGATCTCTTATTTAGCACTTCCTTGGTTTTGTAGAGGATCCCTACGGTTTTGGCTATTTTTCTTTTTACGTTATCGATATGTGGCTTCCAACATAGTTTTGAGTCTATTACTAATCCGAGAAACTTGGTTTCATACGCTCTTTCTATCTCAATTGAGTTTACCATAATTTTAGCTTGGTGTTTGATCGGTCTTGTGCCAAAAACAATTAACTTCGATTTTTTCAGGTTAAGTGACAATTTATTTCTATCGAACCAGTTTTTTAATTTGTTTAATTCGTTTTCTACGGTTGTCAGGAGCTGTTTCAGATTTATTCCAGAACAGTAGAAAGTTGTATCATCAGCAAATAGGACACATTTAAATTGTTTTGAGACCTTGCAGATATCATTTACAGTATATATAAGATGAATAGTTTTGGACCAAGCACTGACCCCTGAGGAACTCCATGAGTGATTTTCAGTTGATTTGTTTTTTTATTGTTGAGCTGCACGTACTGATATCTGTTTTCTAAATAACTTTTTATCCATTTATAAGCTACACCTCTAATGCCATATCTTTCTAGTTTTTTCAATAATATACTGTGATCTATTGTGTCAAAAGCTTTTTTTAGATCTAGGAAAACCCCAACAGTAAATTCTTTGTTGTCTATATTAGTGGCTATTGCTTCCACAAACTCCATAACTGCCATTGAGGTGGTCCGTTTTTCCCTGAAGCCATATTGATTCTCACTTAACAGCGCATGCTTTTGTATAAAGCTATCAAGTCTGCGAGAAAATAGTTTTTCTAATATTTTTGAAAATTATGGTAGTAGTGATATTGGTCTATAATTTGTAAACCGATGTCTTTCTCCACTTTTATAGATTGGAATAACTTTAGCAATTTTCATTTTTGATGGAAAGATACCAGCTTTGAATGACAGGTTGCATATGTGCGTGAAAGGTCGCACTACATATTCTATAATCTGCTTTATTATTGTCATATCAATATTAAAGCAATCAGTTGACTTTTTATTTTTAAAAGTTTTTATAATATTTGATACTTCTTCTTGTTTTACAGCAGTAAGGAACATCGTGAAGGAGTTTTTTTCTACATTTCTATCTATTTCAAACAAGTTTGTTGGATCAGGAATTTGTTTTGCTAGGTTACTGCCGATGTTGACAAAATACTCATTAAATTCAGTTGCTATTTCTGCAGTTTTTTTCCAAAATAGTATTTTTGCCTTTGATAAAATACTCTGGATAATCCATTTTTTTAGGACTATTTCTGATTACTTGGTTAAGTATCTTTAATATTTCTTGTGTGTTACTTTTATTCTGCTCTAATAGTGCATGATAATGATCTCTTTTACTGGTTCTTATAATATTTACTAGTTTATTTTTATAGGTCTTATATTTTTTTCTGCTTCTTCAGTTCTCAATTTTAAAAACAATTTATATAAATTGTTTTTCTTTTTACATGTGTCTTCGTTACCTTACTTGGGTCTTTATACTTTTTGGAGACTTTAGTTAATGGAAAATGTTTATCATATAAGGAGATTATGGTAGACTGAAATACTTCAAACGCTGTATTTGGGTCTTCGTTTGAGTAGACCTCGGTCCAGTTTTGTTTTTCTAGGTCTTAAAGGCATCGGTGGAGCGTTGGGTTCTTAGTCTTATTTCTGTTATGTGAGTTGTTGACTTAGCTTTTCTATCAAAATAATTATGAAAAACTGCAAAAACAGGTAGGTGGTAACTTATGTCATTAATGAGAAGTTCCCAAGCCATGCAAGACATTTTTCTAAAATTGGGGTTGGTGTTTAGCCGTGGCATCAGTAAAGAAAATTTAGGCTGTGAAAATAAGAGTCAAAGACATCTCGAGATAGCAGATGTCAAAGGCTTGTTGTCCGTGATAACCGAGCGGAAACTAATTAGGTAGGCTTTAATGACAAATTAGGTGACAAGAATCGTATACGACCAATCCCGTCGCTCAAGACCGCCAGTATATTGAAGGAGAGGTTTTGCCTTTCTCAGGCAAACACAAATCAAGGATTACACAGCAGGCACGGTGGGGATTATATTGAATTTCTACAATTAGGTACTTAGCAAAGGTGTGTGCAATTCGTTAAGTATCGGCAATGGTATTAAAAGTTAAACAAGTATATGGCAAAGTTAATGAGTTGAATAATACATTACGTTTCATTCTAATACATGGATATAAAAAGTACAAGTAAACTCATTTTGAAGAGGATTATCTTTTGTTAACCTCATCTATATGCCCCCCCCCCCCCCCCAAGTGTTTGTGAAAATCTTACGGAAGGAATCTTCCTTTCTGTTCATGTCCTTAGGTGAGCGAAAAAGCAAGTGAAACCATTTTCTGTTGTACACATCCTGTAGCCTCCAAACAGCACTGGCCATAAAATGACTTATTTTACAAATCAAGTACCGTATTTTCACGACCATTCGACGCACCGTATCGTTGGGCGCAGTCTCATTAATGGGTGCCATTTCTGTATTTTACACATAGACAAAACGCACTGTATTATTGGGCGCAATTTTAAAGTGGTAAAACATACGCCATCTTAAACATACGGCATGCATGCGCGCACGCTAAAAACACGTTAGCTTGAAGCATACGGTAGCATGCCAAGACATACAGATACAAGCTAAAAACTTGTTTTTAAAAAGGCAACGGAAAACTGAGTTCCGTTGTATTTTATTTAGCCATCGTACAATGTACTCACGTTTTTCGATCAATCATCACCCAGAAATCCATCAAAGTCCTCATCCTCTGTATCAGAATTGAACAATTGTGCAAGTACCGGTAATCCATCAAAAACGCCGTGTTCCCTCTCGTTGTCAGTCACTCTCATTGCCATGTGGCTCCACAGAAATGATGCCGGCTTTGCCAAAAACTCGAACAACAGTGCAAGCAGACACGTTCGTCCAAGCAGCCACAATCCATTCGCAAATTGTGGCGTAACTCGCCCGGCGCTGCCTCTCACTCTTTGTAAAGTTGTGTTTGCCATCGATCATTCATTGTTCCCATGCCGTTCGCAACTTTACTTTGAACGCCCGGTTGATGCCGATGTCCAGCGGTTGGAGTTCTTTAGTCAAGCCTCCGGGAATAACGGCAAGCTCAGAGTTCATTTGCTTGACTTGGTTTTTCACCGCTGCTGTGAGATGGGCACGCATGCCAAAAGCATAACCGATGGCTTGAGGTTTGAACTGAGCTTCGTAGGCGTGTCTCTTTGTAGAATTTATTTTCGGGGGTTCTTAGAAACCAAAACCGAAGTTGTTTTGCAACAATGCACATAGCCACACTCTATACAGCTGTTGGTACCTGCTTGGGGCGTACCTTTAGCGTCCACTTACACGCCCACCCTTCACCCATTGGCGGACTTCTTCCCCACATGCCTGTCCTCACTCACATCTGCCTTTTCTCTCTCTCGCTCTCCATATGTGTATATATACACGCCCACCCTTCACTGATTGGCCGACTTCTTTGCCGCATGCCTGTCCACAGTCACTTCCGCCTTTTCTCTATATAAAAAGCGTGTCGGCTGTCAGTCAGGTTTTGGAACTCAGCGCATAGACAAGACACTCCGCATCATAAGGCGTCCTGTCCATTTTGGAGAAATTTTTAGACTTTTAATGGCGCCTTATAGTCGTGAAAATACGGTAATTCATAAAAGACATTAAAGTCAACTAAGAGAAGACTTTTAGACTTTGTGGCTAGTACAGACAATATTTCATTTCAACTGTATCTCCTCCTAAACTATATTAGTTACACAGAGGAGATGGTCTTGCTTGCTGAAGTGCTACTATGTTGCTAAGCAGCCTTTCCTGGATGACGAGCAGAACTAATTTCAGGGCTGACTCTGCGTCAGAAATAATGCCGACACGTGGGCTTTCACGGCTTGGCAAAGGTAAAAAATCCATTCTAAAAAAAAAAAATTCTCCTCATAACAGGAAGTTTATTCCAATCAATTTAGGTTGGGCCTGCTGTATTTCTCAAAGAAGAGGAGTAATGAATGAATGTCCACACACGCTGACCAAATGCTTGTATTTAAAAAGTCAAATTACCCAACGGGGGTATTTGACAAGTCAGTAACATTTAAAGCCACCCACTTGAGGATAAGCAGATAAGCAAATACTGCAGTTAAGAGTACATGATAATCGGCCATGATTAGCTCTTTTAAATTCGGCAAAAATCAAGCAATTTCTGTCTGTAGTTCATAAATACATGTCATTCCAAGATCTGATGGTACACAAAAGACGTACAACTACTGTGGTTTTATGACTGATGTGGTGGCCAGATAGGATTTTGCGAAGTAGTTGCTAAGTAGTACCGATATGACCCACTTTGCAATAAAGTTTTTTTGGACCGATGAGACCAGGATTGACCTCGACCAAAGTGAGGGAAAGGCCATTTGCATATAATGATATCTTCAAAAAATAAACACTGATCATGAGAGGATGTATAAACAGACAGAAACCTTACAGGGGAGAAAAAAAAATTACAAGAGAAAAATCATTTTTCATACTTGCGCCAAATCATCGGGTGCCAGACAAGAGAATTCGATTAATTCTGGTCAAGAGGACTTTGCAAATCGTCTTTGAAATGTCCTCATCTTCGAAAGCAGAAAATGGGCAACAACCAATCAAGAGAAGCATAAACAAACAACTAAATTAAGTTTGTCAAGATGCATCGGTTTCTTCGGGAGCAAAGCATCCCACTCCAAATCTTCAAATGCCCACTCACTGCCTGATGAGTCTCAAACACTGTGATATCAAGCAACACAAGCTTCCCAGATAATTTCTTTATCATTGGTTGTTTGAAAGTGTGGGTTCTCACACACAATCTGTATTATGATACAAAATTAATTAACAGAGGGTTGAAATGTTTGTATTATAGTAATTCCTCGTTTATCTCGGGGGTTACGTTTAAAAAAAAAAACCTGAGAAATACGTGGAGTAGTCATCTTTATTTTTTTTACAATTATTGTGCAATACAACACTGTATTGAATGAAACCAAAGACTAACTGACAGTGTTTAGAAATACAGTCATACCACCGTTTTCGACCATAATCCGTTCCAGAAGGCTGTTCGAAAAGCGATTTGTTCCAATTCCGAAACTATTTGATTTGCCCACAATTAGGGGCTAATACACTATGCAGAAATAACATAAAAACAGTAAGATTTGTGTAAATCACAACAAACACGCCTGTTCACAATGAACGCTACACGAGGAAGCGTCACTTCCTCATATAAGGAAGATCGTATTTGCTCAGTTTGGTCGCAAACCGGTTTTCGGTCGTAATCCGAGGCGTAAAAATCTCAAATTTTCTGGTTGAAAACCGATTTGGCTGAGAAGAGAGACGTTCGAAAACCGAGGTTTGACTGTACTGTACCGAATGTTTCTTCGATATTGTGGGTTTTGTCACAGAAAAAAATTGGCAAACTAAAGCGATGCGGCGCGGAGACTGTTGACATCAGTCTACAGCGCCTTAGCCAATCAGGATGCAGAACACAACGCACTGCAAATAAATAAACGAATAAATAAATAAACGGCACCCCAAAAAAAACTGTGAAACAGCAAAGCCGTAAACGATGAAACATGTTATGGCGAGGGATTACTGTATACACGACACACGACCCATCCGTAAAACAAACGACGACATGGTTAATGAATAGGCAACTTGTAATTCAAATGAGCTGGTTTCATTTTCATGTACATAATTTGCGTTTACACGTTGCACTCTAGACGGCTTAAATAGAGTGTTGTTGAGTCTCCGAGAGTATTAGAAGACACCTTTTATGTCGACAGTAGAAATCTCAGCCTTTTCTCAGGCGCCCCTCCTGACCCTTTAGAAAAAGATCAGCGTACTGAAATGGCTCAATCAGTGAAGAGCTCAAGCTAATGTGTTTTGAGTTCTGAAGGAATACAGCATCCCGAATGAATCGTATTCAGATGAAATATATGATACATACCATACATACCATACCTATTTGTGTTCAGATTAAAGGGCTCCATTCAAGTGGTTCATTTGGCTTTGATTTTCGCCATGCTCTGTATCTCCAAATGAGCTGCGACTTGGTCAATGTGAGTGGGACGACACAGCTTGCTCATCAGGTTTTTTACCAAGTCCCCAAAATGCCATGAGGGTTCGGCAGAGTTTACACAGCAACAAATGAGGGAACAAACCTTAGCCGGCAGCAAATCTTTGCCTACACTGTTTGTCTGATGTTCATGCATGAGGAGCTTGAGCTCTAATTACAGGAAAGGTTGCAGTTGTCTCCTGCACCAATTACTTTCATTTATTTCCTTGGCGAGAGCCATTTTGAGATTTTGATCTATTTTTAGGACGAATTAAACTTTTGTGCCCTCCTGCTCAGTCTCACATGTTGGCATCAGATTTTTCTGTCGGGATTCATTGGCTACATCCGTCTGTTAATATTTGTCTTGAGGTGTTAAAAAAAATGCAGAATATGGCCAGGCGAAGAACTGTCAGTCATAGAATAATAATTGGCATAATGCCCTGGCTTAAGGCCTTGTAACTAAGTAACCAGCAGGTTTGTCTTTTCCTTTGAGCAATGTTCTGTACATATAGCTGCCACACAATGGCAGCTAGATATACCGATGTTCAACTGGGCCGATTAGTGGTGCCTATATTCCTGACTAAATTCAGCATCAGATTTAAAAAGAAAAAAAAAACACTAAGAGATCTATTTAAAATTTGAATTTGCTTTATAATGCTGTAACAAAACCGAACGCAAGCCCGGTATTTCTAGTGGTGTCGTGTTTCCAACTTTTGCCAGTGCAGTTTGGGCAGTCATGCTCAACTGCATGCCAGGTGTTGCTCCTTTGCCCATTTTGCCGTGCTTTGCTGATGTAAACTTTACTCAGCAAAATGTTGCCAATCATCAATCGCCATCGAGATTCACGAGGATTCAAAAGGAAGATGGATTCAGACGAGCACACGATATAAAATCCCTCTTTCTGTTTTTCACCATTTCAGCTCTCCTGATTCATGGGTGTGGCTAAAACGGTGCCTAGTGATGCACTTTGGTTCAGCATGAGTCTCCCCTCCCTCACGATAGAACAACTTGAATGACTTTGCTCATATCAGCACTTATTCGGTGGAACTGCAACATACAGGAGGATATGCCTACACCCCAAAAAGACATCTTCCCTTCGGTTTGCATGGCACTGCAAACACATGGTAAACACTATGAACACACCCAAGATCTTGTTTATACTCTTCAAGTCTTACATTGCATTGAAAGTCGTCCCATACCCACCCTATTTTTACTCACTCTTAAAAGCAAACCAGAATAAAATATACTTCCATATCACCATTTACTGTAACAAACCGAAAGAATGAAGAAAAACATGAAAAAAGACATTTGATATTTCACAGCCAAGGTTTATAACAGACAAAACAACCATTTCCCTGAAAATGTCTTTTTATAGTGATCACTAATGAACTATTTCAGTGAAGTTAATTGCAGATGGGCAACAACAACAAAAAAGCAACTGTTCAGTGGTCAATGATGCAATAAGTCAGCAACTAGTTCAACCAACAGTTCAATGAGGAAACACTGCCGTTAAATACTTGCATATTTACATATTTATTAGACCACCGACAAGAGTAGTGTTTATCCCACTGCCGCCGTAAATTAAAGTATTTGTAATAAAACAAACCTGGTTTTGAATGTTTCTCTATTGGTCATAACAAACCCGGAACAAAATCTAAATCTAAAGTTCATTTCAGAGATATTTTAGTCAGGGTTGAATACAGGCTCCAGTGTCATTGATAAGGCATAGAAAAAAAAGTAGTGTGTTTCCGGTAACCCGACCGACCGAGAATTTCTACGTCGAAAAAAAACTTTACGGTCGGCATTTTTTTCAAACAACCCTCTTCCTTTTTTGTGTAGAGGGTTTACAACGGTGCAAACTCTCGCGATATTCAAGTTGAGCGCGTTCGTCATTTGCCCTGTCGTCTGTCAACAACATTGAAACATGGCGGTGGCCGCGATCTGCGACGACAGTTTAAACCGCGTTTTCTGTGTTACAGTTGCATGCTCGCACCGTAATGTTAAGAAAATAGCATCCATTGATGTATCGAAAAAAATCTGCGAACTATTTGATGAACACCACGGGCCAAGTAAACACCGAGGGCGAAGGAGGGCGGAGGAGGACGTCAGCGGAGGCGGCAGTGCGCCCTGCCCCCCCCCCCCCCCGAGTCCGAAGCGGGGAGAAAACTAAATTGGTGGCGGCGGCGCCGGCCGCGGAGCGGCGGGTTCAATGTCTTCTTGTTTTATGTTTTATGGTTATTTTGTTTAAATTTTTGATGGAAAAAAAAAAAGATTTAAAAAAAAACTTTGTCCGACCTACCGACCCTATGCTGAAATTTCATGTTACCGGAAACACACTACTTTTTTTTCTACGCCTAAGCACATGTCACAGATTGTGTACAGTACTTCTTTTATTTGAATCGTGTCAGCATGAGAAATAGTAGCTCCAAAACATTAGCATTAAGCAGCATCACATGATGATGGGAGTTGAAATGTTAGACGTGAAATACAAGAGGCCCGGAGCGAAAGTGCCTGATGACCAAATGGCAAAAGGGGAATGTGAAACCACTCACTCCCCATACACACAGTGACACACACACACACACACACACACACACACACACACACACACACACACACACACACACACACACACACACACACACACACACACACGCAAGCACTAAACGGGTAAACCCGGACTGACAAAGCAATGGAAGAGTGTATAGCAGCACAAACTGACACGGTAGTAATTTCCAGTGACTGCTAGTCCTTGAAGGAACTTCAGTGACTTACCGATTGTAGATATGGAATATGAAATGGCAAGAGGAAGCCGTTATCTTGTTGTACCAACTTTCCCGTGGTGTAGTTCACCTGTCAATTGAGATAAGGGCATGGTTTAAAATATATTCAACCAACAGTGGAATACAATAAATGAGAAAAAGAGATTTGCAGACAAACGGACCAGCCTGAGGAGGGATGTGAATTTCCAAATATGCACACAATATCATCCATGGTGGTTTGTCACCACTCAAAAAAAACTGAATTACATTTGTGTTTTCTCCCTGCTGGAATAAATGATTTTGGCAGTCGACAGTTGCAATAAAAGTGCCAGCGTCATCGAAGGCAGCATTTGGCCCGAGCTTTGCTAATCTTGTCCACGGGAAATAAACAAGCACATCTGCTACAGGGTCATTATTAAAGCCACAGTTAACAAAGTTTCATTACAGTCGGCGGGGAATTACAAGGCAAGATGCCATGAAGAAAGTAATCCATGTTGGCTTAAACAAAGACTCCCTACAGACAATATGCAAGGCAGCATATTAACAGGATTCTAAATATAGTCCACTGGACACTTAAACTAAATTCCACTTCTTTTAATCCTACCAATAACTCTTAAAGCAAGGCCTTCTTGCGTGTCAGTGAAGGTGTCTGATATTGAAAATACAAAAATACAGCTGACTGTCCAATGTACATTCCATTCTTCTGTTCACATGAAACTGCACCGCCACAAGTGCTGCTTCTACCATTTTCGTATGCCGCAATAAGTTTCACTTCAATTCAAATTTCACTCATCGTCTCATCAATACTTGTTTTAAGAGTAACCAATGAAAAAGACAAAGAAAAGGCAAAACGGATGGGTGCTGACTGTACTGACGAAGGTCTTGAGGTCTTCATGACGTCATGCACGACAACGGTTCGAAAAGGCTCAAGTTTGGGTCAAATTTGGAATTTTGGGCCGTTCTTTAGAGGTTCTACTTCTTGACAGAAATGTGCATTCTTGGAATGATTTCCCATGTTGCCGAAGACAATTATTTTGATCGTGTGGGTACCAGATAAATTCTGCATTTTCAAGTGCAGCTCATATGCGGCATTCAACAAGTGCACTATTTAGCCAGCGAGACAGCCATTAGCTGTGAAAGAAGTAATTGGATTTACAAGCACTTTTCAGACCTCCTATGCCCAACATCGACATTTTTTAGCATCCGTGCTTGCCTTTAATCTGCCGCATAAAGATCACCTGGCCTGTTCCGACCGTCTCTTCATTAGAATACATTTCAAACCACCAAGAACGACAACATTACCATGAATGGAGCTTGCCGTGTCAAAATGCCCTCTGTTATGAATTTAAATTGTTAATCACTGAGGAAATTTAAAAAAAAAAGGGGTCACCATCTGCTTTGGCGACCATGACAAGAATATTCAAAAGCCCAGAGGGACCGCTTAAAGCTGTACGATGTGCTGCTCTATGCCTCAGTGCCTTGACTCTAAAAATGCAGAGACACATCAGCCATCATCTACATATGCTAGTGCTCAACCCTTTGCCGATTAGCGGAGACACACTGCCTCCCCCCTGGGATGCCCATGCTAATAAACACCGGCAGCATGAAAATGTGCTGGCAATGGGTGAAAGTGTTCATGTCAATAAAAAGGCTCATAAATAACTCGGGCCCGACCGATTAATCGAGCAGTCAATTTAATAGATCGATATTTGCTCTTTTGAAAATGTTTTTATAACACATCAACACATTACAAGATGAGACATAGATCATGACATTCAACACCGATCCCCAAGTAAAAAAAAATAAAAAAGGGGGGGGGGGGAACCCAGCTATTTTTGCAGATTTTTTTCCCTGCGTATAGTTAAACAAATACAAAATACATAAGGGCCATGTATCATTAAATAGTTAAATGTTCTGCCTGCAATTAATTTCTTCATTGCAGCAAGGGTTAAGGGACTAAATGTAATTTAATTTATTCTGTTATTTATTTTGGGTTTTTTTTTGTCTCAAGCAATTGGCCTACGGATCGCTTATCTGAATTTTATCGTGCCAAATATTGGAATCAGCTCTCCAAAAATCTATATACTGTATATTTACAAATGAAGACAAAATGTACAAGAAATAAACTGTGATCCAGTGTTTTTTTTTACCACCCGAACTAATGAAATATGCCCCCAGATGTTGTGAGGAGTATCGAGTGATCTAAGTGAACGTTATTTACTTTGAGGCGATGGACAGGGCATCATTAAAGGGACTAATAAATGATATCTTATCTTATTACCACCATTTTTCTCCTGATCATAGCTTTGATGTTTTTGCAAGAAATGTTTATGCTTTAAACACACACACACACACACACACACACACACACACACACACACACACACACACACACCCATCAACCCATCAAACCATGTCACACATTTGACCATCGGCAAGAATGACATTTTTTCGTTGAGTTATGTCTGACAGCTGTTTTGAACTAATTTTGGGATACGGAATCCAACACTGATCTCAGTTTTTCTCGATCATGTCAAGTTTTTGAGTTACGGGAGCTCCAGTTTTCAAAAAAAAAAAAATTGTTTTTAATGAAACAAATGTGTATGTATGTATGTATGTAAATTTTACACTAAGATGAAATAGTACAAGCTTTGAAAATTACAAACAAAAAAAGCATAAAAGGAAAACAAATTTAAAATGGATCCATGGTTCAGAGAAAAGTCAGTACGAATCCTCTTAATTCCTGCTATGCTAGCTCTCTGTTTGCAGATATTGATAGCACTGCCCTATTGGGAGCTGCACACACCTCTCACCGAACTGTTTCAATCGTGACTGCACAAACAAGTTACCACATAGCAGTTGATTCAATCGTAATTAGCTCTTTTTACAACAGCTAATCAATGGAATTTTGTTCATCTGGAGGGTACACTGTAGACAGGGTTTTTCCTGCGTTCAAAATTGCGTGACGGCCGTCTCCAGTTAATTTGCTGCCACAGACTGATTATTATCGCTCAAAAACAGTGTAAAGCTCCAGCTGTGCTGATTGAGGAAATTATGTCCCTCTGTGGCGGCTTCTTATTTTAACTCCAGTTGCAGTGTTGCACCACTATGAAGGCGCTATATCAACAGCAGTGCACAGGAAAGACGTGAAGCAACTACCGACGAAGAAACTGATCGAATCATGTTCCCCCCCCCCCCCTCCACGAGTCGATGTTAGCAGCGCCCTGAATTTCCCAGGCGAATGTTACAGACAGGTAAATATTTCCCTTTGTGTTAAAGTAATATTTATGATGTTTAGCATTGCAGAAATGACAGGGAAAATCAGCCATTTGTTAAAGGCAACCGGCAGTTAAGTACATTTTTGAAATGTAGTAATTCATGGCGGTAACAACATGTGGTACTTTGGTCTGAAACCCTGGCGAGAACGAGGGCCAGAATGCAGGACGGGACGAGTCTGCGAGGTGAGGCTACAGAAATCCGTTTCCAGTTAGGAGCATAACAATGTAAAGTCAACATATACGTGATTGAAACATTATTTAGCATTCTTCTTTCCATATCGTCTTAAAAACACACGAGAAAGTGTCTTTGACAAGAAGTGGCTAAATCAATTTACCTGGCTCAGGCATACTGAGGAAGGCATGCGCTGTTATTCACGCCAAAAGCACTGTTCCCCAACACAGCAGGCAATCACTGCCTCCCTGAACCGACTACAAGCTGGCACATTAAAAAGACATGAGGAGATGGCCATTCGCAAAGCAGCAGAAGAGAAGAAGTATATTAAAGATGGTAGTACCTAAAAGCACTCAACCAATAAAGCTACAAAAACTAAAATAATATTGTTTTGAGAGATAGTTTCACAAATATTTATTTTACGGAGGACACTGCAGCATGCTATTGCAGCACAGGTGGACATGGACCTTGAAGGCTGCTTCGAAACAACCTGCGTCTCTCAAATAAAAGTGGCTCCACCACAAAAGCTATGAGGCCATCATTTTCCTGTTCAAGTTTTAATGAACTAATTATTTAACAAGATAATAGTAATATTCTTACTGGAACTCTTGAAGTATCTTTCTTGGAAATTCATACATTTATAAAACACATGCACGTCACGGCGCATGGTCAGGATGGTCCCACCTGTGCCTCAATTTCAGCCAACAAAAACCAAAAAAGCAAAACAAAAAAAACCTGCTAGAAAAAAAACTGCCTGCAATTTTGGAATGAGCCTTATCATTTTAGGTTTTATCAGTATAAAAGTCTCACTCAGGGCTCACCAACTTCGTTACTCGAGGGCTGCTATCCTGCACGTTTTAGATGTCTCTTTCCTCCAACTCACCTTCTTCAAATGATCAGCCCATCAGCAAGCTCTCCTGAAACAATTTGAAGGCCTTTTTGAGGAGGTAGACATGTAAAACATGCAGTATAGTGGCCCTCGATGTTTGGAGTTAGTGACCCCTGAATCTAACTCATCAGATTATTTTTTTCCCCCCAAATCGTTTCCCGGTGTAAAATGATGATACAGCATTTAAAGTGAGATGGGGTTATGAACTGAAAAAGGAAAAAATGTAGAAATTTGCACATTAAGCACACTAGGGTAATTGGATATAACACCAAGTAGTTTTTGTTATGGTATTTTTACATTTTTAAAGGCAACTTCAGGATGGACCTATGCCTTCCCGGCACAATTAGGAAGAGACCTGAAGCCGGCGCTGTCAAGTCACAGACCCTGTGATCTATCAGAAATAGTATGCTACTTGTGGTCATACTAACTAGTCATTATGAACCTTCTTCTCATACTTTGTCATATTAATGTATTCTTCAATGGCTTCACTGGAACCGGAATTAAAGTTAGTGGATTTAATCAATGTAAAAAATAGTATATTGTCATTTTGGGATATTCAGGGAAAAGGGTTGTCAGAGATGAAAAATTAATTTCTCCGTACAATGGAGCCTTATCTATATAAGAAAAATTCTCTCAGCGTATGCATTATTTTCCACACTACTTTGCCTTGCAGATTCCTTTTCTTCATAACATGTGATGTATCAGACATTTTTTCAACATTAAGATGTTAAAAATTAGTTTGCTTGTACGCCGCTTACAGCGGTATTTTTGCCGTTTCCCCCATGTTATGATTGGCACCTGTTTGACCCAAGCCACCATTGTGAGTTGATGGTTTGTTGTGTGTTGTTTCACTGCACACAAAGAGCAAAGAAAAAAAGCATCTGTTCTCATTCAGAAAACAAACGAGAGACCTGAGCGTTGGTATTGAGGCCCACAGCGTGATGAAGGGGTTTGGTGAAAGTGCAGCGGCATTGCTTAACTGCTCTGAGGACAAGTCCTGACACACCTGAACTGCAGCACGGCCTCTCACAATGCTTCATGCATGCCTCCTCCTCATACCACAACAACAGCTCAAGAAATCATAGCATGTAAATCTTGTGTGAGTGTTTGTGTGTATGTACATACTTACATACATACATATACATTTATATACACACATACACATATATACATATATACACATATTACTCTCATATTTCCAGCAGCTCCTATATTTTGTTGTTCTACTTCTTCCTTTCATAACTTTGCTGCTGTGAATTTGGAATTTCTCCATTGCGAGACTAATAAAGGTTTTCTTATCTTATCTTATCTTAATTTCAATTTCACAGTTTTTTTCACCATTAATTGGCAGGCAACAATTAGAAAACGAATTAAATAATTTAATAGCTAAGCTTTAAAAACAATACTGCACTAACCGCATATAATGCCTAAATCATATTTGCATCAACAGGGCGGGGTGTCACCGTTGTGCCGTTAGTATGGCCCAGGAAGAAAAAAAACTAACGGTCAAGTATACAAGATTACAAGATGGACTCAAAAGCCGTCTTCGTGTCGATATGACTTGTGCTTGTCACGCATTGTTTTCCCCCCCCATTATTTATTTGGATTTAAGGAAGGCCGCCCACGCTTTACACCCGACGACGTAGTACATACTTAGACATGAACTTCAATGGCACAGTCTTGGAAAGAAAATACAAATAAAACAGTGAAGCAATGTCACACTCTCGTAGAGTGGACTCTCCACGAACAGTTTTTTTTTTTTTAGCTAACGGACACAGAAACACCGCTCGAATCACCGGAAAGTCGCGTTTGAGGGAAAGGAGCCTTTCGTGACGGAGAAAGTAATGAAACTTACGGGATAAGGAGCAAAGCAGAGCCCGGAGTTGGGTTGAAGAAACCTGGTTGTCGTTTAGTGTAGCAAGTGAGCCCCGCAGACAGTAAGGAGGCACATCGCCGCTCCGAGCTTTTTTCATTCAGCACAACCTCCTCAGCCACCAAAGCCAGCCACGAGCTCCCGCTTACCGTAATTACCAAACTCGCTTAAACACGCCAATGTAAAATCTACCGTAATAGACATAAGCGCGCCGCCACAGTTATTGCTTTTTCCGTCTGTCGACCGTTAATAAAAGAAAAACGAACATAGTTTTACAATAAATATATTTTTTAAAACGAATTGAAACTAGATCTTATGTTTAGAAAACTAACTATAATTATGGCGAAAAAAATCCTTCGTTTTACTATTTTTACTTAATATCTTCGGATACATGAGCTCGTGGGGTACATTTTAAATGTATGGATTTCAGTATTGCAGAAAGTGCCTCAGTTGTTTGAGAATTACGTTTATTAAACAACACCACCGTGCCGTCCACTGATAAACGAATTAAATATTAATTAAAAATCCCAAACTATTATAACCGTACCTAATGGATCAAGTAGTGTCAGTATCACTATGAACTGCATTTGTCATCAGAATCAGTCAGCCATCATGAAAATACGTCAGAATAATGAAACTCTAATGTTATAAGTGGCCCAAAAATTTTCACACGTCAGAGGGGTTCAACTGATGTTTTCCACCAGCATTGTCTTTTGTCCGATTTTGCACCATAGTAAACAGTCAGCTTGCTAACTGAATCATGAAGTGTCCACCGAATGCTCATTAAATGCTCACATTACCCAAAGATTTTCACCTCATCATTGTCCAACCTGTCAGCGAGCTCACATATTCGTCTGTTCGCATGTGCATTACATTCAGGTGTCTTCCTGATTGCCGATCATTCCACCTCATGTCAAAATTACAGCTATGCGATTGTAAATCCTGAACAGGTTTAACATTTCGATTTTTTGGTGTTGACTATTTTCAGGGCAGATCATGGAGGGGAAAAAATCACTACACACAACAAGGATAATCACCGAAGCTCATCTTTGAGAGATTTGATAATTTGTTGACTTTATCTGGAAGGTGGGGGGCTCAAATGCATATGGATTATCGGCGACATAAACAATAAGTCTCCGTCTCAGATGTCTGCCCTTCTTGCCACACAACTGCTCATCTTTCTGTTGTCCCATTTTCTCTTTGTGGAGAAAAATAACGGCATCAGAGGAACTCAGTGATGTGCTAATAAAACAAGTTCTTTGACACTGAACAAAGGTGCTGAATTAAATTTTTGGGGAAGAGGCTCAGAGGAGTCGAAGTCGGAGGCAGGATTACAGTCATGTGTAGGTGGCAAAAGCTGCGTACAGGTTGGCAGCGGGACAGAAGTCTGTGGCATGAAGAAGAGGCTCCTCTCTTTATGGTAACATGTCAAAAACAGTCACGGCAACATGATTTCAATCTATATTTGATTGCATTTGGAATGGATGTGCACATACACCAAGTCGTATCATGGAGACATCAGCAGTCCAGAACAGAAGCAGTTCCATTTGCAACGGAAACTGTGATAGATGGTGCAGTGTTGAAAAAGGCCAGTGGAACAAGTGGAATGGGAATTAAATGTTATGTGCCCTGATAACAACGCTTTGTGTCTCAAAATCAATACGAGCAAGTGAAGGTATGAAGAAGAATATGCGCACCTGAGGAAAGGGGAATTCGACACTGCAAATGGGAAAGGTCTGCTTTTTTCATTCAAACTCAAACTCGTCAAAAAACAAAACAAAACCAAAAAACCCCAGTTTTGTTCTTTCACTTCCAACACCGTCTTGTGTCAGGCCCATTTTACTCTTGAGCAGACATATTCTTCGAAGGCGACATTTGCAGACTTACCTGTGCAAGCAAGACCTAGAACCTTCATCACTAATGATCAGAGTGGATTTTCAGTTCTGCAAAGCACAGGACTGACGTCTCTGCCTGTTGTGGTTGTGCATCGTTTCACAATAAAGGTCATTCAGCTGCCTCATACTCATCATAGTGCTCACTGCTGTTTGCAGAAACTGCAGGTCAGAATGTGGTCTGACAAACAAATGTAAATACGAAGAAAAGAAAGAAAGAAAGAAAGAAAGAACAAGCCAATATTGCCTGGTGAAAAATGGTGATGCAGAGCCTGTAAACACAGGGGAAGGGGAAAGGTATTTCTGGGAACGTTATCACAGATGGAGGCATCAGTCAATGTTAAATCTCGGCTAGCTAGCTAGCTAACTAGCTCGCGAGCTAGCTAGCTCGTGAAGTGCGTATTCTGCGCATATTTAGTCATGCTATATAACTTTCCCATGTCCGCAGCATACCTTTGCGTCCTTGAAGCAATCATCACTTAATATTGGTACACTCCTTACTGGAAACCTTGTAGAGATGCACAGACCATCGGAATGCGCCAGTTGATATAAGATAAGAATCGGTTTAGGAGAAACGAAAGTCCTGACGCCTGACCATGAGTTTCAGTACCGCCCTTCTGATGATATAAATATGTTGTGAGTCCCTTGTTTCTTTGCACTCGTGATCCACAGCCAGTGTCTGTGAACCGCGAGTGCCTGGAATATTGTGCAAATAAAACCTTCGAAGGTACTGTTCATCGTCTCCAGCCTGTATTTGGATAACCAACATCCTCACCATCTGAAATTCAACGAACACGTGGAGGAAAGAAGGCCACTTTCGCCCCCAACACTAGCTAGTTAGCTAGCTAGATAGATAGAACGTCTTTAGAGCAAGCATGGTGACGTTGGTGAAGTTTTACTAGTTAATTATTTTCCTTTGCTTTGAGATTAATCATTATGCCTTCCTTCAGACCTTTGGAGAGAGAAAAGCCGCTACTACGCAAGACAAACAGAATATTATTTCCAGTGAATCACTCTCCAAAGGATGCACGATAATAACTGAAGGTAAAATGCTCTCCTAAAAGGGTATGAAAATTGCATGATATCTCACATTTAAAGATTATTACTGATCATTTGAATGTGAAGGAACCCTCCAAGGCTATGGTACATTTGGCTCTCATACAGGTAGTTTGCTTCTATAAGCTGTACCTCTTATGAACACAATGGTATCCCATCTTTGCAGTCTTCCTCAAGGTTTGACAGTTGATAGGCTGTGAGGTTTCTGAATATTACTTTACAAGCCAAAAATGTCTCGGATATTATAATATCAAGTTTTTCCAATTACTCTAAGGCAGAACACTAATAATTTCCATTAACTGAGGTTATTTCGACTAACGATGGCAGTGGATGCACGGACGAGGATTTTAAAACGATCAAAATTGAGATGAATAGAAAGTCATGACTTTGACAGCGTAGAAAATATTGTGCACTCCAGGATGAATATAGATGACTTCCACCATATGGCTGCAGGTGCGTCACCACAATATATAATCACAAGCTAATACAATCGCTATATGTAACAGTTGAATGATGTCATCATTATGTCAAGTAAATATGCCAACATTCATCTGGGGGAACCAAAACTCTTTCCAAGCTTGAAATTTATTTGTTTGTTTTATTCAAAAGCAAATGCTGTAAGCATTGAAGAAATATGAAAAATGGACAAGAGGTCATACCTTAAGTCAACCCAGGGCAATAAGCTTGGCATTTCTGCTGAGCCTGGCAGTTTACTTTTTTTCCTCTTCCTCGAAACTGATTCTAGACAGAGTTGCATGTGCAACCTGTTGAGAGATGGTTAGAGCACAATAACTACAGTTTAAATATGTACCTGTGATTAAAAAAAATTATATATATATATATATAATTTTATTTTTTTATGGGCGGTGGGGGCGACCGGGTGGGCGTCGGCCTCACAGTACAGAGGTGCAGGGTTGTGGCTCCGGCTTTCCTCTGTGGAGTTTGCATGTTCTCCCCATGCCTGCGTGGTTTTCTCCGCGTACTACGGTTTCCTCCCACATTCCAAAAACATGTATGGCAGGTTGATGAAGCACTCTAAATTGTCCCGAGGTGTGAGTGTGAATACGGATGGTTGTATGTCTATGTGTGCCCTGCGATTGGCTGCCAACCTGTTCAGCCAGAAAATGTCCTGCATGAACCATTTGATTTTTTTTTTTTTAAACAAAATAGTGTGGGCTCAATCCCCAACCAGAGTCCAAACACCTACTGAGAGTAGTTTCATCGGGAAGGGCATCAGTGTAAAACAGTGCCCAATTAATCATGAAGGAGTTGTGGCAGGCAGGAGAAAACCCTCCACACCCCCACCCCTTCGAAAAAAAAAAGGAAGTACATTTTGGGAATCCCGGACCTTGAGCAGTGCTTTGTCCAAAAATATCTCAACGACAGAATGGCTTCCCATGATTTACATTAGTTTTGCAGAGCGGATTCATTTTTATGACTTTTCTTCCTCTAACTTGTGAACTGCTTTCAATCGTAATTGCGGGGCAATTCATCTTGTTTACAATGATACGGGAAGGAAATAGCTTGTGTATAAAACAGTAATAGTGCAGGCAAAGGCCCACTGTTTTCCCTGGTGTGTTCGAAGACTGATAACAGTCAGGTTGTTAATGTGAGGTCCTCATTAATACATTGATGAAATGTATTAATTTCAACCTGAGACGCAGAAGCCATCCCTGCGTTCTTGAGCGTTCATTAAAACCCACAAAGCGGCAAAAAGATGGCTAATTAATGTGCATAATTCAGCCGAGTGAGTGTGAGGCCACGCTGCTTCATCTAAGGCACATTAAAAACTCAATGTAAGGGTAAAAATGCTTAATTATCCTCGCTCAAAAGCAAAACAATCTACAGGTTATTCTGTAATAACATCTGAAACATGGAGAGTAAACCCATTTTTTCGCTAAACTCTCCAAACCTGTCCACAGGTATCAATGGTTATGTAAATTGAGGGGTTCGTTGTTTATAAATGGATGGCTCTACTTTAAGAAAGGGCAAAAGGTGAGATGATGCTACTATGGTGGACTTTAAGGGACAAAAGGGGGCCCTTGTGTTGTTAAAATTACAATAAGAACAGTGAGTAATAAAGAAAAATTTGCAATATTGACCATTTTGTAATCCTTAAACATGTATTTCAATAACAAACTCAGATTACCCAGATTATCTCACTATCTCACATTTGCATGAGATATTTTTCTCCTTCGCAAAGTGGAGATTGAGTGAGACGTGCTGACATTCATGAAACGTTAGCAGTGCACATGAAAATGTGACAGCCCTCTGGGGATCCGCAATGAGAGACGACTTCCATTACACTTCCCCTCAGTGCTTTATTCATGCAACACAAACACACTATTTACATTGTCTGAATAGTCCCTAATAGCCAACAAGGTCAATTATTTACGTATCACATGCAGTGCATCTACTTATTGACAAGGGCAATGTACAACTGAAATGTAGCACTTAGTTTGGCGTTCAAACAACAGTAGTCCTGGGGTAGAGGCCTCCACTGATTTGCAGTTGGCAGAAAAGCTACAGTACAGTGTTACCAAAAATCACACTTGGGGAAACAACAAATCGGTTGGACTCTTTTTTTATTCCGCTTTAGTTGAGTTGCTCGTAAAACTGGCCACTTTCAGTGTCACTTGCAGCCAGGAAGAAAAAAAAGTTCTTCAGACAAACATTTAAATAATATCAATATATTACAGAGTTGTAATCTCGGTAATGTGATACTGTAAAACTGCTGTGTGAAATCAGTGGGTGTGGTGCCCATTTTAGCAAAACAGGAGTTTACTGAGTCAACTGTATTTAATCACCCATTACCTATTGTAAATACCACAAAAAAATGGTTTAAGGTTTCCACAGGCTAATCGTTTTCCATCCATCAATGAAGACACACAATAAAGTGTTCTGATCAACTGTCAGTCCCGCAGTGATGCTGCACTGAGTGGGAACTGAGCCCACAATAGCTCCAATGACCACATAGTCTCCAACTCAGAGTCAGTCAAAGATAAAAATCTGTACTTGTTCCATTTTTTTGTACTCTCTCAGTGATCATGGAATTAATGGAGCTTCACTTTGTACTTGGCTGTTTAGCATGCTAAGTACAATGTGAAGTGTATTATTTGAACACAGCCGCCCTGCCTAATGTATTTTCCCAGGGCTTTAATGGGTAATACACCACCTACACACTTCTAACGTTGGCTTCAACTTTTAAACTTTTTTTTTTTTAACGTCAAGATGTTTCATTAGTCAAAAGGTCTATTCAGGCTTTTATTTTATTTTTTGTTTGTTTGTTTATTGAACATAAAACATATATACAGTAATAATTTGACAGAAAATAAGGTAGATAAAAAAAGTTAAAAAAAAGAAATCAATCTTCATTCAACACAGTTATTATGTTCAAGGGAGTAGGAAGAAGTAAAAAACTTATCTAGTCCTACCCCGTTATGTGATTGTATCTAATAAATCATTTTTATATCAATCAGAAAAGAAAAAAGTAAGAAGAAAGAAGTCTCCATTAAGGCTCATACTTTACCCTTAACCGTGATATTTTTACAACTTTTGGTTTGTATCGGGATTATATACTTCCACACCCTGACACTCTTGTGTCAATTTTCTCTTGTATTCATAATGGATATTTCAATACCTTTCTCTATTTATCAACTTAGTTCTGATTTATCATTATATTTAATGTTTTGAATTTATCATTTTAACTCTGATTGATGTAGGTTGTTTGTACTATTTTTTTGAATTTGTTTTTGAACTCAGCAAGCGATTTACTCATTTTCAGGTCCGTTTCGAGATTATTCCACAGATTAACACCTTTGATAGATACACTTCTTTATTGTCACGCTTAAGTGGAACAAACATGGAAATGATTGTTAGCTTCGAAGGGAAGAGTGTATTCAGCTGTGACCAGTGAGCTATAAAGGGACCCGCAAGACATTATTCACATTTCTCTACCAGCTTCAATTCAACAGTGTAAATTAGTCACGTCAGAAAATCTCAGGAGACAAAGAGAGGTGCGTGAGATGAAAATAGAGAACCGTGAGGATTCAAATTGGCTCCAAGCAAAGCATCGAGTAGGAGGTGAAATGCTCTGAGGAGATTGTTCCAAGCCATATTTCAAACCTTATTGTCATTAGAAAAGGAAATGAAACTTCATTTGTAGCTTTATGGATTTTCATGTCATGAAGAGAGCAAAACTATCAGAATCTAAACACGCTTTTCCACCCTAACAGCTGCATACCAATTAGCACTTCACGCCTGGAAACGACGGAAATGCATTGGAGGTGGTTGTAAAGAGGTCCAGGAGGAAGGTGATTTACAAGGCAGAAAACTAATTGTATTGGCCACCACTGATGATCTGCTCGATGTGTGTAAGAGGTAATGCGTTTGTTCGTTTACAACAGTGCGGATCTCTCACGGATGCTATTTGATGTTATGAAGTGGGAGCTCAATACCGGTCCTGTATGTTGACACAATGCTTGAACGTAATTGCCTTTTCCCCTCCATGTAATTGATTCTAGCCTGGCTAGAACTTGAACTGACCCTCACTAGATCGTAATGGTGCATGTCGCAGGTGGTGGATGTCTGATGCAATGGCAACAGCACGTTATCCCTTTAATGCAAAATACAAATCCCGCTCAACATCCATCCATTTTTTTGTACCTCTTGTCATCATATAGCGTAAGTGCCTGCATATCCACAAGCTGACTTTGTGTGCAGGGTGAGGGTACACACTGGACTGGTCACAAACCAATTGCAGGACATGTATAAGCAAAGAACCTTATCCGAGGTGACTTTGGGCAAGAGGGGGGCGGGTATTTTATAATTCTCAAGATTCAACATGAATACAGCGAAGACTTTGACATTGCACCTGCAGCTGCAAAACCAAGACCTTATCAGTCACAGGCTCTGGGGGGTAAGGAGAGCAAATTCGGGGGATAGGGCTGGCATCTGTGTGTTTTTTCCATCCAGGGGAAGTCCAGAAAACAACTGTTTTGGTTACATGCCCTCAGCAATTTCAGACCGCCTTGAATGTCTTATAGGATGTGACTCTCCGTGGCGTTAATCTGCCGAATTCTTGCTCAATCGGTCAATCAATTTTCCAAGACGGTTGGTTCAATTACTCTCAATCTTTTCCATTTTGCGAAGCGACTCCAACACCACATCCACTTTGCGGTTGACTTCGGTCAACGCATGCATCTGAGTGTTGATCACCTGCCTCACAGTGATCTAATTTTGATGAGCAGACACGATAATATAAAATGAATGATGAGTGAAGTTGTGTCGCTTATGTGTATTGCTTAATGATGCACAAATCTTTACTCATTGACTCTTGTTAAAGGTTTGACATGCGCAGTAGCTCTTCAATGCAGTAGAGCAGGGATGGGCAACTGGCTCCCACACTCTGAGTGGACATTTTGTTGTGTTATAGAAATAAAGATGTATTGTATTGATTAACCAAAACAATGATAATTGTGGCGGCCCGGTAGTCGAGTGGTTAGCACGTAGACTTCACAGTGCAGAGGTACCGGGTTCGATTCCAGCTCCGGCCTCCCTGTGTGGAGTTTGCATGTTCTCCCCGTGCTTGCGTGGGTTTTCTCCGGGTCCTCCGGTTTCCTCCCACATTCCAAAAACATGCATGGCAGGCTGATTGAACACTCCAAATTGTCCCTAGGTGTGGGTGTGAGTGCGAATGGTTGTTCGTTTCTGTGTGCCCTGCAATTGGCTGGCAACCGGTTCAGGGTGTCCCCCGCCTACTGCCCGAAGACGGCTGGGATAGGCTCCAGCACCCCCCGCGACCCTAGTGAGGATAAAAGCGGTTCGGAAAATGTATGTATGTATGATAATTGTTTTATTTTTATACAAACAAAAAAGGTGGGGAGAAAAGGGAGAAAAACTGAGAAAAAATCTATTTGTGGAAAAATATTGAAAAAAAAGATTTTAAAAAATCTGTGAATATGAAAAGGTTACTGGTAACTGTTTTTTTTTCACCAACTAACACTGGATGACAAATCTATCTTAGTAGCAGTTGCACTTAGACTGCTCTATACTACAACGTGAGCAGGCTTAATATATTTTTTTGCAGGCAGGACAAACATAGTACCTCATTAACAATAATAAAAAATACATTGAGTGAGTTGGTTTTTGTGAGAAAAAAAAAGTTCCTTCACATTGGTTTCTTGTTCAGCATTCTTGTGCCATCCTTAGTCCTTTTTATGCAAGAGAGTCCCTTGCACTGGCAAAATGAAATATGTGTTATTAAAAAGGAAATACGTTAAGAGCATATATTTTATGCACATTTCAAATAGCCTTTTTGTCATAAATCTGGTTAGGAAATGCACTGACCACTTTGATGATTTCAATAATAAAGAAAAATGTGTGAAATTCACTTGTCGTCTGAAGGATTTATTTATTTGAAGTTTGACGTCCCACAGTACGTCTGCAACTTTGAAGGTAAATTCACTAACATTGGTTGCAAGCTTACTCTGATGCACCCGTGATGCAAAATTTGTCTTCCTCTTTATGTCTGTTGTTTAATGTGAAACAGACATTTCATTAAGTTGTGAACTGGAATGATATCGAAGCTCCGTAGCTCCATCAGACAGTGTTGACTTGTCTTAATACATATGCAGTCAGTGTTGACTTTTGTACCCATAATCTTTGCTGTATGATGTGTCTACTTACTGGAAACTGCATCGAACCTCTGACCCATTGACTTCACCAGACTGTAGCCTTCTTTATTTGAAATGCTTTTTTTCGCTTATTTCAGTTCTTGTTTGGTCCTGGAGGTTTCCCCATACAGTCACCTCTCCTCGAGGTAAAATGATTGCTCTATTGCAGGGGTGCCCAAACATTTTGGACCGACGATCGACTTTTCGTTCAACCAACCTCCCTGGATCGCCCCTTACCGCGCACACGCACGCACACACGTGCGCACGCGCCATGATGCGAAGCCAAACACGGAAGCAAGCGATGCACTTTTGCAGCCTGTAGACTATCGTAGCTCACGCGTACCGTTTTAAAGTGCTTCCCTCAGCCCTCTAGATTCCTATTCTTTGCCCGTGCCCTCGGTGAATTGTACACGAAGCAAACTCTGAATGAGAATAATGATGATCAAAGATATAGCGCAACAGCTCTGATCACAAGCTGCAATTGCAGACTGCTGAACGCTAACAACTTCCGCTGACGTAAGTCACGCGCCACCGTAGGTTAAAGATTTACCTGCTTTATTTTATTTTTAAAATATTTTTTGGGGGAAAATGAGACTGATAGGATGATTAGTGTGCAGTGTACATTAACACAAAAAATATATTACTAACATGTACAAAGACACACAAATGTGCTTTTTTTTTCTCCTCTACACCTTTCGGATCTAATTGGGACGAGTCCTCGATCTACCGGTCGATCAGGATCGACATAATGGGCACCCCTGCTCTATTGGGGTAAGGTCCTGTGATTGGCTTGACCAATCTAAGACCTTCCACTTTCCGCCCCCTGATGAAGTCTTGTGTTGTGTTGGCAGGGTGTTTTGGGTCATTAGGATGTTGTATCACAAACCTTCTTCCCATTAGTGCATTTGTCTGCATATCTCCAGACAAAGTGGTTTTGTGGACTTGATTCTGTTGCAAGCATCATGAGTACCTCTCCATATGTACCCATCATATGTCACCGCCGTGATAGCCTCTTTATGAAATTAACTTGCATTACATAGAAAGTAATAGTGCAAAGCTGAGTATCGTAAGGACACACGAGGTAGGACATTTGAGGTCTTTGCAAGTCAGGCGTACGTTGACATGCGCCTTGAGGGCAGAGCAGCTATCAGAGATGCAGCAGGCGGGAAGAGGAGGGTTATACAATCGCATCTCATCTTTGCCAAGCGTGAACGAATCCGTTCGATGAACGTGTCCTTGACAAAGATGCAGACTCCGAGTCGCCTCTTTGCTATCAGAGCCCCCTGCTCAGATGCTCTGCGAAGAGCCAATCTGTCGTCGAAGAAAGTGGCAAGTGCAGCAGATTCCAGACAGCGTATTTGAAATGAGCGAAAACCACAGTAAAATGTTTGCATAACTTTGCAGACAGAGAGGTGGAGAGCACTTACAGGAAGAATGAGCACCTTGTTGGCGTTAACCATACTGATAGATAATGGTTTACAGAGTGCTTGTGTGTGGGGCATAGCAGAGAGGGTGTTCAAATAAAGGCCATGGTCTAGTTGGCGTCACTGCTTTAGAGTGCCTCGTTGTTGCCCGTGAATGCACAGATCTGCAGGGAAAGGCGGACATAGCAAGAAAGCGGACAGATATATATATATTTTTTTTAATCGGATTGGACACCAGCATGTTGACCGGGGCTTTTTTTTTTAATCGGATTTGACACCGTAGACCAGGGCTTGGGGCTGACATGACCCACTTTAGAGCACCTCATTGTGAGCCATGAGTGCGTGCACATTGCAGAGAGAATGTTGTTGGTTTTTTTCTCTAAAATGAAGGTCAGTGAGTGGACAGGGGCTTTGCACTGGTGTGGCCAATTTAAGATTTAATATCTCATCTTTTATGTGTTTGTCATAGATAAGACCAAGCTGAGAGGTTGTCTGCTTATATTGTAACTAACATCTTGTAAATGGAATTCCTCCATTGTGAGAAAAATAAAGGTTTTCTTATTTTATCTTAACCATATCTTGAGTTTCATAAACACAGAGACTCCTGTTCCTGTCATGTGTATGTGGCCCCGAGTAGAAAAAGTTTGGACATCCTTGTGTCAGTGGATTATTTAATTACACAGTGGCATGTGATACTGAAGCATTTCCTTTAGAACTGGCATGCACTAACAAAATTTGGATAAATAGCATCGCTGATGAAGTCATGAGGTGAGCGCAAAATAAACACAATTGCCCAGAGGCCAAGCCAAGAAGGTGGTGGTCAAAAAAAAAAAGCCGTCGCTAACCTCGTCTCACATTTCCAATGACTGTGCCAAACCAAGCCTGCCAGGTGACTCACAACCGAGGCTCCCCGCTCACCTGAGCTCACCAGCTGTTGCTATGCCAACGCATGATATAGCCACAAGGCATGACCACCCCGTGCACGCCCCTGCTCCTCACATTTGGTCCCAGCTTTTGCTCTCTCTCAACAACTATCAGACATTATGAATCATGTCGACAAAGATGCAATGCGATGAGGTTCCCACTAAAAATGACATTTTAACAGACTCACAATTGTAGACTTATACCGACAAAACAGATCAAAATACAAGAGGTGTATCACATTGCTTATCTCTTAACAAACTCAATTTCAATGAAGTTGGGACATTGTGTTAAACATGAAGAAAAACAAAATACAATGATTTGCAAATCATGTTCAACCTATAATGAATTGAATACACTGCAAAGACAACATATTTAATGTTCAAACTGATCAACTTTATTGCTTTTAGCAAATAATCATTCACTTAGAATATTATGGCTGCAACACATCAAAAAAGGTGGGACAGGTGGTAAAAAGAATATCCCACAGGTAAACAGACTAAAAACAGGTGGGTGTCATGATTGGGAATAAAAGGAGCTTCTCTGAATTCACAAGCAACGATGGGGTGAGGTTCACCTCTGTGAACAGCTGCGTGAGGAAATAGTCAAACAGTTTAAGGACAGTGTTACAATAATGTAGAAAAGAGTTTCCAAAACGTCCTGAAAGAGCTGAACCTCTTGACATTGGAATGTAAGAGGGGAAATTTGTTGTTGCTTGTGCAATTATCTCTTCAGCATTCAAACTATTAGAATGTCATGTGAAAATGGGAAAATTCAAAGTTTTTGGCTCTAGTCTATACAAACAGCCCTCAGGCTTAATAATAGATTATTCTTGTACCGTCGATGGCCAGCCGCAGACAAGGCAGGGTACAAAGGCCCGGTAAACGCGAGTTTGGAGAAATGCAATAAGGCAAGACTGCCCCCTGGTGTTGAGTTGAGGAATGTCAAGGAACGCTCCGACCCGCTACAGCGTGTCTGCAGTCTCTGGCATTGCCGTCTTGTTGTGCAGGGCGTCCAACTTCCTCCTGTCACACGTCACGTACCAGGAGGTTTCTTTCTGTTATGAACTTTGTTTCTATAATAAACTAAAAGTGGATGACTTACAGTTTTTGGTTTCCTGTGACAAAGGACTAGAACATATTGTCATGTTTAGTTATCAGTCATACATAATGACATATCACAATTAAATTATTTTTCAGACTCGTTCAGCCCTAACGTGTACTGTATGACATTACATTTTACGACGACGGAGTCCAACGTTCGCCCGACGCACAGATAATACAGTACTTGGTCGCAGTTTCCTGCGACGATTCCACGTTGTCGTTCGTTCGTGAATCTGGTTTTGTTTCTGTAGTTAGAAAGCTACTTCCGGGATGACAAACAAGGAGGCGGGACCAAAACAGTTTGAACACCTTTTTCTGCTACTCTTAAAGGGACATCTTCCTTATTTGAAACGTGTCTCAGTGCCTTTTGTCAAAAAGACACTTTCGGTTTCGTCTATTTATACGCAACAACATTTTATGTTTTCTTCTGTGTGAAATCATCTGTTGAGGCACCGGTTTTTTACCACTTTTACAGTGTACCACCTGAAAATATTCATAATTTCAACCTCCATAACAGGGGCGTGTATAGGGTGGTTGATGAGGTGGGGTGGGCTGGGGGAGAGGCAACGGGTTGATGAGTCCGAGTCAACGTTCACTGAAGCTCTCTGCTGCCCACTGAAACTGGTACGAAATTGTACTCGGCTCATTACATCACTTGACCAAACCCAGAAAAAAAAAAAATTCCTAGCAAATAATACAGGCTTTTTGACACAAAAGAAAAATGAAAACAATTATGGTTGTCATATCTAGTTTCATTTTTAAACAAACTGATGGTGTTTGACTTACGACCCAGGTTTTACGCATGATTTAAAAGAGTTATATCCAAATGCAATAATTGCTAATAAAAACACATCCTTATCATCACCGTCTTCATCGTTCCTCTTCTTTTCCCCTGCGACGTGGAATGATCTGCGGAGCGCACGGCGGACCGTGCAGCTGGTCGGATGGGCCGCGTCGCGGTCACCCCCCTTCCCATTCATCCTCCCCCTCATTACATGTTATGTCTTGTGACTTGTTGTAACTGTCATATGCTTATTTATGTGCTAGGGTCTTTCTTTTATCCTGGACTTAAATTATCCTCAGAAGAGGATAGTTCGAGCGTGGGTTTTTTTCCCCTCTCCCTACCTTGTGGTTTCCTTTCTGAACTCTGACTGTAAATTTCCCCATTGCGGGACAAATAAAGGATATCTTAATCTCTTAATCTTAAATAAATAATTGCTTTCACTGGAAGGACTGGACTTCATAACCCTTGGACTAACTATGTATTCTTTGTCTATGATGAATTGAATGGGTAACTGAGCAGCAGTTGATCATCGTGTACTCTAGTTCAAATGTGGTCCGTGGTAAATTTATTTCTTTTGTAATCTCCACAAAATTCTTGTCCTAATGGTAGTGTGTACATGTGACTTTGCTAAGACGATTGTTACTTGCCAGTGAAATGTTAAGCTTGCTTAATCTTACAGTCAAGTTTTTCCTCCTTCAAGGGAATCCTGTCGTTTCAGTGTTTTGGTAAAATTCCATATTTTATATGACACATACTTTTTATTCACAATTCAAAACAATTCACACATGTCTTTTACACAAGTCTATGGCATGCTTTCGTCAAATTACCCCAGGATCAAGAATCATAGCCCACTTTCATGTGTCTCTTTTGGCACGCAATTAAGCGACCCATTCACACGACAACCACATTCTCAGGCCTACATAAAAAGACAAAAGTGATAGAGTCAAAATCTTTATTATGTCTTGATATACATAATCTTAAAGGAATCTCTTTAATTGCTGTGAGATAACCCCTGTCTATACCTATTTACACAAGATAGGTGAAGCTAAATCCATTTCATCTCAACTTTACACATGACCCACATCATTAGATGACACTGCATCCTGTTACCCTGTTTGCACTCACCAGTTAGCTCATTTGTGAGTCAAAGCGAAACACAACCAGCTAAAGACATATTAAAATAGATACAACAGGAACATTGTGTGTGTGTGTGTGTGTGTGTGTGTGCGTGTGAATGTGTGTGTGTCTGTGTGTACTATACAATACACAAAATATGACACATTCACACAAGCTTGCACACCGGTGCTCATTCGGCCATACATTCACACAGCAGCTACACATCCTGCAACAGGCGGTCTTCTAACAACCCCATCACAGTGTAGATACTAGAGTTAAATACTAAAAACAACAGAACTGAAGCACTGTGCAAAGTTAGCTAGACGGGCATAGAAGGGATTGAGTCCCATAGCATCTTAATTTTCTGTACATACTTCAATCTACAGAGAATATTAGTTAAATGTGAACAGAGAAAGACAAATAAATGGTCCAAATCCTTTTTCGTGTCATTATTAAGCCTGTACATCAAAATGATGAAACACTGTACATGGATTCTTCTCTTGATAAATTGTGACACAGATGTTTACAGTGGAACATACAGATCATTGTCAACATAGAGTATAGTAGTAAATGGGTTGTACAGTACAGTAAGCATGTGTGTATTGGATAATGATGTGTTGGTGGTTGTTGCTGTTTGTGCTCAGTCCACCCCTGTCATTTAGTAACAGTCTGCGCCCCCGCCATGGTCCGTCAATGCAAAGGGGGTTGCATTGCAGGCTCACTGGGTTGAATGTGTATTATAGGGGCTTGGTCTAAATGTTGGAGGATGACGTAAGGGGCTGCAAGCAAAAAGGAAAGGGCAATGGCTGAGGTTTTTTTGGAGAGTGGCTGCATGGTTTCCTCTCCTCCTCCCTCCTGTCGTGTGATGTTGAAGGGATGACTCTGTGGACCATAGGAGCCTGGAAATATGACAGATCAAAACAAATTATTTAGAATGCCCCCAAAAATGTGTGGTAGAATAGCCAATACAGTACTCAAATGATCTCAAATTTTAACAAGATGTGTCGAAACTAAACTATGGTGTTAGATGTGGTCGGGGCAGACGTAAGGTTTATACCGACTTTCTGACAACAAACTGTTACACCACCAGTTACATCTCCAAAATACTTCTGCTGTGCTGGTCTGCTCAGCTTGGTTGAGGCGGGTCTGCCAAATTAGCAAACACGAGTAGCGAGACTTGCGCCGATATGAAAATCTGAATCGCAGGGCATTTTTAGGCGTGGTGCAGATAAAACAGAAAACAAAATTAGAGACTATAATCTATGCCTAATCAAAAGAATATTCAAGAGTACACCACGCCAAGCTTATTTGGCATATTTTTACATGATAAACTCAACTTGCACATGCAGTCACATTATACTTCGTGCAATTACATATGTTAATGCATGTTGTGTTCATCTGATCTTTTTTTAACAAGATGCAATTGCACGAGCGTGGTTTACAAGAAAATACTGTATTAATGTCAATACATTTTTTAAAAAGTGAGATGTATAAATAGTTCTCCATGTGAAAGTCAAAAGCTTCAAGGTAAATTGTTTGTGTTATTTTTTTGACATTACGAACACATGACTACCAAAATACCAAATGTTTGGTTACATAATGTAATAATACTTGGATCCACGTTTAAAATGATGTCTTACTCACCAAAATGTTGCTAAGCATTGCCTCCTTCTGCAAAAAAAAAAGAAGAAACAGAAACAGGGAGACAATATTAATTAAAATTCATCTGCACGTTGTCAAGGTCATGCTATTAATAGACTCCCACGTTCACACTTGGCCATAAGCATCCTTCACATTGACTGCTTGTAATGCTCACATACACCAGCAGAGGGAACCAGGGCTGAACTAATTGTACTAAACAACATCTCTTGTGCTGGCTGGCTGCTGGGTGTGAAAAGAGGAAAACAACAAAACATGACATCATCGTGAGGTTATGATGTCACTTTCACCCTTGCTCTCAGCCAGCAGCTCCTCTGTCATGAGGCCGTCCTGACGATTGCCGAGGACAAAAGCCAGGAAGGAGAGGATGAGCGCGTCCAAGATGCCCATGATGGCGAGGATGTAGGCCCAGCGCATGGAGCAGGCCCCAAGGCTGTATTTGTCCGTCTGCTCCCCGCACATCCGCCGCACTTCATCACTGTCCCAGCCATCAGGGTAGACCATACAGCCCAGTACCAGACACACACCTGCAGGGAAGGAACATGAACGTGTGAACGAAGGTCAGCATATAAGAAAAAAATCATTCAGGAGAGATGGATGTGAATTGTGTCGAGAACACTTTGTGTCATAATAAATGGAGTCAGTGATAATGACATGTTGCAAGAAAGACACAAAAAAAGGCCACTTCAAGTGTTTTTTTCATATATATATATATATATATATATATATATATAGAGAGAGAGAGAGAGAGAGAGAGAGAGAGAGAGAGAGAGAGACATATAAGGGTTCAAATCATTCACTTTACAAAAAAAAAACCATTTACATATTAATGATAAAACAAAAAAGATTTCACTTTGTTATCCCCATTGCTCTCGCTCTCACATTGAGTGTTTGGGTGTGAGGGATGAATGCTCCCGCTTTTCAACATTATCACTGATTGCTACATAGAAATTGAAAATGCATCTTTAGTGCCTGTTTACCTTCTTTGATGGACTCGTCTTTTAAATGTAAATGCAATTTCTAATTGTATTCCACCCATTTCCATCACTGTGGCTCCTCTCTGGCCCTTGGCATTTTCAATAAATTGCTCTGACCATCTATAGTAGGTCTCAACCATTGCATGCAAACGCGCTCACACACACACACACACACACACACACACACACACACACACACACACACACACACACACACACACACACACACACCCACACACACACCCACACACCCACACATTTTATCGTTCATTGAAGAAACTAAACACTGTTCTTCACAGCCTCATGCGTCAGACTGTTTTCAGAAGGTCAAGTCGGTCAACTTTACAAAACAAATTGAAAGTTTAATCGGTTGAAAATACAAATTAGATTGAGCCTATACCCTGAAAGGATGTGAACGCTTCAGAATTACAGAACCTGGATATCTGCATAAAGTGGTCATAAATTGTGATCTGATCATCTCGGTTAAAAATAAGGCACAGTCTGCTGAAGCTAATGCAAGCGCTGGAGAGTGCAGCCTACTGCAGGCTACAGTGGCCTAGAGCGCGTTGTTTGAATTTGAATTGGCGAGAACAAAAGGATTTGCCGCCGACCCAGGGGTAAATAAGTCTGAAGAGCTCGAGATGAGATAAGACGAGTCATCGCTTTTGACCAGCAATGGCGGTGCTAGCAACAGAGAAAACAAGGTCAGTGGTGGTGTGACTTTGCAGACAAATCATTTGAATACAAAGTAAAAAGCGGTGGAAAAAGCTGTCAACTGTACCAATGACATATCAATGGCAAAAAAGGAAAAACATTGTGAGGTGGATTTATAGAATCCCAGGTTTTAATAAAGACTCAATCAGGCTTGAAGTTTGCAAGAGTCCATGGATGTTTGAGAGCGTTACAGGAAAATTAATGTGCGGACAAATGAAACCAAAGTTCATTTATTTAGAAGGACCACTAAACACTAGGAGTGGAGAGAAAAAAAAAGACCCCAACCCACCAGTATCAAAACATTTCAATTCCGAGGAATGCTGGGGGAGGTCGCACAGTTTGTGACTGCTTTTCTTACACAGGGCTTGGACACATGGTGAGCAACTGTGATGTAATTTTCAGCCGACAGCAAGTGGCAAAATGGCCGCCGCTGAGATGGACGAAAACGGATTTGGATTTTACGATTTCACTCATGTTCTACAAATGCAATATAAATCAGGATGTTGTGTTAATGTCAGGTTGCAAGGTGGTGGTGGACCCCAAAAAGCAAGCAGGAGGGAGGAGCAGGGTGAATTTGACGAATTGTATTTAATAAAACACAGAGAAAACTGAATTCAAAACAAACAAAGTGCTATCAACCAAAACGAATCCAAAACAAAAACCATGACTGTGGCAAAAAACTAACAGGAACAGAACCATGACAGAAACAAACATGACAGTTGCAAGCAAACAAACAATGACCTGACACTGAGTGGTTGTGCCTGGAGTCCTTTTAAAGAATTACATAACGACATAACGACCAACAGGTGTGCAGCTGCAGGGAGAGCCCTACAGTGCCACCTGTTGGTCACAAACCGAAACATGACAGTTTAGACTAGTGGTGCTGCACAGAACATATTCTTGTAAAGAAAATTTTGGGGTTGACCTCCCCTTTAATTAATAGAATATTCATTTCGCAACACAGCAGTGCCCCAGCACAGGAAGTAGAAGAAGTAAATCAACAAGGGAATGGCATCAACAGAAGAAAATACAAACTTCTGAAATGCTGTGGCATAGAGCGATCCTCACTAGATATCCCTAAAATATTACTGTTCTGAAACAATTTTGCAAAGAGGAAGAGTTTAAAATTCCATACCTGCATTCTTGCTACTGTATATAATCCTGAATCCTGACAACAAGGGACATTTCAAGATGCTTCAGTGAGTACAAAAGGGAATGACACAGCAAGGCATGCAGGAGACAAATTTAAAAGAGCAGAGCATCCTCCTCTCGCTCCCCCATGGCTCTAACTGTCATAAGCAATTCATGTGGGCGCGCTAGTTCACAGAGCAAAGACTCAGACACTGGCTCTGATTCAGGTGGACAGCGAGCACCCTGCAAACACACCAAGAGGCATGAACACGCCATTTTCACTCCCTTTGAATCCTTAAAGTGAGGGCGGGAGCAAGCTAACTCTGGTGATTAAACAACCACAGTGAGTCGAGTGGAACCTTTGGCTGGACCTATCTTTAGTGAATGAAAAAGTGATTGCCTCCAGGTGGTACCAGACAAGACCTTTTCATTCAGGCAAGATTGAAGTCGGAGCTGACGGGCTGTGTACTTGGCCCCGTGTCACTCACTTTACTGTATCACAGCCTGCCAAACGTCCTCTAGAATCCTGTGCATGATTCTGCCCTTGGCTCAAGTCTTGACATATACAGGTTGTGACTGTGGAAATGTTGCCGTTTTAGACAGAGGTAGAGTCCACGGTGGATTATCGCCGTTGCAAAAGCCTCCTTTCACCTGTATGTGCTGTATGTTAGTGTCACTAACACACAGATACAGTGGCATTTTATTGGGTGAAGCAACAACCACTTTAATAGACTTGATCAGGGGCGTAGCTACAGCCACCACTCGCAGGTCTCTGGCCACCCCACTGGCAACGCTCATATTTAGGGGAAGTTTTGATAAATATGATTCTGGGGTGGGGATTGTTATTTTTGCTTTACTGCCATTTGCACATGGTCGCATTACACTGAGGCACTTGGATGATCCGTCACCAAACATTGACATTGACCTTCTATATGAACAAGTATTAATGCTATGGAGCTGCACAGAGAAAGTGAGCACTAATCAAGATTATTACTTTCACTCAATCAACATGTCCGAATCGGTGCATGAGATATGAACTACATGAATAAGGAATATGTACAATTTTGCAACTGCACAAGCTCAGAACTGACTCTTTCGTGTGACCTGTCCACGAGTGGTATACAGCTTGTGATTGGTGAGCTCGGGCGAATAAGTGTGCTTTGAGGGGGAAAAAAAAAATCAGCTTAAACGAGCACAAAATCGTGTTGTCTGAGCTCAACATTTCTATCTCAAAATGATGTCGTTCAGTCCTGTCCAGCAGCGAACATTTTCAAAAATTTGTAAACATCTGCTTAATTTCACATTTGCTGGATGGGCAGGCACTTCAGAGACCCATTTCTTTTATAAAACCAACTAAAAAGTCAATTTCCTACTTTGATACGTTACTTGAGGGTATTGATCAGCAATATTATTCTCATAGTAAGTATATGCAATTTATATTTTTTGTTGCAATATCGCATTCGATTGTACACGAGGACCTAATAATCTGAGTGGTGTGGGTACAGTATACAGTATTACATTTCACACCAAAAAAGTAAGCGAGGCAATATTATGGTTCTCACTGCCTCATGTTATTTTTAATAGAGTAGTAACAAGAGCTGTAACAGATCCTCCTGGGTGTCTCCTGCATGCCTTCAGTGGCATCATGAATTTTACATGACCCAAAAGGATTGAGCGGAGGCAGAGGAAGAAGAATAGTAGCCTGTCATGCAGTGATAGCATCAGGGGACCAAGTGGAGAAGAGAGCGGTAAAATATCACGGCAAGTCATAGAATGTGGTCTACATACTGTGCCACATGCCTGGTGCCTGCATGGTGGCCTCTTGTGACTCGAGTTGGAGACAAGTGGCAAGAGCATATCCACAAGCACTCTTCATGCAGTCAAACACTTTTTTTTTTAAAAATAAAATTTTAAGCCTGGAGTCAACTCATCCACAAACACAGAAGCACGCTCATTGCAGAAGTGCAGAATCCTCTTACATAACCAAGTTTAAATTCAGAGCGCTTTAACTCAACGAATGCCTCAATAGACTTTATACACCGGCAGGAAAATGACCATATCCAGCTGCCACCGATATTACCTTAGAAAGAACAAAGAAACTGTGTCTCGATTCATGACCTGCTCTTTAGCCCACCCCAAATCCAATCTTGAACCCAGTCTGCTCAATCAAAATACGAGGTAAATATAACCCAATCTGGTCATGTCAAGAGTGGTGCTACAAATATTATCGGTTGGGTTAACAGTTATCCTCCAGGCCAATAAAGGGCGCTGATATTTGGCATTTTGACGCTGATCAGCATCAGCCCAATATATTCTTCTTCTTCATTTCTTTTTTAAAATAAATCAGTCGGCCAATAAGACACCAATCTAATTTTTGTTGTTCTTGCTCTGATACAACTGTGTCTCTCTATCTGCTGTGACATCTTGGTCGGCGGGATTATCCCACTCATAGCACTACCTGGTTGGATACATGTAAACCAAGGCATGAGTAACAGCCAGTCAGTGTAGTGAAAGCCGTGAGCTGTGCATTCAGGGCTTACGCAGGTGGTGGAAAGGAGATAAACTTTTGCTCAAGGAAGGTAGAATTTTAAAACAAAGATGTCTACTGTCTACGATTAAAAAAAAAAAAAACACGGCAAAAATCAGTAAAGTTGTGTAATCAACAGATTCTTGAAGGCATTTAAATAAAGTTAAAGGGCCCATATTTAACTAAACCAAAGGCATATACTGTATGTGATTATATATGTTTGAGCTGATGGCCTCGTGCTACCTTTCTCGCTTCTCTTATCTTGAAGACATGCAGAGAGAAGACATGAGATTAGCAAGCGAAGGAGGTGGTCTAGATGGTGAGGGAATGAACTACGCATGCAGGGTGACATGCTCCATCCCTGTCTATCTGTCTGTCTGCATGCAGCCGCTGGCGAGCACCGCGCAAACATCAAGAGCACTGGACACCATATGCCGAAGCCGCCTTTAGCACTGCTATTTTAAGCTTTTCTTCACGTCTATCGTTAGCACATTCACCTCCCTTACTTGCTGCCATCCTGCAAACACTGGGATCATGCGAGTGGAAAACGGGGCGGAGAAATTCTAGAATGCTAGCAGCCGCTTATGTAAGAGGATGTAGGTAGGGCAGATGACGCTCAAACGGCGTGGCACGAGAGTCTGACAGCAGACCGGCAGATGGTACTGCAGATTTGACAGCAGCACATTGGCTCATTTGGACAAAGAGAATGGCAAATCCCATCGATAGTACAAGAAAAATCCCATTGACTTGTGAACTCTGAGCATCATTTATTCATAAGCATTGTGGTGGAGTTGCACGATGGGATTTGGCGAGACTCAGTCCGTCTGCTTCATTGCCTAAAGAAAGAAAATATCTTTTTTTTTTGTGTACGTACAGTACGTGCAAACACAAAGATGTGACAAAAAGGTTTCAGTCATTACAGGGTCAGCTCTCATATCCAGATTTTGCCACTTTGCAGATTGCTCATATCAGTATTTTCAAACTCTTTGAGCCCGTGCATTTGGCATATGTCTTTTTGATTGATTGTCCTGTTCAATAAATAGCTAAAAGTGCATCATCAACGGGGTCATTTTTTCCACTTCACTTGAATGGTGCAGAATCGACAAAAACATCCATCCATCAATCCCTCCATCCATTTTATGATCCGCTTTATCCTCACCAGGGTCACGGGGCATGCTGGAGCCTAGCCCAGCTGCCTCCGGGCAGTAGGCGGGGGACACCCTGAACCGGTTGCCAGCCAATCGCAGGCCACACGGAGACAAACAACCATCTGCGCTCACACTCACACCTCGGAACAATTTTTTGGAATGCGTGAGGAAACTGGACTACCCGTAGAAAACCGGAGAAAACCCACGCAGGCACGGGGAGAACATGCAAACTCCACACAAGAAGGCCAAAGCTGGAATCAAACCCGGTCCCTCTGCACTGTGAGGTCGATGTGCCAACCACTCGACCACCGAGCCGCCTCTATGAAGACATATAAAGCTTCCTTATAACAGGCGGATATTCAGCCAAACTCCTGCAGCTGCCATGTCATAAGCAGAGAAACTGTGTATGGGCGCTTGTTACGTAAATTAGTCAAACTGTTATATCCCAAATCACAAGATTCAGAACGGCTCGTTCAGACACATTTCCAGGAACGGGCAGATATAAGAGTCAGTTCACCGTTTGAAAAAAAAAAAGCTACTTTGTTTTCCTAACCCGCTTGATGGGTAGCTGCACATTTTTGGGCAGATTGGGTGACTACTTCACAGGAGTTTTGGGTGCTTCATTTCATACTTGATGGGTGGGCAGGACTC
The DNA here is from genome assembly GCF_054856545.1 of Hippocampus guttulatus. NCBI lineage: Eukaryota > Metazoa > Chordata > Actinopteri > Syngnathiformes > Syngnathidae > Hippocampus > Hippocampus guttulatus. Next base: position 16,902,242 of record NC_141264.1, on the reverse strand, counting down.
TTATCAACAAAACAGTCAAAGTCACTTTTCCAAATTATGTTCACTTTCACCTTCCACTGTAAATCTGTCACCTACAGGGCCTGTCAGTATGGTTGTGCTCTCCCACTCACATTTACATTAAAGAGCAGTATGCTAAAACTAAATGCACCCTCCTCTGCTCCAAATTACATTTTCATACTGTGTACACTGGTCTGTGTCAGAAAATGATTAAAACATTTGATGGAGTCCTTCCAGTATGTGTTGAAATAATGAGTCCATAGAACAAGACAGATTACCGTAATCCAATCTTTCCCATGGCTGGTCCAGGCACTAATGAAGTGTTGTACCGCTCTTCAAACTGGACAGTTAAGACTCTTATCAAGATCCAAAGACGAGCGCACAAAGTGCCAAAGAGATGGCGTAGCACCATGATATGCTTTAATTGCACTCATATAAAAGGGGCTGTTTCAAAACATCAAGAAATCCCGCATATAGCCAGACTAAGTGGGGATTTCAAGTGTGTCAGCGCTGGTAGTTTTTGGTTGATTTTGGTACTTGAAAAGAGAATCATCTATCATTTTAGAGAGTGCCACCCCACGAGCAGAGCCGATGAACCTACTGGACATTTTGTACAAGGAACATTTTCTAAATACCCTTCATTCTGCTTGACTGCAATGATGTTGTGATAATATTGCATGAGTGACTCATCAGGTGACAGAAAAAAAAATCTGCATCTAACAGCGGAGGAACAAGGAACGCATCGACCGAACGATTGAGTAATGTCTTTTAGTCACCTACACCCCGGCGGATGTACTTGTTAAATAATCCAGTTATTTAATCAATGCATAAGTCATGCAATGTCTCTCAACAAGCTTCCTTGTATAAACCAAGCAAACCACAATGCATCTGGCAATTACTGTATTGGCCCGAATATAAGATGGTGTTTTTTGCATTGAAATATGACTGAAAAAGTGGGGGTCGTCTTATATTCGGGGTCTAGACATTATACCCATTCATGACCCTAGATGGCGTTAGATATCATTGAAGCGAATGCTGAACTTGACTCCCCAGGCCAAAGTGAGCCCCTGTCAAGAAGAATAAAAATAAAAATAGCAGTAGTATGAAGAAGAAAAATAAAAAATAGCGGTAAGAAAGAAAAGAGAAGAAAATAATAGAAGAGACAACAGAAAATGGAGAAGCAGCGACAATCTGGAGAAAAGTGGGTCGAAGTTTGGCCAGGTTAACCGGCAGCTGAGGAGAAGTTATGATGTAATTTACATTTTCAAAAACCAGAAGCCATTCATTTACGAATGTGATTGCACTTTAGTTTACATATTTAAATGTTCAGATATTAAGATGATTTGAATGGCAAAAAAAACATGCTTTTTCTCTCAAATATATTGTTATAATCATTTGTTTCAGATGTACTGTAATTATTTTCTGTATAAAAAATTATTTGGTGTTCAAAAAGTCTTTTTTCAAACTTGAGTCTTGAAAAAGAGGGGGTCGTCTTATAATCAGGGCCGTCTTATATTCGGGCCAATACGGTACTGAGTTGATTATTAGAATATATTTTTTCCAAACAATTATTAACAGGAAATGGTTGCGCATTGGCACACAAAGCGGGGATGCAGTGGTGATTGGCAAGTGGGGGCGGCGGGGAGGGGGGGGGGGGGGAGTGTTCAAGTACATCCAGCTCAGAGATGGAGGGAGCCAAAGCTTACGTAACAAGTCCAGAAAGAGGTTGCAGACCTACACTCAGGATAAGCACTGGCAAGGGCAATGGGGATCAAAAGCATCTTTCAAATTTTGTGTTAATACTGGCAGGTTCAACAGACGCAAAACAGCCACAGAATTGAGAATGACTTCATTATTTGGTGATTACTGGCTTATCATTTACAGCAACAATGTGGATCAATTGTAGAATGATGGCCTCAGATCACCTACAGCCGTGTTTCCAAACCTTTATAGAGCAAAGGTACATCTTTGACATTATACACATCTCAAAGACCACCCCCAAATCAACATCTAAAAAAAAAAAAATCTGAAATAATAATGCTCTCATCTCAATTGACTCAATATATTGTTATTCTGTTGTATAAATGACAACTCATGAATACACGGGTTACCTAAAGTGCACCTCCTGATCTCTCATGACACCACTGGAGTGGAGAATCGCTGATTTAGTGGAGAGCTATAATTATTCTGCCGTTCGCTATGTGTCAATGGCACGGTAATAAAATCTTCCCACAGCACACCTAACAATATCTTACAGCACTCATGTGCTTCGGCACAATAGTTGGGAATCACAGACTTACGGTATGTTACCGAACCACCTTTCACACGGTATTCGTAAAAGTGTTTGCGGTAACATTTGGCTCATTTTCGAGCCACAACAACGATAACACAATTCTTGTGTGAAAGTGGAACATGTTGCTACTTGTTACATTCATTAATTTTCAGGAAGATAGCTTTTGGCTACCTTACACTCTTGACATTTTGTGGTCATTCATCCATTCATCCGTTCTCTTCGAGGTCGCAGTTCGCTGGTGTCTATTTGAGTTGACTGACTTAAGGTGAAAGGCAGAATACACCCTGCAGGGTGTGTGGTATTTAAGTGGTGGTATTTCGCTACGAAAATTTCATATAGTGCAAGTAAAATTTTAATCTACTTGGCATTTGCAACCAGTAATTTTGCATGCTTTTTTTTTAAATTAGTCTTGAAGATTTCTTTGTCGCTCACAGTAATGCGCCACAGTTCAGCCCATTTTATCAGTAATATAGAGAAAATGAGTGGATTGAATATTTACCCAGCAAGTCCACCTGTAATGTGCACCTCTAAAATATCAGATTAAAGGTGACTGTGCTCCCAGTAAAAAAACAAACAAAAAAAAGTCTGCAGCCCTGCTCTGAATGGTCTCCTGTTAGTCATTGTGCAAAAGACAAACTGAGGACGAGAGACTTTGTTGTTGCACTTCAGCACCTTCACGCTTGGCTTCATTTACATTCACGATTTCATCGTTCGCTTCAGAATGCAGTCCGTTTTAAAATCGAATGACATTGGTTTGAATCTGAAAATTAACTAATGAAAAGGAATTTCTATTATGTTGATTATCTTCTATAACTCGAGAGGTGCATATATTTGCATACTATCCATGATGTGTTAATTGACAGACAGAAATTGTCTCACCCTCAAAGTATCCTCTTGCGAAGCGAGGACTATTTAGGGTGAGTGAGGGACACTGCAGGGGATTCGTTTTGCTCTCATTAAAAAAAAAAGAATCTCCTTTCTACTTGTTTTTTCATACTTAATCCTGCTGAACGGGCATAGCCTATATGCGTTGCACGCACATCTTCCACATGCTGATGCCTCTCACTGCAGTAGAATTTTCCCCTAAACCATATTATTGTGTAACACTTGATACGGACTAAAAGTAAAAGGCCTGAATATGCAAAAATATCGAACTTGGTGGTGGTTTGTTTACCTCTGAGGGTTTAAAAGTTTGTTCTCTCATTTCCCCGTGGCAGAGGACGCTTCGTGCATGTGAAGACTGAAAACCCAATGCATCACGCTGTAATGGTAACAGTTTGTGCATTACATAAATCTGCCCCAGTGGGTGTATCCGACTGGATGTGATATATGAAAAAAACGCCACCATGTTCTCTTGTGTGAAGCTGCAGCGTCATTTCGAACACGACAATGCACCGTCACACAATGTGGTACAAATATTTTAAAAGGGTCTCAAGATGGCAGCCTGGTGGCCCAGTGGTTAGCGTGTCAACCTCACAGTGCAGAGGTACCGGGTTGAATTCCAGCTACGGCCTCCCTGTGTGGAGTTTGCATGTTCTCCCCGGGCCTGCGTGGGTTTTCTCCGGGTACTCGGGTTTCCTCCCACATTCCAAAAACATGCATGGCAGGCTGATTGAACAGTCAAAATTCCCACGAGGTGTGAATGTGAGCGCGGATGGTTGTTCGTCTGTGTGTGCCCTGCGATTGGCTGGCAACCGGTTCAGGGTGTCCCCCGCCTACGGCCCGAAGACGGCTGGGATAGGCTCCAACACCCCCCGCGACCCTTGGTAGGATAAGAGGATTCGAATATGGATGGATGGGTCTCAAGATGACAGCGAGCATGCCTAAAATGAATCCGAGTACGTACCTTAAAATTTTCCATCCATCCATCCATTTTCCGAACCGCTTGATCCTCACTAGGGTCGCGGGGGGTGCTGGAGCCTATCCCAGCCGTCTTCGGGCCGTAGGCGGGGGACACCCTGAATCAGTTGCCAGCCAATCGCAGGGCACACACAGACAAACAACCATCCACGCCCACACTCACACCTAGGGACAATTTAGAGCGTCCAATCAACCTGCCATGCATGTTTTTGGAATGCGGGAGGAAACCGGAGCACCCGGAGAAAACCCACGCAGGCCCGGGCCGAACATGCAAACTCCACACAGGGAGGCCGGAGCTGGAATCGAACCCGGTACCTCTGCACTGTGAAGCCGACGTGCTAACCACTGGACTACCGGGCCGCCCCCTTAAAATTTTGAGCATTACAATTATTTTGGGATTCCACTTCTATGTTGTCGGTGAAAAATTTGGGTTACCATCGTGCAGTCTGACGTTTGATCCTGGAATTGCCCGTGGGTCCATATATTACCCTGGACTCCAAAGTAGTGTAGACCGGCACACTGTAATGTGTTCCTGATATTGTGCTCCTCCAGTCGGACGAGGTAACCACTAGAAACAGACGTAAAATTGGCCAACATGTTGGTGTGGCTTCAAAGAGCACTGCAATGCGTTTGTGTACCCAGGTTGGGTGGTATGGGTTGTGGGTTTGATCCCCCGGCCCTTGTGAACACATCAAAGTGTCCTTGAAGCAAGATGCTGAACCCCAAGTTGCTCCTGATGGTGCACAAGTGCAAGGCCACGCCAAGCTTAAGATTGTTCTACCAAAAACAAAGACCTCACTGACAGTGTCAATAACAGTGTCCTATTTGAACAGAATCAGAGTCAATGAAATTGTGGACAAAAGCCAGCATAGATCCACTTATGCAGTTGAATAGACACGGGTTTGATCAATACAGTATACTAATTGTTGCTGTAATGATCTTTTGTAGAATTAGGATGCAAGTGCAGGTCTCCCCGTCGTGTATCGAATGGGGTAAATGCAGCGTTATGAGAAACGCTCACAACACAATCAGAAGTTTGGCCAATGAAGCACTACAAATGCTTGCACAGACCTGATTTGGAATGAAAGTATTCATTTGCAGCACTGAGTCTGGAGAGTGAAAGGAGAGTGGACAAGGGCCAAGACTGCAGTTATTATCCGTACCGCTTTCTCTTCAAAGTCAGAGAAGTGTTGGGTTTTTTTTCTTTTCTTTTTGGCTCATTTGAATATACCTCAGCTGAGAACCTGTTCCCAGAGATGTGGCTATTTTGAAAGACATTTAACTCCAACCCTAATTCAGGTTGCTTTACCACAATTGGAATAGTGTAAAACGATGACCCAGTGTGAATGTAAACTGACTTCAGGATGGCAGAGAATCAAGCAGCTCAGCTGAAAAATTTCCCAAATTTTCTTTTCAGTGTTTATTTGGAGATCAGGGAAACCGAGGAGGGCCTGAGGCAAAAAAATGCTCTAAGGAAAACTGTTGAAATTGCTCTCAGAAAGCTTGTTTGGGAAAAAGCGAAGTGACCTTGATGACAAACTTAAACATTCAGGATAATCAAGATAAAAGCATGACTATTTTAAATGCAACTACAGACCCACAGAAAATCCGGACACATGTAACTAAATATATGCGTCATGATATATTTGGTATTTTGTGGAATTTGTGGAAATATGTACAATACAGATAAATGTGAACAAATTCACTCTTTAGGACATATAGCTGAATGAAGCATTTTTAGTTTTTCCACATTTTATGCAAAGACAGACATAGGCTGACAGAATGAGAAAGACTGTTTTTAAACCTTCTTACTATATGAGGATATTTACAGTATAATGTATAGATCCAGCAATAATGTGTTAATCAAGTAAAGAATAGACTCACCTTGACTATTGTAGGTGCTATACTGGTAATTTTTTTCCATCTGACTGGCTAAACTGAATTGGACAGCCTGCCCATATAATTTTCATATTGACTCAAATAGGGGTTTTTTTAAAAATTTTTATTGAGAGTCCCCTTTCATATATGTGTGTGGAGTTATTCTGAAAGTATCTTGGTATTGCGTTTAGAATTGGAGCACAATAGGCAAAATGATAAATGGAGCTCCACAAATAAGTCCAATGGCTGGAAAAGGGTAACTGGGCACAAAGTTTCTGCTCTAATGTTACAAAACATTCAGTATGTCCTTTTTTCTTGCGGGTTTGACTCATCTCTGTCTGCAAAAAGGGAAATATTGACGATATGGAAAAGGCTACAAGAGAGTGTACTGTAAGAGTGTTGCGTATAACTGCAAGAATGAATTTTAAGTGACCTCACGGTAGGGCTGAACGACTTTGAAAAATAACCTCATCACATTTTTTTCTTAACATTGCGATTGCAATTTAATGTGCAATCTCTTTTTTCAAGCATCCTCCTCCTATGTAATTTTTAACAATCATTGGCAATACATGAATCTGTATTACAATAAACAATATTGCATTTATTATGCATATATGTTTTGGTCTTATATGCTAAAATGAATGCAAATGAACCATGAATTAATATAAGAAATAGTTATTTGTTTATGTTTTGCGCCTCTCATAGCCTGTAAATAAAGAGAATGGAAAGCACAGTTTGTTCTCCTGAAAGCAAGGAAGACTGAGGTTCTTTTTTTTTTTTTAAAGACGGACAGGGGCCATTGCATTGCAGGAAAATATTCTACGAGGTCAAAATGAGTGGGAGAGATGCACAGATGGGTGAAATTATACGAAAGTAATAGGAGGAGATAAGGTAAGAGGGTTTTGATGCATGGACAGAAATAGCTGCGCCAAGGCAAAGACCGCAGGTCCATCAAATGTACACGGGAGCACTCAACTTTGCACTCCCCCGCCTTCCCTTTTCGACATACGCGCAGAGAGCTCAGGTGTTTCTTGGTGGTCTGTATTTACATTAAACATTCTTATCTGAGCATCAGAGTCACAACACCCCTCCTTACGGGAGACTAGCACTCACGTGAAATGAAACACTGGAGAAAAGTGCTGTGAACCGAAGTGCATTTATCATAATACGCCATAAGGAATATTTGGGTTGAGATTTATAAAAAGCAGCTGCAGGAGGGGGCAAACCTGGCCACGATATTGCATGACCTTAACCCTGGTAATGCTTTTGGGTTAGAATCGACACAAAGAATACCACCCATAAGATGCGAAATGCATTAGTGAGAAATAAAAAAACTGAATATGATCTCCATTCATGTCCTTGAAGTGGGCATGGATAACAAGCTCGGGCCAATCATACACAGTGTATACTAACATCATTTTTAGTTTGTTTGAGACAGTTTATGTGTGCGCAAAACAAGTGAAGAGAGACAACGAAAATGATGTGACTGAGCTATGCAACCAGAAACTATTCACAAGTGCTTCACTTTTTCCATATTTTGTTACATGGACAGCATTACTGTATTCCAAAATGTAATCCACGTATGTCGATACACAATACACCATAACAACAACATGATAGCAGTTTCATCGGAAATCGTTGCAAATGTTTTGAAAATAAAAACCCAAGAAGTTGCATGCACAGTGGATATAAAAAGTCTACACACCCCTGTTGAAATGCCAGGTTTTTGTACGCTAAAAAGTAACAGGCCAAGAAGAATCGTTTCAATTTTTTTCTACCATTAATGGTATCTATAATCCGTACAACTCATTTGAAAATCTCTTTTTGAAAGGCAGAGTACAAATACGTGACATAAATGTAGTTGCGCATGTGTGCACACCCTCTTATAATTGGGATGTGGCTCGGTTCTTAGTTAAACAATTACATTCAGATTCATTTTAGATGTAAAGTGCCTCAGAATAATCCCAAAAAAAGATCAGCTATTCTAGGAGGCTTTTCCTGTCCATTTTTTTTCTGGGGTGGGGGTTAAGGCAGAAGCCTTGAAGGTTTCGTGCTAACACTGACTGGCATTTGTCTGAATGCCCCATTTCCAGCCCAAGAATATCAGCTCCAAAGCATAATCCTGGCCCCACCATTCACTTAAACTGTGATGTTCTTTTGGTGATGAGCGGTGTTGTGTATCCACCCATTTATTTCCCTTTTGGAATCATGGACAAAAAGACCAACCTCACCATAACACACTTTTCTATTTGCATTTGGGAGATTTTGTTGTGGTCCAATGAAACCGATGTAACGTAAAATGTGCAGAAAGTGATATTTTAAAAATAATAATTAGCAAAGTTAGAGTTGTCACAACACGTTTGCGCTTGACACTTAACCGTATGTTTTATCAAAAGTTCCACAAACTAGGTTGGTCACCACTCCTCCACAGAGCAGCTACGTTAAGTGATGGCAGTGGATGTTTAAGCTTCATCAAAGAGAAATGCCTCTCGACAGTGCTAAGCAGTCAGACTTGCTCATTAGACATCAGCAGCTTGTCATGGTCAGACTCTCTCCTCTCTGCTTTCTCTTTCATCTCGTTGCTGCAGCAGTGGCCTGCTCATTAAAATGCCCTTAATGCATTAATTCAGCCCATCACGCCAGACGGAGCTGGACCTGTTCCACATAATACCACTCTGCTGGCTGCCTCAATAACTCAACACTCAAATTGCATGGATGGCATTAGATGGTGACAATGACAATATCAACACACAAACACTCACACTAACTGCAAAGTGAAAACATCGGAGTCTGACGGTTACCGGTTAAAGCAGAGAACACACATTTGTATCTTAACTGATTTGCTTTGCGGGACACTCTGGATAGGGTTCGTCAGTCTTGGCAGCCCCCTCTGGCAATTCATTTAGCTAATCAGTGGACCACTCACATGGAAAGGAGTACAAGTGTTTACATACAGAGTTATTACACTGATTGTGAGGCAGACAGAAATGTAAGACTGTCGTGTACCATGGCTATCCTTGCATCTTTGGTCGTACAATGGTTTGGCAATGGAGTGGTCAGGACCAGATGACTACTTCCCAACAAATCCATGAGACCTCAGTTCAGTGAGCAGTTTTGCGCATCTTTCTTTGTCCTTTGCAGCCTCATCAAGGAGCACTACTACAAGATAAACTCAAGAATATACAGAAAATTACACTACAATGATCACAATCGTTTACAGAACTTTTGTTTATAAGATTTTTACGATTAATCACGGAGTTGTGATAACGGCAGGTTGACCCTAGAACACGTTTCAGTTTCCTTTACTTCCATCCACATCTATTTCACCGACTGATTTTTCTCCTCAGGATCCCTGGCTAACTGGGGCCTATCCCAACTGACTTCGGCGAAAAGCGACATACACCCTGGACTACTTGCCAGGCAATCAATGGTCACATAGTGAAAAACAATGGTTCACACTCAGGTTCATATCTATTACCTAACATGAGGGTTTTCGGAATGTGGAAGGAAAGAAATATTTTAAATCAAAATAGAATGGATACGCTCGTTTGTTCAGTGTGATTGGGACAGTTTTAAGTGATCCTAGGGGCTAGATTAGATTATTAGATGAAATCAGATAGATAGATAGATAGATAGATAGATAGATAGATAGATAGATAGATAGATAGATAGATAGATAGATTTTTAGTGTGGGAAAGTAAATGATCACACCAGTAATATTCAATCAAAACACTCATATAAATAAAATAGTATATCCAACAAATAATCAAAACGAACAAAAAGAGCCGCATTAAATACATTTAAATCTAATCCAAATAAGAAAAAAACCCCAACAGGAGTTTCGTGTTGGTACATGGTAAGTAATAAATAGTCTAATTATGCTATTTCCATATAGTACATTTATTGCAACTATGAAGTTTTTCTAGCGCATCCGTTTTTTTAAAGTTTCCACAATATGGATGTTACCCTGTGTTGTAATTTAGGGCTATGACGTTTCAGACTAAAATTCCACCTGTTGCTGAAGATGACTTAATTCATAATAATTACTACACATATTACAGAGTATATTATTATTACATTACTATGCAAACCTGATGTGCTAGACTCTAAAGAAAAAAGATGCGGGCAGATTAAGAATCAGAATCAGAGCAAAAAAAAAAATCTAAAATAAGGTGACTTGCATCTCTCATTGTAGCAAAGATTTGTTGACTAGTGTAATTATACCAATTGTCTACATTATCTCCCAACTGAGTTTGTTGACCGTTCTGGACGCCTTACCTGCTGCAGCCTGCATCCAGCCGCAGATCTTGTACACAGTGGAGGTGCTGAGGAGGAAGAACAGCGAGAAGCATCCGATGCAGGTGACCACCAGCATCATGGACATCCCGATGAAGAAGGAGGCAGCCTTGAAGGCTCTGGACGGGATGGCGGAGAACTCGGTGAAACTGCCTTGGCAGGCCAGCTCCCTGGAGACCCCGTCCCCGATGCAGTAGTGAAAGAGCCCGAAGTAGCCGGCCTGCGGCGTGTCCACGCCATCACCGATCCAATAGGGCTGCGAGAAGATAGTCACGTTCACGATGCCGAACAGGATGGTGAATATAGCCCATAGGAGTCCGATGACGCGGGAGTTTCGGACGTAATTGGTCTGGTACAGTTTGGCAGCTTCTGCAGACGGTAACATTGATGCGGCGCTGGCGGGTATCATTGTATGCACTAAGAAAAAAGAAGAGACGCTAAAGCTGTTTTCTCATGAAGTGAGGAGAGGGGGTGGTGGGGGGGGGGGGCGGGGTGGTCCCAATCTATGGCCGTGCAAGTGCAGCACAGCAGCATCTGTCTGGCGCGATCATCTCGTGACGTGGCATCGTCCAAACGGGCGCTGGTCCCCGTCAATGAAACTCGATGAATCCGCGATCACACCGTGCAGTCGTCGTCAGACGTATGCATCGCCAGTGTCCTTGGAATCCGAGCGACGTCCTACACGCGCCGCGGTGCCCCACACGAACAACGAATACGCGTCGGCATGCCCTTGCAATATCCAGATATGAATGGCAGGGCCTGCATGGGTGCTTCAACCGGATTTTATCTTCCGGTTTGATGACAGCATCGCCGCCGGTCAGCAGTGATGCTGGCAGCCGGAGAGGGAGGGGCATGGGCTGTTTGCACGCACATCACACACATTTCATTGGGCAGACTAACTTCTTTGTTTTTTCCCCAATGTCGGCTCATGGGCGTTGATGACATGAATAAATAACAAAAGAATGGGATGCAAAACAAAAAAAAAGACGACAACTGGGGAGCGAAATCGATATTCGGATTAATCACGCACAGCTGGCGGGGCAAGGTCAAGGAAGGTGGTGAATGACACACAGAGAGGGGTCGGGATAGAAAGCGTTCGATTATTCCAGGGGTAATTATTAATAATGACGTAACTGGATGAACGACACGTACACTTTACACAACAGTGGGCAAAATCAGCCATTTTAAATCGCAGTCGAACAGAAGAGAAAAACACGTCTCTTAGTCCAGAGATTGGTGGTAACTGAATGCTTGAGGTCAGAACTTAGAACCAAAAGCAACTTCAATAATTTTCTATGCATAAAAAAACTGTTGGAAAGATAAGTAAGCGATACAGGAACCTGAATCATGGAAATGAATGGCAATACACCACTGGTAGTGTGTGAAATAATCATTGAATTAAATGGGCACATTGTGCATATTACAGTGTGGTTATTTATGTATTTATTATTTGTTTAAATTTTTTTTGCTTCTTTTACAACACTTTGTATACAGTGGTGGTTGTTTTAAACTATAAATAGAGTTGAGTTGAGGTGAGTTAAATCCAGTGCAGATAAGTTTTTAACTTTTAGAAACAATACATTTGCATTTACTCTTTTAGAATGGTATGTTTGCAAATATTAATTCAGGTTAAAAAACAATATATATATTTTATTGAACTTTTACATTTTGATAGAATTATTATGTATCGTAATTTTAGTTTGCTGTATTTAATCACGGTCCTAATATTACGGCGGTTCATACTTTTTCATTGGTTTACAATTCGCTAAATGCAATTTTTAAGAATCAACCCCTGCATCGTTTTTGAGCCTACTACACAACTGTATTTAAATGTTGGTCGTAATTGTAGTACTTGGGAGGGCTATGTATTTTTTGAGGTGGTATTTGGTGTAAAAACAATAAATAAATAAATAAATAATGGGGTACAGCAGTCTCATCATAAAGGGTATAAAATAATGACTATCTACACGACAGTGAAGGGCTGATCTGAACAATTGAACAAGCATGAATGCATCCGCCGCACACCAGCAATTAAACTGTATTATCCTGAATATAGTAGTGTCCATCCATAATCCATACATTTTCTATGCCGCTTGTTCTCATTAGGGTCATGGATGAGCTGGAGCCAACACACACACAGTCGCCTACCAACGTATTGGAAAGGCAAAGATTTATTGGGCTCATTGTAAAATCTGGAGGTTTGACAGATTATCCTCCTGAGTTTAATGTAACAGACATTTGCATTATTAAACCCATATTAGCTGTTATGGTACACAGAAAATACTTTTTCGACCCCACTGCAGCTGTTACTAATGGCATTAAAAAGCCTTGTAGAGGAAAAGCCTTCATTAATGTGATTAGCACCACATATCTTTGCTCCTTTCATGTTTAAATAACTGAGAGGACGCATGATTGCGTATAAAAAACAGAAGCCCGTGAGCAGTAAGCGAAATCTGTTTACTATGATTTAAGCATCAAATCAGCTTTTCCCGCCAATTACCAGACCACGCCCATTCATGTCTTATCAGCCTATCAGAAACCGTTTTCTTCGATTAACGTTCGTACCACATTTAACAGTCACCTAAGCAGGTAGCTACTGCATTTACCACCCAACTGACCGAAGAAAGCGTTTTTCCCCCCGCTGGTGAAAATTATTTTGAATATTATTCCCTCCAGTTGGACATAATTATTTGCCTCTCGGGTTCTGCATCGCCGCCAGGGTTGTCAAACCGTCTTGAAATAGGTAAGTGACCAAATGGAATACAAAATAGTTTGTTGTCTGATGTTGTAGTAATATAGTTGCCCAGAAGGGGTCAGTGGAAGCTAATGTTAAAACTAGGGCGAGATGAAAATTTCCACTGGAAGAGATTGAGGGTGTTCTTTAGAGATGTTTTACCTTTAATCTAAAAGCCTTCTTCAAATCTAAATCTGTAAAAGCGTAATCTCCCCGGCACTTGTAACGACATGGGAAAAAAAAACAAGCACCATTCTTATGTATTTTACGTTGATGCCGAATTGTCTAACTAAATGAAGTCAGGAAATGAATTACCACCCAAGTTTTTTATATCAATGAGAGTAGTTTCTTCCACATTTGTACTTCTTACATATTTCCTTGTGAGGGCCAGGGCCACAGACTTGGCATGGCAAAATGCAGATTGAATTAAGGGATTTGCTCGAGCTTATTTTATTTTGTTTATTTGACAAAAAAGGAATTGGACAAAGCTCCAAAGCGGAACTGCTCAGTGTTTGCCAGACTGGAAATTTCAGATGTACTGTTGGGACTTAGAACCGAACAGTGTCTGAAAGTGTTGAAGAGGAAAAAATGGCTGGTTGAGGATGAGAGAGTTTTCCCTTCATGAATTTGGGGATGAAAGACAGGCCTGTCTAAAGATGTGTGTATGTGTGTGAGTGAATGCCAAAGAGGGAAGGGCTGCATATGTTGAGATAAGCATGGTTTCTTGTTTTTGTTTTTGTTTTTCATGGGCATAATGTGTGTTTATGTGCATGTGTTAATAACAATTGACTTTTTGTAGCATGCCAAATGTTTCTAGCAAGTTGAAGTCTGCTGAGTTCCACTAACAATCACAATTTTTTTTACCAGCTTTAAAACAGTTTGTCTAATCTACAAAGCTAAGAGATTCAAACAATTATAATTATTTTAGAAAAATTGAAACAGTGCTTCATATAGTGGCCAGGGTCAAGTTTTACTCCACAACATAGACTAACAGGACTGTATTTTGGGTAAGGAATTTAATGGGTGGGGCGCTGAATTTGTGTGTTTCTGTTTTTGTGCATTCTAATAATAATTTAGAACAAATAGTATTTCCTCAAAGGAGCAATATTTTCTATTCAGTCATTGGTTGGTTTTCTTCCTTTCATATTTGGCGATACTTCTCCCTATTTATTGGGATCTCAGAGCACAGGAAATGAAGTTCAAGCTCTTATTCAAACCCTAAAATAAATGCACTTCACTGACGTGCGGAAGTCCCATGAATTCTTTTTCTAAAGCAACCAGCTGATTAACAAAAAAATAATATTTAATTACAGTCCTAATGTATTATTCATGCTATTCATGGCAACCAAGGGATACATGGACAAACATAGTTTTACTGAACAAAGAAACCTTTGTCTGTGTATTATATCCCCCACCCCATTACAATCAACTTCAAAATTTTGTTGACACAAAATCAACCCGCTGAGTGTCCCCTGACAGCCTGAGTGTCTGAAAGGGCTTATTTCGATTGTGAGGAAGTTTCCGGACTTTTTGTTCCTCAGTTGGCACTCACTTTTGTCTTTTGTGTTGTGACTCCCACTGTGACCCACAAATCTCACAGGATTCATCACAATGCGAACACTGACTCCCAGTCTCGTCGTCAGAAAGGCTCGCAATTATGTATTTCCATAATTACACTGCCATCTACTTCCAACATGCCATTGTTTTCCCCCCTGCTATTGCTTTTCATCTACCACCATGGCTCAAACAGAGCTTCTGCCAACAATTTGCTTCCCTAAACCACAGAGAATAAAAGATGACACGAAAGACACAAACGGTCCGAATGAAAGCGCAACACAATGACTTTGCCGTTGTTGAGTAGTGGTTCGTTCTGAGCTCATGTGGGTAAATGTTCACATGCCTCCTCTTGTTTGTGAGTGTGAGGCAGGGTGTATACACACACACACGTAACGTGTCCACTGACAATGGCACTGAACTAAGCAAATGGTGTCATTGGCTTCTTTTTGTCAGATAAAATTGCCATTTGTTTGGACATTCAGATATGGTTCAAGGCCAAACATCGGTATGGTCACACTCATGCAGGTCATGTTGATTACTTTATGACCTAGGATTTATTTTTTTGAAGGTTGTTAAATGAGAGGAAGTCTGCCTCTGCTTTCCTCATTTTGATCCTTACTGTTCTTTCTCCCTCTGGAGCACTAAGGCTCCGCATCACACTAATGAGCCTTGTGTAAGTGCATGCCTGTCTGTTAGTTGAATGAACACATAAATGAGTTCATTAATGCTGACGATAAGCATTAATAAACTTGTTCGTCCTAAAATAATGGCAGGCTGGACCAGTGCTTTGTGCACTTATTGGATGGGGTTTTGTGACACCAATTGATTCCGTCTGCGACACAGGTAAACGTATTTGTTTGTTCAGTTGGGAATAAAATAACCCAAAATATTTTTTTGTGATGAAGGACGTCATGAACTGTAGTAAAATTACTGGATGGACATGAACCAGATGCCTGCTGTGGAGGTGGAATGCTGTGGAAATCTCAGACTCAATGTTTGTTTTGTAATCCGCCATTAGGTGGCACCATAAGAGAAGGACGAAGCCCTCATGACTTGGGACACATTGAGGGACATCATGACTAATTCAAGAATTTCTATTAGAGCCCCTTTAAAATATTTTTTCAGTAACATGACATGCTTTTAGGAGTCTAAACGGTTGATATCCGAGCGTCATGTGGTGGTGCCATTGAACCTTGTGGAATGTAGAAACTGGGGAACTTCAGCAGGTTGAACATTTCTCAAAAGAAATATAAAACCTTTGGAGCGATTAATTTTATTTTACAATGGTAAATAGATGCACCTAGGAGATACGTCGTGTGTGTATATTCAATGTTTGCCTCTGTGACCGGGACAGACCGGCGTGACTGTGAACAGTAATTGAGCAGTGTGCTGAGTGCGCACAAGTACCAAGACAACATATGGAAATGTTTCACACCACCTTTCGTTTCCTGAAACAGCCCTCTATAACCTTTAAGAGGGTGATTACTAATCACTAACTGTTTCTTTCCCCATTCAGACATTTGATTTGTCCATACATGCGTCACCTTTTCTGTCGGTTGCACTGTGCTGACTCTCTTTTCCAAGCAGATCTCTCATTCATTATTGAGACTTGTTTTTTTTCCGTCTCAGAATAAAGAAGGGGAACAAATCTTTTGAATGATTAATAGCACACATGAAAAATGGATCATGAGTCATTTTCAACAATATGAACGGTTAAAAAAACAAACAAAAAACAGGTCTGGCAAAAGAGGACGAGTAGGTGGGCTAACTAAGGCAATGTTGTTGCAACTTGTGAAACTGTAAATTGTCGCTGATGAGACACGGTTAGGAGAGCATTGACAGCCTGACTTCTTAGCAAATACAAAGGTATTACTAAATGAATGCATCCTTTAATAGTCTATGCCTCAAAAAGCTTGCTTCCATATATCTCTCGGGTCTTCTGACCCATCGACCCCCACGACTTGAAGCAAAGATCATGCTCCCCATCTCTTCAAACAGTATCTTGGCAAAAAACGTTATTCTGTAATGCTAAAAAAGATAAATAAATGCAAATAAATAAATACATCAAGTCTGGTTTGCACTTCCCCTCATAGTGAAACATATAATGACAGAACAGTCGATAAAGAGCAATGATGAAGAAAAAGTACCATTTGAGATTAATCATTAGAGAGCGTGAAGAAAATTCGAAAAATGCAAGCTATTTGTAATGACTGCATACCTTGCATCTCAGTCATGACACCAGACTCAAACCAGAGTCAAGCTACATGAATCAAGCATAGGACATACAACACTGTAAGCTTTCAGGATGTGGCTGACAGTTTTTGGCATCCATCTAGTTATCATGATCATAAAATTTTCCACTCTCAACACCTCCATGTTTGATCCATGCATATATTTGAGCTCGAAGCTCAGAAACACAAATAGATCAATAGCTGGAAGAGGTCATACAATATATTCATGCCACGGGCCTGCAGCATGCCATTTATATTTTATGCACTCATTTAGTTGTGCGGGTCTACAAATCAGCAATGGCTTGCCACAGCTCTTGAGTACTACCAAGCCAAATTTCTATAATAATGAATAAATTTGACATAGTAAAATAAATGACGTATTAACACACCTAAGGGAAGAACTTTTATAGCGACCGTATTGGGTGGAATAATAGTAATGAAAGATATACTGTGATTTTGAAATGTCTGCGGCGAGTGGTGGCTTTGATGCCATTTTTGACGAGTAAAGGTGAGACTCGAGGAGGAGTTGGATTCATTTGTAAGAGATTCCAGCTTTTTGTTTGGTTTTCATTTGCATCAACAGTGATTTACTTGTATTACTCTAATCTACCCTTGGCCTGCTTCTGTGTGATTGGTAGAGTGAAACAGGGAGAGAGAGAGATGGCCCGAGATCGGGAGAGAGGTGTTGTGGAGGACAGGGACAGGGACAGGGTGCGACCCAGTGCTCACAAATCTTGGCTTGTTTTGAAAGGCGGGAAGATGCTTCAAGGACCTGGCCTCATCTAATATAGGGCCACCTCTCTGTGAACTCAGGTTAGCCCGAGGTGCTGTTCTTTGGAATCAACAGCAACGTTTGAACGGACGTCATGAACGAGGTTTACACTGAAGACTTGTACGTTCAACAACCATCTTTGCCAAGTGAATGACTTTTGAAAGCATTGACGTTGTGGTCTTCAAGAAAAAAAAATAGCTATTGATTGTATGAAAATGAATGATGAATTATATTTCTTCCTCAACTTGAATCCATTTTGAGTTGAAAAATGTTGGCGGTTTTCCAAAAGATAGTAACGCAGGCAGAAAAGCAATCATTTGTCAATTCTATTGATCATAGCACTTACTGAGCATCCAATGAAATTGCTGCTACTAAAACTAAGTTAGATTTACATCGTGCCTTTCTAGGGATCCTGGTATGCTCGACCTGCTTGCCGCGCGTAAAATATGATTGGATATACTGTACATACCTGCTCTGTAGTCTTCAGCGTTTTTATTAATCTAGCGTTTGGTCCTGCTAACCGCATCAGTCAACACTCATACAGAATTTTGCAAATTTACCAATTTTAAAATAAATCTTCATGTTACCTGTAAATCACTAGTGTAACAGCGTCGGATTAAAAAAAAAAGTCATATTTTACAGTGTGTAAAGCAAGCAGGTGTTGCAAATGTGGGTTTCATGTACAATATGCAGAATGTATAGCCCACGGCTATCGACAGAAATAGAAGCAACAGCCTGTCAATGAAGTGTCAAGAGAACAAGGAGCAACACGGTTCAAATGAGGAGGAGGAGGAGGAGGAAGAGAAACGGTGCAAGAGCATCTAATGAGAGAAGGACTGAACCTGTAAAATTCCTCCATAACAACAGGAGGCAAAAAAGCCATAATTCATAATCATATCTGACAAAGTTGAATGTCTTCCATCTTCATTTAAATGCTATTCTGCCCCTCCTCCCGTAGAGATGAGATTTAATAAGGAATTGATTTTTTTCTTTTTCTTTTTTAAAGCATGACCTCCTGACCTCAGCGCTCATTGGAGGCTTTGCAGAAGACGGTCCTCATCTCGGAGAATCGATGCAGCAGACCTTCAAAAGCCACCCCGCCCCCTCGACTGATTTCACAGGCCCAAAGGTGTCATTAATGTGTCATTGAGTAAATGTCTTCGCCGGGGGCGACAGGATTGTTCCTCACCCGGACGCTCGCCGAATGAAAGGGCGGAGACCGGCATTTCCCTCCCAATTCTGTGAAATGGTGCAGAAAAAAAGAAGAAGGGACACGCCTGACGGTGTCTATCAGTCCTGACCTCCTGTGAAACGTCATCTCGCTGCCCTCATCTGTCAGTGAATGGCAAAGGAGTTAAAAGAGGAGGGGGTGCTTCCGGGATACATAATTCAGTGTTTCTCTCACAACAGCCTGAGCTTGGCAGGGCTCAGCTCCTCCAGCCATGAGGCTGGCAAGTCTGTTCATATGAAAAAGACTAGCAAACCACTCTGTTGTTCCTTCAGGCTTTCTGGCTCTGCACACTCCCAGTCATACTAGCAGAGCTATTCTGACTCCTCATCCATGGAGTGTGGCTCGGACCCCAAGGGGGGGGGTGACTTGGAAAACATTTTTGTCCTTGTCAGGATCCAGTTGCAAAAATTTGGCATAAGTAATGTGCCAGCATCACTGTTGGAGTGACACCGCAGGGGACCGCCGCTCGAGCAGTGAAAAGCAGCCCTGCCTTGGCCTCAATAAGCAACAGAAGAAAGAAATGCAGCGGGCACAGACGGGACACCTAAATTTGCAAGGCAGACGATCAGTCAGTGACTTGCAATTAAAGCCAGCTGAACGGGACTTCGCCGCTGTCACCAACGTGTGGATGGTTCTGCAACTCATCTTCATGAGTTGTCTGCTGCCTGTGTGGCCGTGATTCCAAACATCAAATCGCAAGTGAGTGACGTCGCAGCAACATCAGCCAATCAAAATAGTGGGTGCAACACCTGTGTGCGCACAAGGCAAGACCAAGATGTACCAAAATACCAAACTATATTGATCATTTCATATCGCTCGTGTCGAGGTGAAACCTCTTTAATCCAAATTTGGTGAAGTTGATATATTTTTTCCCCACAAATCCACACTATTGGTCAGTACTGATGTGTGTTATTTGTACAAATTGATGACCATTCTTATGTATTGAAAATGGATTGCTCGCTTTGGTGATGCAATTTTAATAGCTCAACAAACACAGTTTTTTTTGGTCATTCTAGAAAAATTATGGTATTGGAGATACGGGGCAAAAAAATTGGCTAAAAATTTAAAAATTATGGCGAGTCTGCCAATGCCAGATGCACAAATGTTAGTGTTCATGAGGTCAATTCATCAGGCTATCATTCCCAGAAGCCTCTCAAAGACCACCATCACCGTTGAGAGAACTAGTGGCAAGATTTAAAAAATCATCATGGAAACATAGGTGGAATTGGATCACAAGTTCCAAAGTCAAGGGCCAGAGGCCTAATCTGGCCCACCCCATCATTTTATGAGGCCCGTGAAAGCCAATAAACATGTCAACTTCCATGATCTTTCCGAATACCTGTACCAAAATGTCAAATTCTCATATGTGTAATAAATAACAGAGATCTTGCAAGGTTCCGGCCATGCACGGCCTTCCTTGTTACCCGATACAAACGCTCAGGGCATCTATATTAATGGAATGATTTAAAGTACAATATTTATAGTGCAAAGTGCATAAGGGATCTGCACTATGCTGCACTATGAAATGCAAAAAATGAAATGCCAAACCTTGTTTCATATCTGGATTGGCCTTTGGCTTTTTGTTCAGTGTTTTTTTCCCCTCTTGTGTAGATTTTTGTGTTTAGTTATGGCGACAGAAAACACAGAAGGCTATCTCCTCATGACCACCAAAGTTGCCCCGTAGGCTTCTCCAACATCACAGGCTGTGTGCAGCTCCAGGTCAAACATTGTGCTGTGATGTCAAATGTAATGAGAGAACATGATGACTTGTTTAGTAGCTTGGCGGGAAATGGTGGTGCGCAGAAGGGTGGCAGAGGTGAAAATACAAGCCTGCCGCTGAAAGCGAGCACGGGCTCATGACCATAATGTGTCAGCTTCTGCTGATGACCAGAATTGACATTCATGATTAAAATTTGCATGGAAAGTTCCCAGATGAGAAAACTGTGAAGCGTAGACAGACTATATTTTAAATAAAAACAAGTAGACCATTTATGTGAAATTCAGAATGACTCTTTTTTTAAAAATAAAGTCAAAAAGGCTCATTTTATCTATTTTTTAAAATAAAAACTTCATCCTTAAACATTACTGTTAAAAATACACTTTCAATGAAGTATTGGCAAGACTAGTTGTCATTTTTAGTTCTACTGAAAGTAACTTGTAATCTGACTTTGATTTACAGTTAACCCTTTCATGCACCCTGCAACCTGATCAGATGATAAGCTGTCCACTGTAGTAACCATTGTCCCTGAAAGGGTTCAAATCAAGTAACCAGTCAAGTAGCAAAGTTACTTTTTCAAGGTAACTGTGACAACACTGCCCATGCACACACATGCTTATACAAAGGTTTTGTTGTGCATACAGCATCACTAAACTGCAATTGTTGGACCCGCTCATTAGCTGGCCTCCATTAGCATCTTGTCTAATTGAACATTATTTACAGACTGTGATGATCTGCTGAGGTGACCTTGATCCAGCATCTGTGTAATGGTTCTGCCAGTGCAACAGAGTGTGCTTCTCCCGTTTATGCTGTTATGAACACAAATTGCAGTCAGGCCCATGTTTGGCCATAAAAGTCTGCACATCATTAGTCATAATTACACTGCTGTTGCCAGGAGCGTTGATGAGTTTCTTTGCTCTTTGTCGAATGATGCCGGAAGAGCGAAATTCATCAGAAACTGAGCCAGAGGAACAGATACCTAAAAATCCTAGCTCTCATCTTTTTTTTTCATTCCTCTTATAATTGCGCACTGTACATAAACATCTCTTATCAGATGGTGAGAAGGGCATCTGTAAATCTGAGGCGCTCAGGCGAGACAAGAAGCAAATGCACGCCGGAGGAGGAGAGTGGAGGGTGTGATGCTTGTTGCTGTGATGGATTAATGAGGCAAGGCTTGTCAGTGTAGGCTTTGTGGTTTCTGAATACAGGATAGGTGCTTGTGACTGATACAAGGCTTTTGTTGTTTATTGAATTTATTAAGACACTTTTGCATACATTAGGGCGGATGCTCTGAAAGCATATACTTGGGGCAGGACTGGAATGCAGTACATGTACTCGCGGCACAGCGTTTTTTTTTCCTCAGCATGTTTAACCTGTCAATGGGGCAAGACGATTATTGCTGTTTTATGCATAATACATTTTTCAGTTAATCGCCCGATTAATCGTTAGTATGTATTTTTTTTTCCCTGGAAAAAATCTGCATCGGCTACAAAAAAATCCATATCGGTCGGGCACTACTGAGGAGCAAAGGTGAGGGAGCGTTGGAAGAACGATGGAAGTGCGTAGGAGAGCGCCTGGAGAGGTGGGCAACCATTGAGGAAAAGCCAACCGCTGAGATGAGAGGTCATCAGATGAACTGTAGCAACAACATTTGCAGAAGTTGTTTTTATATACCTTTAAGAGAAAAAAACCCCAACTCATTCAGGCTGAGAGAAGCCAAAGATGAACGACTCATATGTGTGGAGTCCCTCTGAGCGGGCTTGTGAACATACAAAAGCACATGATTGGCAGACACATTTGCGATGGAGCCGGACAATGAGCTCAAGCTCGATGAGCACAGTCAATGGCTATTTAGAGGAGATGAAGTGAGAAATGACCGCTGGGCAAAAAAAGGGTGTGAAGGCGGTGAGTGAAAGCAAAATGCTGGGAGGATGGGGGAAGAGAGTGGGAGGTCCTATTGTAGACGGTGCTTGGATAGTTCTCTCTTGTGATCTTTGACCTGTAACGAGGTCGATGGGAGCGTGAAATAAGGTTTTGCTATATTGTACCGTCCACGAGAATACGGGTATCATTTTACATTGTACACGATGCTTAATCGATCTAAATAGGACAAGTAGTGCATTATCTGTGTCAAGGAAGTCAAGGATCCAGCACCAATCAAAACTGAAAATGAAGCGGTTCGTGGTTGGGCCCCTGCAAGCCGAACATCGGTAATTGATAAAATGTTATGGTGTCAAATGTGTTTGAGCTGCACTGCCTCACTGCGCTCTTCTCTCTGGGATTATTTTCCACGAATATTACCTTACTTAAGCACAACAAACTGTGGAATGAGTAATGAACCTGTATGAATCTGCAGTCCATCTGTTGGTTGACTGTCATGTGTCAGATTGTGCCGTGGTCTCTGCTTCTGCCAGAATTTCCTTCAGGGATCCGTCCCTGTATCTGGAGGAATACGGTAGGTGGGATGGAAGGAGATGAAGAGATGGTTGCTGTGCTTGTCTGTCTTTGTGCTTCTCGAGAATGAAACATGGATGCATGGGAGGGGAGATGAGGAGGGGTTTGAGGGGCTCTGAGCCATGGGCTCAAAATGAGATTTTCACTTATTTACAGTATATATTTAGTTGGCCTCCCAGCTCGAGGCTGTCTGCTTGCTTTTTGTTTTGTATGTTCTCTGGACCCACTGGCCCAATTTCTCCTCCCCCCCTTCTTCCTGTGTTTCGATCAGAGTGTGAGTGTGTGCTCGTGGAAATGTGTGCACAGGCTCTTTGACACTTTCTCCAACTGCGACTTGTGATTCTTAGTTTCTATACATTTCGGCCATGGCTGTCAGCGTCTGTATGACTGTGTGCGTCCTCCAGTGCGGATGAATGGCATCCTTTGAGTTAAACTTATTTTTATTATGATTGTGCCAAACATGCTGTGCATCATTACCGAGGACAATGCCTGAAAGGAGACAGAAACCGCTGTTTTGTCACATGTTCATGGCTGCACCACGCACACTAAAATCAAATTTGTATTTATGAGGTTAGAAAGCATCGCTATCCATACCATTTCTTTGTGAAACACATATTCATTGATTATGTTCGATACCAGGAAGTAATTCTTTGTAAAATAATTAAATCATACCTCAGGAACAAATTAAAAAAAACAATTTTCACTCATTCTGCATGTCATTTTTCCTCATCCTAGTTGTTTGCATGCTGGAAGCTCAATTGGGGTAAAGGCTGCTGTAATACCACAGGGCACTCGGTCTGTCTGTGCGACAATGTGGCCTTGTGTCGGTCATTTTCCTCGTTGATATTTCTCATCTTGTTCTTTCACAGCTCTTGTTACCATGACGGCAATGTGAGAGGGGGTGCTGTGGTGACAGGGAGCTCAAAATGCGGAATTTGGCATTCTGTTTCTCGCAAATGCAAAAGAGGTATGAGGCCAACCGTCTGTGCATGCTGTAGCAGCCCCGAGCGGCGCACTTTGCTATGCTCGGAGCTCGCGACGGTGACTCACAGCTGTTGAAAAATGTATCACACATAAATGGTGCCAGGCCATGTGTCTTCCCCATTTAAACGCATCTGCTGTTGGCCCTGTAGACAAAAAGGCCCGACTATTTGACTGGTATTAGAAAGCACACTTTTAGTTATACCAGTCAAGTCTCTGCAGTCACATTCGTCACTCGCTTTTTCACATTTCACTTTTCGTGGCTTCATGACATGGCATAGTTTTTATTTATTTTTATTAATCACACTTATATCGCAGATTATTCGCTATATTGCAGGCTTCTGTGGTGATTCTTTTTCCATATGGACCGTTACTGCGGAAAAGTCAGCCCAAGCCAGGAGCAAAGAGCTTGTAAAAGACGCTGTTCGAAGTGTGGGATCCTTTCACACCAAACAAAAAGTCTAAAGTGTCATATGCTACTGTGAAGTACAATCATCTTAAAGTAGACGACTTCATGACTCTGGCAAAGTCAACAACATTATCGAATTTAATATAGCCTCCCACTGGATCGCTAGCTCGTACTAAATGTAATTCTTCCAACTGAAGAGGGATAGTCACTGAAGCTGGTGTATTGCTTTACTGCTCAAAGGTAACAAAATAAACACAAGCGCGTCCAGTATTCATACACAAGTACTGTGATTGGCTAGCAATCGGTTCAGGGTGCACCCCGCCGACTGCCCGAAATCAGGTGGAATAGGCTAAACTACTCTCACGACCCTCGTGAGGATATGCGATTTGGATAATGGGTGGATGGATATGAAAAAGGATATGTGACACTTAAAATTTACATCGGAATAGACATTTCATTGGAATCGCAGTATAAATCGAGTCGACCTATGTAGTGGGCAAGTATTGTGCAATGGAAGTCACAATCGTCACAATCTCTATTCAAGGTCATCTCGCAGATGTTTGATGATGTTGAGGCTCTCCGTTTCATCCACACCACTAAAGTCATTCCTGCATGAATTTGTGGAACTTGCTTTGTGTCCTGGGACACAGCCATGCTGGAAGAGAAATGGACCTTTCTAAAACTGTTCCAGCAAAGTTGGAAGTTAGTCGCTTTGGAAGTTACAATTGTTCAGAAAATCTAAAATTAAAAATGACCGAATCAATGAATAAGTCAGTGTGAAATTAATGGGGTCAAGCATTTGGCGTCAAAATTTGATGCTCAGTATTCATTAAGTGAATTGTAGGTTTCCAAGCAGGCCTGACCACAATCAAAATTCTTCTTTTCAAATATGTTGAGTATCTAATTTAGTTATAAACCACGGTGTGAAGAAAAACATGCTCTGTCTTTTTTCATTGCCTGTGGTCACAGCAGGTCTGACAACCAGATGGAGTGGTTCCTTCTATGTCACCAGTAACTATGTGAATCAATGTGAATGGACAAGCTTGCATTCTGATGATCTAATCTTTCAATCATAATTATTATAATAGCCTTGTGCATTTTATTTGAAGGTGCCTTTCTTGGCACTCAAGGACATCGTACAATGTTAGATTATATTGAATAAATGAACAATAAAAATTGGAATTTGAGAAAAAAAACTGAGAGGGGCGGATCAAAATGACAGGTTGAGTAGGCCGTTTTAACCAAGTGCGTTTTGTGTTGTGATATGGATTGACTGAAAGAGTCTCTTCCGAATTGCCATCATTCTGTCGTGGTGTACTTGGTGCAAAGCCTGCATTTATGCTTTGCCATGTGTGCAATCAGGGAGGGGAACAGGTGCAAACTGCACTCAGATGTCAAAATTTATGAGCTTATTGAGCTGGAATGTCCTTTCGCGCAATAACCTTTGTGAATCGGATGTGAAGACGGAGTAAACTGCGGGTGCAAGTGAAGAGCAATTAACCCTTTCATGCACCCTGTAACCTGATAACAGAATAAGCTGTCCACTGTAGTAACCGCTGTCCCTGAAAGGGTTAAAGGCGCTATGAGCGCCCACAGTTCATTCTTTGTGGATCCAGCCCTGAGGTTTTAGGGGAGTCCCAGGGAGGTTTATTCACTTATGATGAGCACCCTTCTCCTTATCCATTTTTGGGGGGTGGGTACATTGCTTTTCATGGGACTAATTGAAGTGCTCAGGCCATCACAGCTGAAGTGCTCCCTCAGGGGCTCTCTTTTCTTTTTGCTTGTTTCCTCCCCTCCTCCAACACAAGTTTTTTTTATTTATTATCGTTTTCCATATCCGGTAAACAATCTGTTCGTGGAAATTAGGGTCCGGTGAGTGATGAAGCGACACATCATGACTCTCCTGCCTCCTCTGCCTCTCTCTCTTTCTTTCACTGTCATACTCCATGCATCCCTTTCAGCTCTTTCCACTTTTGTGCCCCCACCCTCTGTTTTGCCTTGTTTGGCACGCAGTCTGTATTAACAGTGGTGGTGATGATGGTGGTGGTGTGTGTGTGTGTGTGTGTGTGTGTGTGTGTGTAGGGATGCGGGCAGGGGGTCTGAAATGAAGATTGAAGTGGACAAAAAAGCCCTGGTGCAACCTGGAGGTGGAAATTAATAATGATAAAAATAATTACTGCCCCATTCCTCCCTGACCTAGTTTTCATAATGGAGAACGATTGCCCCCAGTCACACACTATGGATGTGTGTTTAAGTTTTAGTGTGTCAGTGTGTGCGCATGGCCAAGAGAATGGGTGTGGTGTCATCGGGATGGATGTAGGCCAGGACCTACTGTACATGGAGAAACTTATCACCAAAACCTGGCACACGAATGCACATAGGGAGAAAGAAGGTGGTCTCTAAGTACCCACTCCACAGCGGCCAACTTTAATTCATCCACAAATTGAATTCTTACAATTTTATTTTATTTTTTATGTACTTTGCATACACCACTCTCTGCACTGAATTTAGGGAGAATGAGGGGAGCCACTTCCCTTGGATGGCAAAAAAGTTGGCTGCGGTCTCTCCCACCACGGTGCAAACGCCCCCTTCTACCTTATCCCGTCTAGGAAAATACAAAAAGAAAAGAAAAAGTCCACCCATGCGCACAGTTAGACACTTTGCGGTACACTTGAAAAAAGTTTCTTAGCAAGTAATATAATTCCTTTGGGCAGGCCAAACCGGGTCGCCAAATTTGCCTTTCAATTCTAAACTCCTGATGAGGCAGTTTTATTGTTTCTGGTAAAAAAAAAAAGTATGGTTGTCATCTGACAGGGACGATTTGCAAAAATAATATCAAGAAATAACTACCATGTGTGAAGTCCGTTTTTTTTCTTGGCTGTTTTCTGGTCCGTTCATCCTCAACTTTCTTGTCAGCCTGTCTCGCACACATCCACTCACAAAGCTGCTCTGAATCAATATTTGGCAAAGCCGCATCACTTGGGAGAAGCTACAATGCACATAACCGATTTGTGTAGTTCCATCACAACCAGAAAGGGCTACGGCATAAGTTGTGCTCTTCGAATTGTCAGCATTTGTCAAAGGCATCCATTAGTTCTGGGTCCAGAGGAAAAGGCATTGTCATGATCACGTTCTGTTAGTGTCCAGCAGGTGGCAGAGGCATTCCCGGTTTTTCCTGGTTGTGCACCTGTCTGGCATCACAATTATTGGGATTACTTAAGGACCTCATGGACCCACATAAAGCTGTCACAGAACGTGATCATGACAGACATCCGGACCATTCAGTAATTCATGTATTTTCAAGATGGACAACACTAAGTTCAAGTCAACTTTATTGTCAAATGTGCTCTATGTGTAACATACAGCACAGATGAAATTTCTTTTCTCTCAGAGCATCATTTTGGCCATTGACCTTATCAATTGACACCCTGGTAAAACGAAAACTCAATACTGGGAGGGAGGGTCTCAAGGCTGTTGGTTTGCCATCATTCTGTCTCAGCCCGTTCTGTTCAAATTCCGAGGATCCATGGTCGCAAATATGTTGTTCTTGGCGACTTTTTACTGCAGTATACAGTTTATATTTACGACTTTATTATTTCGGCGACATTGGTATCAGAATCTTGACAGAGTCCATTTATTTCTCTCACACCCAGTCTTATATTTATACAGCAAACCAGAGCAGCAGCAGGAAGAATTTTTATCTACTCTTTTTAAATGTTCTGTTTATCATGGCAAATTCTGAACTTAAAATTCTCTGGAATGAGGCAAGCAATACTGCAGTGGTCTCAACTTAACAATGGACCTCAAATGATCACTCAAAGCAAGCGTATGCATATTTGAACATTCCCAAATTTCAGTCAAACGTATGCTCCTGGTCATTGGCACCTCTCTCTGAATCTTGATGATCAGCAAAGTGCAACACTGTAAATAAGTGGAGGATGACAACACGATCGAAAGGAATATAGTCGCTGCAAGCACATTAAAAACTTCCAGCCTGCACTCTTGAAGAAGTCCACCGTCAAGTTAATTAAAAGTGCTTAATGATCGAGAGCTTTAGGGCTGGTTGTGACTGAGATAACCGTTCACCTCACTCCTCAATCTCGGCACACTGGGCCGTCCAGCTGACCTTGTAGGACCTCTGGGATTTCACATCCTTGGAAAAGTTAATGCCTTGCTAGAACATATTCTGTTTGTTACTTTATCATCATAGCAGTCCAGTACCGATGCTCAACATGGGTTTAACAACACAGTAAAAACAAACTCTTGAAATGGTAGTGCACCTGCTCCTTGTCACGCTCTGTCTCACTTCTTTGCATCACTTCATTTAGTCTGCTGATGTCATGCAGTAAGGGCCTAGATTACGTCTGAACTTTGTATACAAATTACATGTGAAATGTGCTGCTAATGGCTGAATGGAGTTCACTTGGTCACGAAATGTGACTTCTGCATACAATCTATCACAGTCGTGAACATGGCTAACACACGCCATTAATGACTAACTAGAGCAGCTTTCAATCATTCAGTGAGCAATCGGAGAACTTAAGTTGTTCAAGGGTACCTTAGCTATGCTTGGAGGACCATGTTCTTGACCCCTTATTCACAGTTTGTATTTTTTGCATAACATACCTGTACATTATTTCAATGTTTCCTAATGAGATGTGACCCCCACGTTAGAAGCAAACGACATAGTGAGTGAGGCTTTTATAAATATTTTCTTCCCTGCCAATCTGCCAGTGTGTGTACTGGCCTGTGTTGGAGTTGGAGAAGCAGCTCGTCTGGCAGGTGAATTGCTTCACTTGAAGCGGTTAAAAAAAACAAACCCCAAAAACATTCTATGTTGTCAAGCGAAAAGAAGCAGACATCGGCAAAGTTGTAGTGTGTGGTTTGTTTGAAATTACAAATGCACTGAGCCTCTGTTTAACTACGTGAAAGCATCTGGCCTGAATGCACGACTGCTGAGGGTCAGTCAACCCGAGTGTGTGTCCAGCTTGATGCTTTGTGTGTTTGTGTGCATTTAACCACAACATACAGAGTCAGCAGACACTGACCTAATCTCACACGTAGTTCACAGGTTATCCAATCTAACATTGGGCACTGTATTTTGCTTGTTAAGAAACTTTTCATTTTGGGGTTCTTGGAAAATGTTGAACTGTATGCATGCCTACCAATTTGACACTTTCATTTTACATGATAGCGTTTCTTTGAGGTATGTTACATCATCGATCCAGTTTTACCACAGCCTAAATGTACATGGAAATGAGCTTTTAACGACCACCACCATCGCAGATGACGACATCAACAACACACAACTGTTGAGCTCAGAATCTGCCTGACTTCACCTCGATCAAATCCATCAAAATCGCGTTGCACCACTGCCACAACTTAGACCTGCTTTTACCGAGAAGTCGACTTAAATTGTCAGGTGCACCGGGGGGTGTAAAAGAAAACACCCTTGGTTCTCCAGCATGTCAAATTCCCAAACATGCTAAAATAGACTTGTCCCGGCATGAAAATCAAGATGTGTCAGTTTTCACGCTGAGCACACCATGCGCATTCTCCAAAAATGGGGCCCTCTCGTCCAAAACCGCAACCCCAAATTGAGAAAAGCTATGAAGGAAAGGACACTTTTTTCTCTCTCAATAACCATTAGAATATTTTGTTTATTTTACTTACAATAAATCTTATCTTTCAATTGATCCAGAATACATAAAATCCAACATTGTAGCCATTCAGTCAAATATTTGACAGCTGACTGATTTTGATGTTTAAGAATTGGCTTCATGGGTGCTTATTGCCGCTACTGTGATGTCTATGCACGGCCTTGAACTGCACAGATCGTTGCGTCCTCATTTAGGAGCATGCGTGTGAGGATTAAAAAGAGGAAGGGAAGATACGTTGGGTGTGTACACTGTGCATGTGAAATGCTCATCTATCAGATCCCTCGACCCAGTGGGGGTTACAAAGCAGCATAATGGCTGGTGTCTGTGGTGGAGCGATGGCTTCATCTGTAGGGGTTGGTTAAAAAAAAAAAGTTGGAGAATTCCGTGGAAAAGAAGATTCTGATGGAAAACCCATGAAAGACACAACGGAGGGTGGAAAGGAAAAACAAACAGTGCCGTTGCAGAAGAGGGGAGGAGAGATGGAGAGGTTGCAAAAGGGGGAGATTGAACGTGGGGAGCGATTATGGGAGGAAAAGAGGTGTGATAGAGGGTGGGAGAGGAGCAGACAGTCTCGTGGATGGGCAAAAAGACAAAGGGAAAGGAGACGGACGGGCATGAGAGGGATCTATCAGGGGGCTGGTTAGACTTGAACACACGAAGCTGCATGGAGATCTCAAGTCTTAAAAGAGAGTTACCGGGGTTCCAGAGCAGTGCTCTAAGTGAGCCTTGAAGACACTGTGGAGAAGACAGCACCAGGAAGGGTTTAAGGAAAAGGCAGAGTGATAGACAACTGAAGAGAAGGGAGGAGGAGAGGGGAGGCCGTCCGTCTCTTGGAGCAGCACGCGAGGAGCTGGTGTTTGAGTGAGGCGAGCGCAGAGAGGGAGGAGAGAGGGAGCCGCGCCACAGGGAGGGGGTGAGGTATTTAAATGCTGGAGAAGGACAGTGCAGCCGAAGCGCTCAACTCCCTGAGTGAAGGTAGGATAGGGAGAGGAAGCGACAGAAGAACTTGAGCTTCCTCCACACTTTTTCAGACTTTGACTCAACATCGTAGCACACACGTACTCCCCCTGCACGCACTTTTGGACTTTTGACTCATCACTGGACTCCAAAAGGTTCTCCTTGGAATCCAGCTACCTGCATCCTCCTTGCTCCCGTTCATCCAGCGCTCTCCTCAAATCCACACTCTCGCCCTCACGCTTTGAGGGCAGATGGCCGCGGCGTGGGCCTCTCTCGGGGGCGCCTTCGGCTGTGCCCTGCTGGCCCTGGTCCTGGGGAGCGGCGGCGTGGACTTCGGGGTGCCCCCCGCAAGCTTTTACCCCCGGTTCAACCCCTTTTTCTTCCTGTGCACCCATCACGCAGAGCTGGATGGAGTTGGGGTGGCTGAAGGTGGGGGTGAGGTGCTGCTCACCCTCCAGATTATGGGTAACCCCACCGTCTACACCCCAGGACAGGAATACCAAGGTGTGTCCACTTTTGTTTTTTTCTGAAAGGTGGAAAAGAACCACACTCTTTATTGTTGTAGTTTCTATGTATTCTCTTTTTCTGATTGTGAATTTTCCTTGTATTATTTAACCCTTTCATGCAACCAGATAACATGATAAACTGTCCATTGTAGTAATCGCTGTCCCTGAAGGGGTTAATGTGAGTTCATATTTTCTGTCTTTTTTTTTGTAGATAGTTTCAATTGCTCGATGACTGAAAAGTCCACCATTCTAAAACGATCAGTGAAGTTCTCATCGTAAAACTAATCAACAGTTCATTGGAGGGACGAGAGAGAAACATGAACAAACCCAAATTCAATCTCAATTGACACAGATGTTTCTAGCCAAAAATAGACATTTCAATCCCATAACTTGTACTTTTCTTTCCGTTGTTGCATGTGTGAGAGGCCCGTTTCGTTCAGATGGTTGTTGTTTGGAAGTGTTGTTTATGTAAGCGTGAACAAAAAACAATCGTGATACTGAGTTGGACTTATTCACTGTGTTGAGGAGCAGCTTTGGTGTTTGACTAACCTGTGATCTGGATGCTCCGTGCGTAGGCAGCTTCTCTACAGAATGTGAGAGAAAAACAGAGAGAGAGAGAGCGAGAGAGAGAGAAATAACTGAATGGCAATGGACAAAGAGAGAAAGGATCAGTCAAAAATGCTCACGATTTAGGTTCAGTTAAACCTTGCTTGGGGTGCAAGAGGCGACCGATTAATTAGGCTTTTCCCACAATGATGCACTGGCACCTGGTTGTGGAAAAGTGATCCCCCCCGTGATCGCCGCAACTGTGTCGCCGCTGCTCTGCACTGGCTCTCGTAACTTACTTAACACTGGGGACAGTGACCCTCACGGGTCAGCGCTGTTCTACAGAGGTCACTTTCCCATGCTACTGTCCTCTCCTCAAGAGCCCTGTGTATATAAATATGATTTATATGACTGATTTGATCTCACTCCCAAAGTAAAATAATTGACACTATTTGTGTGTTCGCCTCGAGTTTCATTTCATTTTCGTCCTCGCTCGCTTCACCATATTGTGTTATCTGAACAAACAAACTTACTCAATTCAAATCGCATCTGTTCGACACAGTTTGTTGTGAAAGACGTGGTAGAGGCCAAGAAAAGCCTGGAGGCTGGAAGAATCAGTTTTATCCTTCTGGAAATTACCCAGGGATCAAGCCTTGTGTCAAGCACCTTTTAACTGAGGGATTGGAGGGAGAGATTTGAATAACTGGCTGCTGGATGGAAGGGATGGCGCGCACAGAGCGGTTTAAATAATTAGCATTAGAAACGTGGTGGACGGGGAGGAGGGGGAGATTTAAATACGACCCTGGAGTGAAGGGGAGATTTGAATGACGATGAAAGGATCGAGCAGATAAAACAGGAGCAGCGTGGCTTACACAGGGAAAAAAACCACAGGCTTCCAAGACGCTCACTTTTCTTTTCCGGCCCGTGTTTTTGCCCCATGATGGCGACTCATTGTTAAATTTCTGCAGTTTTTCCAAGGAAGGGTGGAAGGCTGAACGGCAAATGACCAAGTGACTGGATACGAAGTCAAGAAATAACTTTGCCTCATCTTACTTGACAAGTCATATCTGTGCACACTCGTGCTTCCAGACATCCGAGTGGAAGGAAAATTGTGGTCTGAGGGGTTTCACCGGGGTCTTAAATTCACAGACATTGACTAACAACACAGTAACAATCCTTTCTGGTGACACAGTGTACATGTTAAGGCTCAATATTATGATTTCATGTTAATTTCTAGATAAATAGCTGCCATCTATTTGCCTTGGCTTGATCTGAATTCCTTTTGCGAGATCAGCGGCCCTCGCGTTTGGATTACATGTCGTTTAATCTCCTAAAAGCAACGTGTGATCTAACCAGTGAGCGAGCTTCATGAGGAAATGGTGGGAGGCAGGCATCAGAGATGCTGGCCATGTGCTTGGCGAAGGCTTGCACAACAGAATTTGAAAGAAATGCTATCGCAGGGTGTTTACAGAAGAAGTTAGACGACCAAGATGACTTGGTGAACCTTTTAATGGCCGAGACAAGAGGTGAAAATCGGACAAAACATCCCATCTTTCAGCAGCAAGCAGAAGTAAGATTCTGCGCGGCCCATTTGCTTTACTGTAATTGAGTTTCTGACCTGACCTCTCTGCCTCCTCCCGTGTTGCTTTGGAACGATAAGACTGGGATGTGTGGGCCGTGCACTGTGCCTGTGTGTGTGTGTGCTGCAGATCACTGTATTAAGTTATCAGAATGCGATGGCCAAGAAAGGTTAGTGCTTGTGCTGCCACTGTTGCCAGGATTGTGGTGGGAAAAAAATGCGGAGAGAAATAGAGTTCTTGGAGACTAAAGAGAAGAAGCAATGTAAAGATGATGCACGCTTCAGGTCTGCGCAAGACAAAAAGCAAGTGTCACTCACACATATAATCACAGTGCCTATGTTTGCCTTTATCTTCCAGAGGGCAGCGCGGTAAGTCAAGTCAAGTCAAGTCAACAGTATTTATAGAGCACTTTCAAACAGCCATCGCTGCATACAAAGTGCTGTACATGGAGCAATTTAACACGCACAATAAACAGTAAGACAAATCGGTAATAAAGGCGGTAGAAAGCACCAAACAGTAAAACCAAGAACAAATCTAAGTCATGCTGAGTCGAATGCCAAAGAATACAAGTGAGTTTTGAGGAGGGTTTTGAAGATGGGCAGCGAGGAGGCTTGCCGAATGTTCAGTGGGAGGTCATTCCAGAGAGAGGGACCAGCAACAGAAAAGGCTCGATCCCCTCTGAGCCTCAGTTTAGTTCTTGGTACTTCTAATAAGGTCTGGTCCACAGACCTGAGGCGCCGGGCAGGTGTGTAGGGGCGGATGAGCTCAGAGAGGTAAGGTGGCGCGAGATTATTCAGAGATTTGAAAACAAATAAGAGGATCTTGAAAATAACTCTAAAATGAATGGGGAGCCAGTGAAGGGATGCCAGAGTAGGAGTTATGTGCTCCCTCTTACGAGTACCAGTCAAGAGGCGAGCAGCGGCATTCTGGACCAGCTGAAGGCGCTTAATGGAGGACTGGCTGACTCCAAAGTAAAGGGCATTGCAGTAATCGAGCCGGGATGTGACAAAGGCATGAATTACTGTCTCAAAGTGTTCATGTGTTCATGTGTTCGAGTTTGAAATCACTGTCCAGTTTAAGGCCCAAGTTTGAGACTGTTGACTTAAGAGAAGGAGACAGGGGGCCCAAGTCTACAGGATGGAATGTACAAGGGCCACTGGGACCAAACAATATCACCTCTGTCTTCTTTTCATTGAATCTCAAGAAATTTTGTGCCATCCAGGTTTTGATTTCTTCCCGACAGGATAGGAGTGGTCTTAATGAGAAGGCGTCTTTCTTGCTCAGTGGGACATAGATCTGGCAGTCATCTGCATAGCAGTGGAAGGGAATACCATGTTTCCTTAAGATGGAACCCAATGGGAGCAGATACAGCGAGAACAGCAGAGGCCCCAGAATTGCGCCCTGTGGAACACCACATGACAGGGGAGCAGTGCGTGACTCAGAGCAGCCAAGGCTGACACAGAAGGTTCTGTCAGCTAAATAGGACCTAAACCACTCAAGAGCACTGCCACCAATGCCCACCAAGTGCTGCAAACGAGTCAGCAGAATACTGTGATCCACTGTATCAAATGCTGCAGTTAAGTCCAATAAAACTAGACACACGTGGTCTCCAGAGTCATTTGCCAGGAGGATGTCATTAGAAACGCGTAACAGGGCTGACTCCGTGCTATGCATCGTCTTGAAACCTGACTGGAAGACCTCCAAGATGTTATGTTCATCCAAGAAAATTTTCAACTGCATGTGCACCACTTTTTCCAGAATTTTGGAAATGAAAGGCAGTTTGGAAATGGGCCTGAAACTTGACAGCACATCTGGATCAAGACCAGATTTCTTGATCAAGGGTTGGACCACAGCATGTTTAAACTGTTGGGGAACTACACCAGAAGAGAGGCTGCTGTTGATGATATCCAAGACTGATGCGCCAACACTCGGGAGAACCTCCTGAAAGAAGTGCGGGGGAAGAGAGTCGCAAGAGGAGCCAGATGGCTTCGTCTGGCGAACTACATCCTCCAAAAGCGCCAAGGACACAGTTTCAAAAGAATTTAGCACAGCTGAACATGGAACATGGACAGAGGGGTCAGATGCGGTATTTGAGACCGGAGTCCTAGCTGTAGAGACCTTGTCAATGAAAAACTGAAGGAGTCTGTTGCACATCTCGGGTGAAGAATCCGAGCAAGTAGGCAGAGGGGGTTTGAGTACAGAATCTATCGTTTTAAATAGTGCGCGTGGGTTGTGACGGTTAGCTTGAATAAGGTCCGACAGATATGCTCTTTTGGCCTCTTTTACTGTGAGCTGGTAGTTTCGCCAGCAGTCTTTCCAAATTTGATAAGAGACATGCAATTTGTCTTTTTTCCACTTGCGTTCGGCTTTGCGACACCCCTGCCTAGCTGCGCGGGTAATGTCGTTAAACCATGGCTCGGGTTTAGGTTTTGGGAGCACAGTTTTTGAAGGAGCCACCAGATCCAGGATGGCACGGCATGATGAGTTGAACCAAGAGGTGAGTTCCTCTGTGTTAGATGAGGGTACGCAAAGGTTATTAAAGGCACCAGAGAAACTGCTAGCAGTGCGAGGGTTAAAAATTCGGCGTTTAAAACTAGGAGCGGCAGATTTCACAGCAGCATGCGATAAGACTACGTCAAATAAAACTGCCATGTGATCAGAAATCCCATTTTCAAGGACTTCCAGATTTGACACCGGTAGACCATAAGCAAGGACAAGGTCTAAAATATGACCTTGTTCATGTGTCGCGCTGGTCACATACTGCACGAAATTAAAAGAGTCGATAAGTCTTAAGAAGTCCTTTGCTAGCGTTTTTTCCGGACAGCACACATGGATATTAAAATCCCCCATTAGGAGGATATGATCATATCTCAGCCTGATTTCCGCAAGAAAGGTTGAAAAGTCGCTTAAAAAGTCTTTGTTGTATTTAGGAGGACGGTAAATGACAGCACAGAGCACCGGGAAAACACGACCGACTTCAAAGAAGGTTGCTTCAAAGCTGGTGGCCGATGTGGTGAATGTGCACCGTTTACATTTAAAATTGTTCTTAAAGATGCTCACCGTTCCTCCACCACGGCCTGATGTCTTCGGGGTATCGAGGAAACCACAGTCAGGTGGCAACAATTCAAGCAAAGCGTTGTACTCACCAGTACCTGCCCAAGTCTCCGTCAGACACAGGAAATCCAAGTCATTGGAAAGGAAATACTCCCTCAGAATATGGGTCTTGTTCGTCAGCGACCGGGCGTTTAACAACGCGATCCTTGTGGGAGTAGCAACGGGAGGGATTGCCTCTTCCGATCGCCGAGCCCGGGGGAATTCCCTCAAAAGCTTTCGCTGGATTCCTCCCCGAGAAAGGCGTGGGGGTAGAAATGCCGTGGCGCGATGGGAGAGCCAACGACTGTTAGCAAGCACGAGGCGACGGGGTCGAGGGCACACCACGCCGGAGCGATCGAAGTGTGTCTCAGATCCCGCTTTAGCTTCACGAGCTGACCGCTACGTTTGCCGCGGCGGCGGCGACGGTGGCGGCGCTTCTGTGAAGGGGCGAGCGAACGCGGAAGAGATTAGCCGGCAGGTTAGCCAAGAACGGAGGTAGCGTCTTTTCACCACCGTCTTGCCAAAACGCGGCCGAATCTCCGACGTGTTGTTGAATCAATAACAACGATCGGCGATCATAAACCAACCGAGACGCTGTTAGGGAGGTAACAAGCATTGCGAAAAGTAAAAAAAACCGAAATGGCAGGAGCGTCACCGAACACACTGGCGCACAAGCGGCCATCTTGGGCTTGTAAGGTCACGCTGGGATCTGACCTGGCCTCAAAAATAGACAACACATCGTTTGCTATACTCTGAAAGCAGATTTGCTGGTTGCATTGTCCTGTGGATGACCAGAAAATCAATTTGCAGTTCAATTTTTTGATTTTGTGCAGCTCTGGATGAAGGTGAGAGAAATTCACAGGAGACTTTTTGTTTTTTGGACATTTTGAGGCACTGTGGTGAGAACTGAAAAGTCAACCGCCCAATTTAAAAGATATTCCTCTTACATGTATAACCTCATACTGTATGTCATATTCTATTGCCATGGAAGTATGTCATTTTGGCACATTTTTGACGGAGATCTGCACTGTACTGTATCTCTTGTTTCCTATTGTGAAGACTGCAAAGATGTTGCCCATACAAAATCATGTTTGCAGGAAGCAACCAAAAACTAGACTTTAGTTGAGAGTAATTATTAGATTACATTGCCAGACTGAATTTTTTTATAATTTTTTTTGTGGCCCATCACAGTAATCAGTCATGAAAGCACAATGGAAACAATTAGTTGAGAAATGGCAGAGAGATGTCCTGCGAGTCACTAGTGAATATGCTTGAGCAAGAATGGGGCCAGTGACTTTTTGTTTTGGGGCACTTTGTTGAATGTGTTTAACATGACGTGTTTCGTCATTGTAAAAGCCGCAGTTGTGTCAGCTTTTTCAAAACCGGGATATGTCGGCACAGTACACCAATAGAATGTCACTTTTGTCTTTTGTGGCATCGAAAGAGCTAACTATCATAAAGTGGTTTGGGTCTTTTTTTTTCTAAATGTCGCTTGGCATATGGTTTTGGTGTATTTTGTTTTCATGATTCATCATGCGTAATGACATACAATGTTTGTTTCTACACATGATTTGACTTTTTTTGTCACCCATGGAAACACATTGGATTTCTTTTTAAATTTCAGTCGTCCGTCTCTCGCCACAGAAATTTCATTTTGTCCACTAGACACAGGTTTCAGTCAAGGGTTGCTCAAATATTGTGGGTTTGTAACAGAATCCAAGAACTCAATATGAGCCAAAAATGCTATCCCTTTTTCCAATTTTGGAGAAGATCATTTTTCCCCCGAGAATGAAAAGACAGACAAGAATTTCAATTGGGCTGAGCCTGATTTTGTTGAACAACTTCTAAGATATGTGCCTTATCGTAAGCAATATGAGAATCTCGGGTTTAGGCGTGTCCAATACAGCATCTCATAAGATATTCCGTTTCTGACAAGAACAACTGGGCAGCTGCACACTTCACAAATGCTGGGAAGAGCAATAAACTCTATTGTTTGTGTTCAAATCATGAACAGACCGGGCGACCACAGAATAAATCTGCGCTTACCCTGGCGACGCCTTCAAAATACAACAAAAATACAATTTCTGGTGTGTGAGAATATGTCTGGCATGGGCTTTCTCCTTATTTGTGCTAAATGTCTCGAAGCACAACAAAACTCCGGTCCAGATTCTCAGTTTTAAATTAGATAATTTTTGGCCAGTGTTTTTTGCAGTAGTCGGACTCCTCCGGAACTTCATTGCCAAGTTATTAGACTACATTACAGAATTGTGTGTTTTTCAAAAAAAAAATTCAACAATTTATTCAACTCTAACCAGTGAAAAGTATTTTCGTTACTTGGATTTTACAATATTTTTTCAAAATGCCTCTCCAGGCAACCACCTTCATTCTAAGTCTGTAGATGAACATGGCAACCATGTTGAAGTAAAGGTCAGCAGTACAAGGCCTTTTTTAGGCTTTGGAAAAGCAGATGTTATCCGAGCAGCACTTGGCCCTATCAGTAAAGCAACACAGCGATGCCATGGAAGCGCGTACTCCCATCTTTAAGTTGTCAGTTGCGACATGCCAAAATGACATTACTGTCATCTGTTGTGACTTTAGTTTCCTGTCAGATGTCATGGTCACCTAACACAGTGCCTAGCAACATTGAGAGCTGTTATGGGTCTGTTTTCAGCCCTTTTTTTCTTTTTTTTTTGGCCAGCGCTGCCTTCTTAGCATTTGCAATTTTTTTTTTCCGGGCAATTTTGCCCATCCCTTTTTCTTCCTTCCAGGTTCTCACCTCTCTGTAGCGCATGCTTACTTAAAAGAGCTGTTGCAGGAATTGGTCTGTGAACCAACAAAAGGCCTGGCCTAGTTTGCATGCAGTCATCCAATTTCGGGGAACAGGGGAGGCAGAAAGGGGGGCGAGAGAGAGGCAAGTGGAGAGGGGACAAGGGGCTAATGGTTTAATGGGGATCTCCTGTGAGCAAAGGAAAGACCAACATGCGGCACATCGTTGCACTTTAAAGTGTAGCAAACCCTTTGAATTCATTAACTTCCCAGCTCCTCAGTCACTCAGACTCCCGCTGCTTTTTCTGAATGGGTCACTTCACTGAGTCGAGGGAAGTGTGTCAAGTGCAGTACTATTTGTATGGGCGTCGTGCGTGTGTTTGGGTGTTCCCTTGAT
Source organism: Hippocampus guttulatus (assembly GCF_054856545.1). Lineage (NCBI taxonomy): Eukaryota > Metazoa > Chordata > Actinopteri > Syngnathiformes > Syngnathidae > Hippocampus > Hippocampus guttulatus. Next base: position 16,862,327 of record NC_141264.1, on the reverse strand, counting down.
GTGGACGATGAATGATGAAGCATTGAAGGAGCACTGCTTTCGCCAAGATATGTCCGATGTTGGTTTCTTTTGTGTGGAAGGAGCAGATGGGCAAGAAATGAGAATGGATATGCATTTGGAATTTTCCCCATTGTCACACACGCACGCTTGGCCGTGCACGCAACTCTCAGCTCGTAGTGGGTGATCCATCATTACAAAGAGACACGTCAGATGTTGCGCTTGCTAAACAGATATGTCCTGATTATCAGGCTTTTAGAATTTGTTCTGTCAATGGAGCAGGAAAATGACAGGGCTTTTATTTTCCCCCTGCCCGAGTGCCAAACTGGCAGTTCATTGATATTTATGTAAAGTTGCATTCAGTTGGTTTTATTCTGAAAAAGTGGGAAAGAATCTTCTCCAATCGCTTCATTTTTTTAGTCTGTGTACTGCAGCTTGCGTGATGCAGGTTTGTTTGAAAAGTAAGAAGCCTTTCAGTGCATCTCAGTGATGAGGTGTGTTCCTCCTCCAGGCTTATTTAGGCAAGCGGCACTGAGCTCTTACATTTTTTATTGTCCGTTTCCTCAATGGATTCCATTTTTTCCCTTTCTTTCAACCAAAGCATGCAAGCTTTTAACAAGCAAATGCAAATCGTGTTTTCAGTAACTTCCATGAGTGGGCAGATGAGTGGGTGTAAGTACTCTCAGGATGTTGAAGAGCGTGTATGTCTGTTGACTTCCAAACTGGGCTGTGCTGATAGGCGCAAGGCTGCCACCACGGCTCAAGCATGCACTTGCTTCCTCTGTGACTCTTTGTGGTCCGCGAAGGATTTTTTAGGCAGCTTAGGCATCCACAAAAATTTTAGAAAACAACCCTTCTAAAACATTATTTTCCACACTTTGCAGCACATTATGGTGACTGAAAAGCAGTGCCGTTTTTCATTAAAAGTCATTCACTTCTTCACATCTTCAAATCTCCAAAATCAATATTTTTCAGCAAGCAAGCAAGCAAAAAAAAAAAAGATGCTATCATGCTAAACTCATTCCCTCCCAAAGACATATTTATGTCTTTTCACACTCCACACGTTCAACCCCAGATACTTTTTTTTTTCAATTTTTCCAAGACTTAGGGTAAAAAAAAAGGGGGGGGGTCCTAGATTTGGCTGGTACTGAATGAGTTAAGGTACCAAATGCTGCATCTTTCAAGTTAATATTATCCCAAATATTGCTATAACATAACATGAGTGTGAATAGCAACACAACACCAGCCCAAACTCATGTTCAATTTACGGAAAGTTGCAAAAAAAAAAAAAAAAAGACTGTCGTTAAATTTTTTCAAATCATCTTCCAGGACACTTTAAAAAAGGTCTTAGAGAGCCATGAGTAATGCAACAAATAAAATGATGACTTGGCGAAGCAGTTTTATAGGACTGGATCTATAAACATTTAATTTCATGCCGAACTATTTCATTCTGCACCAACGTTTTATGGCCACCCACCTTTTTAAAATAACAAAACAAGCTTCCTCAAATGTAACTAACATAAGTGTTTACTCGTTATCGAATAAAAGACATCCAAACTTAAAATCTTGAGGCGACATAATGACGCGCAGCCCCCGCAGAGTGAGGACAGTTCAGTGTTCAAGACAATTAATAGATTTTGTTCTCAAGCTTTTTTCAAAACTTGAAATCATTAATAACGTGTAAAAAATAATCGACAAGAGGATTCAGATGCCGTTTGTCATTAAACCAGAGACTGTAAGAAAGCTCACTTCTGTTGATGCGTAGACCGTCAGTTTTTTTCTTAATGTTTCCCATCATTTGTTATTTGTCAGCAAAACGTCTGTCTGTGAAATAATCACGGACCTGGCGTCAGCTCTTAAAATCACGCTTATTCCTTTTCCTTATTCCTCCTGTTGTTTTGTCACAACACACACACCACGGTGTGTCTCTGCAAACTCATGCTAATGATTACATCTTAACAATGGCTCTGTGTTCACTTTTCTCATGTCCTTTGGGTGCACTTGAATTGTGATGGATCCTTTTTAAACCATCTCCTCCCTCTTGGTCACCCCAAATGCTTGTGTGAGGGTTATTATTATTATTTTTTTTGGCGGTAGTTTCCCAGCCGCTGTTGATTTCTGTGTCAACCTTACCCATGGCCTCGTCCTCTCAGAGAATGGAGCTCCTGTTCGTGGATTGTATTCCTCTCTTTGCCACTTCTTCTCCCACTCCGGAATCTGGAACCTCCCCCTGGTGCCTTCATTGACAGCTCGGTAATCCCCGCTTGGGGGGGCAACGTGTCGTCTGTGCTGATAGCATTCAACGGGTCTTGTAGCGCCTCAGAAGACCAACTGCAGAGTAGGCAAAGTGGTGCAACTAGCAGGGTGCTGGTGACTCGGCGCGTGGCGCTGGCGGATTAGCCTTAGCCCCACACCCCCCTTTTTTCCACCACCGGCCCCCTTCAAAAAGCCTGGCCCACTCAGGCTCGACTTGGCAGGCTGGCAGAGGCAGATTACACAGCCCCTCGCATGCACAGCTCACACACATCCTCTGTCCAAAGTGACAGCATGGGTGAGGGGGTTGGTGTTTACAGGGGTCTGAAAATATCTAATTCTCCCAATACTCTCTTGTGAAATACCCCCATCCCCTCATAAATGACATATAACTCCAGACCCCACAGATTTGGGTCATAGTTAGCTTAGTACAGCTTGGTACTTTTCCTGACCAATCTTAAAGGGAATAAAATAACATTTCCATACAATACCACCTTGTAGCATCATTCATTCTGGAGGCCAACCAATTTAATACCTGCACACCGATTAAAGAATGAAGTCATATGCTAGTCATATGCTATTTATTGAATGGTCAACTGAGAATTGGAAATGGTAAAAAAGTGGTTAACATGTCTGCCTTCAGTTGAGGTTTGTGGTTCACATAGTTTGGCATTCATGTGTGGATTATATTTGTCCTCTCCGTGCATTGCGCCAGGTGCTCCGGCTTCCTCACACACTCACAAAACATGAATGTTTGGTTCAATGAATACTTTGAATGGTCTCGACTGTAAGACTGAATGTGAGTGTCAATAGTTGTTAGTCTCCTTGTGCCCTTCGATTAGCTGGCAACTCGTTCTGGATGTACTTTGGTCCAAAGTCTGCTGGGGTAGGCTTCAGCTACACCATGATCCTAATTAAGAGGCACCCATAATACAGTAAATTATGACACAGGCATGATTGTTTTTAGATTGGTGGTTCTCAGAAAGTATGGCCCAGAATGTGTGATTCCTAATGTGTGCCGTGAGAGCTCTAACGGAGTGCCGCGGGAACTTAGCAAATGTCACTTAATTGGTGAGAAAATTATTGATTAAGAACAAATAATGTATCCTTATCTATCTATCTATGCCAGCAATTTATAGTGACAGAAAGAACAAATAAATGATCTATGAGATGGCAAAAAGTATGAAACTGACACATGTATCCTCTTTTTGTGCCAATTTTGTTTGGTGGCGTTCCGTAAAAAAATGTGCCTTGCCTCAATAAATGTTGGGAATCACTGCGGTAGACGATCTAAGATCTCAGCTAGAATTTCGAAAAAAGCCTTGGAATTTACATCGCTAGACGATGGTAATTAACGCGATACTTTCCTAATTAGTCCAATTCAACTAGATATAAAGACAACGACTTTTAAATGGTTCCACCATCAGAGAAAAGTACACTTTGGTGTCTTTAATTACTCCAATTAGTGCTTGTAATCAGAAGTCAATCCCTCTTTTTCAGTTTATGCACCCCACCTCCCTTTGCATGCTCACTTCGATCTCCTAAATTTCACTCCATCCTTTCATACCTCAGAGCCATCCAGGCAAATTTACTAATGTCAATAGTTCACTCAGCTGGCCATGATTTGTAACCTCAACACCAAGAAGGAGCAGAGCAAGGGGGAAAAAAGACATGCAAAATGTCACTTCTTCCTTTCCAGCCAGCAGGATGTCTTCCACTTCCATTAAGAGCCATTCTCCTGTACAGCTTTTAGACTGAGAGAATAAAGTTGTCATCGTTTTAATGTTGAATGACATCTGTGTGCTGTCTGAAAAGTCTGAAATTCTGACTAACCACTATATAAACCAGTCACATGATGACTGGCTGAGTTATTGTTAACGGATCTTTAGTTGACATCTGTTCTTTGAGCTGCTGAGCTAACTGATTCATTGATTGGACAGAACTACAAACTATGTGATTTATATATCCATCCATCCATTCAGATGAAAATGGTGAACGCAAGTGCGGGCATAGCTAAACAACTTCTCGTAAGCCCCTGCGGCCCATGCAGGGTTGCAAATTCCGTAAAACCAAAGGCAGCAGGGATGCGTCTCAGAAAGGCTTGGAATGATAAAATGGAGTGGAATGATAGTCATAAACAATGGGAAGATTCTGTTCCCCGGGGTTCTATTTGTGGTCAACGACAAGCATGCATTGCTAGTTAACGTGTTCAACATTTCACTAATGGCATGGATTGTGGTCTTTTCCGACCTCATGATTGAATGTGTAATGTGATGTTGCAAAAGGGAATATCTTTCAAAACAATGGTGGTTGTGTCCTCGAAGAGTGACAGTAAATAAACAGCTCGAAATCATTCTTGCCATGTCCTCTAAACTGGAAACCTCAAGGATGGTGATCGGCGGTCAGTGATTTACCTCTCCTGGAATGTGGCTTGTTCCAAAACTCAGTTCCCCAGCAAAGTAATGTTCAGTGAGTGTCTGCAGTAGCGCTGATCAAACCAGTGGTGGAAAGTCCAAATAATTTCTTATGTCACTTCAGTATTTATATTCGTATTTTTCTGATGACTCCTGACCTTGTTTCTCTATGTTTGACCACAGCTAATCTGTAGTTTCTTCTTGTTACGTTGTCAAAACAGACTGGTAACCGCTACGGATGACGGTACCAGGTAAAGTCTGCTGTGGATGAGATCATGATTGATTAGTTGAGCTCTTTGGCAAGGGAAAAAAAGGACTAAGCGTTAATGACGATAACACAACAGATTTGTGGAAGACATATTCTCCATCAATGCCTTCACAAATTTTTTGTGTCTTGCAAGAGTCTAAAAACCACATACCTCTTGCATTTGAAAAAAATCTCATCTAATAAAATACAGAGAAAATTTAATTGTTAGGATGAGCCTCTCTAATCATTCGCGCTTTTTCTTAGAGTTCACTTGAGCAAAGCTATCAGAAAGGAACACCTTCTTTTGATAGCAAAAAAAAACCTTGCGCGAATGCTAGCAAGCGCTTGGTTTAAAAACAAAAAACAAAAAAAAACTTTCTTCATTGTGCCAAGTTAGCAAAAAGGGAATTGTCTCATCTTAAGCAAAGCCGTACAGTTTCCCATTAGGGATGCCAACTCCTCTCTGTCAGAGGTTGTGCGGTCACGGCTCGCTAAGTTGTGAGGTAGCGCTGCGGTAATGGGAGGTTGAGGACAGTCCAGCTGTGTTGGGGGGGGAAAAAAGAAAAGGAGGTCAAGTCGCTTCGCATCACGTAGCGGGACCTTCGCCCCTCAGTGGGAGAGAGAGGCAATGAGTTTATGCGGTTGACATCTTGGCCAGATGACCTCCAACTTCTTCCCGATCAGGGCGGCTCTTGGTGGTCATACAGGAAGGAGTAACCCTTGGTGTTAGTACATTTCAGATTTTTGTACTTCCACAACTACTTAACATGTTTTAGTTTTTCATTGATCTTGAAATAATGCTTTCAATTGGAAATGCGGCAGCAGCGATAACTCAAACGACTTGACCGAATTATCCAAAGTCAGGGGAAGGGTGAGATATAATACACAAAACCCCCACACTAGATTTAGTCAGATATCTCTGATGCTTGAATGATGGGAGTTGCTTGAATCTTAATCCAAATTCAAGCACATTTGTTATCAATGAATGTGTACAGTTTGGTGCTGATCCAAATTCCAATAAAGGATTATCGTACCAGAGGTTTGTGCTCAAGTGTTATTCCAGTTTGAATGTACTTTTTACGTGCGGTATTTCCTCATTTGTGCTGAAATGTGAATTTCCACAGAATTTGTACAGGGTTGTGGTTTCATGTCTTAAGCCAATTTGGTCCTTGACTGCGTTTGTGCATTCCTTCCGATTTTTTCTCGCCGTTGCTCATTTAAATTTCTGCAGTATGTGTGTGCCGTATGTATGTATACATATTGATTGTTTGTCTACTGATTTATGTGTCCTTGTGGCTTTTTGCAGTGACTTCGTTATATCTTGTGTAACTGAAGGGTGCATGTCAATCTGGAAATCTGAGGCCGTGTCTTGGTCTGCAGAACACATGGTGTTGATCATGAGCACAGCTCACTCTCCAGTCCTGGCAGTCACCAAGCGACAGAGGGAACAAATCATTGCGTTCCTGAACCCTAATCCAATATAACCATTTGCAACAACCGCTAATGCTGCATATTTTGCTGAAAAATATGCAGATGTTGGGGGGGGGGGGGTTATATGCAGGATATTACTGTCTCAAGTCTCTGATGTTTTGTTGCCGTTTGATTTTACAAGCACTCTGCCCCTAATTCTCATGTCATATCAGCCGGATTTAAAGCGGCCATATTTAGAATTTCTTTTTCTCAATTTTAAACAGTATTGTTGTGTCTTAATAACGTGTCTGTCACACGCTTTTGTCAAAATACCCCAAGGATAAAAAATGTCAACACTGTTTTTCCAGATGTCTTTAAGCCTCCCAGAATGCACCCTGTGCTAAAACTTTGTGAAGACTTAAAAATGAGTGCCCTTAAAGAGTGACCATCCTATTTGAGGCTAATGCTAATCTGTGCTAGTAAAACTCATTTGAGCTCTGCTCGACTTTTGGTTATGGCATCGCTTCAGGCAGCGTAACCCAGGCCTTGATCAAAAGTGGCCAGCTGTGGCACCGGTGAAGAAACTCACGGTATTCTGTAAATTAATTGCACGGTTATGTCACAATCTGACAAAATTCAGAACGCCCCGTTCACAGAAAGATTTTTAGAAATAGTCTCCTCACAAATAATTTACATGGTTGAAAAAATGACACTCTTCACGAGTGGGAAGGCACTCTGACTCGACTATTTGATTACAGACAAGTAACAAGAATATTTTCCAGAATAAGTCCGTTTTAAGCAGAAATGATGGGAACTGTAAAACTTACAAGTGTCTCCTAAATCTTTGGAGCAGAATGATGTTAAACACTTTTGCTGAGTCATGTTACAGATTCAGTTGCACAGCCTTATATGAATGCGGACAGACGCATGCATTTGCATTGTACCACGATGGAGTGTGATTGTGACACATCTTAAGTGTGAAGAACAGGATGCTTGTGACTGAACCGCACGTCTCTGTCTTCACGACTGTCGGAGGGGTGAAGTGAAGCCAAACTAAGGGAGACGGAAACATCGTTAGCCATAAAGTTATCATGCTACGACTCTACATTGAAATCTCTGGCAGCCTTTGTAAAAGCTCCTGTAAACTGCACCCCTGGGAGACACTGTTTGGGGCCTTTCGCATAAGGTGTTTGGATGTGTCGTCATTAAGCAGACCTGTAGAAACTCAGTGTCCAATAGGTTGCCTTTGATCGAATGTCTCACAGCAGATGGCTGTGCCAGCAGGCCACAATGGTGCCAGAAGGTTACGCAATGGAATGATGCTTCTAAGACCTGACTGCATCACTGCATGACGCATTCATTTGCGGGGACACACTTCACACACAGTTCGTTGACAATGTGTTAGATACAGTACATCCATCCTTAATCAAAAAATAATTTTGTGGAAGTTGCTGAAAAAAAACATTTGGGATCCTTTGGTCCTTAATGGTGCCGTGCACAGGTGACTGACAGTTGGAAGCATTTCAGGAAGTTCACAGTGAAGTGGCACCCTGACCCTGCTGCCATGGCCACAGAAACAGATGGATTTGTAGATTCCCCACGGGCCTTGTCTCCATTTCCGGGTCCTCTCTGGGCACGTGTGTGTCTGCCTGTGGGATATGGGTCAGATGGTCAGCTATCTTTATCGAAAGCGTTGCCAAGAAAAGAGCCATTCATTTGGAAACGAAAAGGGTGTTCTCTTGGCTTCTCTTTTTGTGTTTTTTCCGTCTGAGAATATTTGGGTTACTGTGTGGCTTGCTCGTACATTGCGCTCGCAGAACCTTTAGCGCGGCGTCTGCGGTGAAGCTCATGAAAGTGGGTGTGTTTGTACACAACAGCATTAAAAAAGGAACCATTCAGGCCCTGCCAAGCCCGCCAGGGGGACTTCAATGGAAGCAAGCAAGGTGGAGATGTAAATCAGTTCTTCTTACTCTCCAGCGCCGCTCTAATCCTCCGCCATGCTTATTCCTAAGAATGAGCTGATGCCAACAAGCTTTGCCAACCACAGTGGCGAGCAAGCTTTTCAATGCCATCAGAAGACGTTATTGTTGTTTTAACTTGCCAGTGGGCGATGTTAAACAGGAGCCTAAAAATGATAATTTACCCAGCATACAATAATCCATTCACATTAGTAAAGCCTTCTTTGAATATATATATAAATATATATATATACAGTCAAACCTCGTTTTTCCACGTCTCGGTTCTCAACCAATTCAGTTTTCGAGCAAAAATTTAGAGTTTTTTATGCCTCGGATGACGAACAAATTTTGGTTCTCGAACAAACTGAGCCCACTTTAATGCACCACTTGACTCCTCTTGCTTTCCTTACACGAGGAAATGACGCCTCCTCGTCTACCCGAGGAAGTGATGCTTCCCCGTGTTGCTTTCCATTGTGAACAGACAGACGTGTTCAATAAACATTTTTTTTTTTAAAGAGCGTGGTTTCGGTTTTCGAACAATTTCGTTTTTCGAACAGCGTTCTGGAACGGATTATGGACGAAAACCGAGGTTTGACTGTGTGTATATATATATATATATATATATATATATATATATATATATATATATATATATATATATATATATATATATATATTGTTAGTGGATTCAAAAGCACAGCTCTTAGAGATGAGCTGGAATGTACAGTATAATATTTTATGCAATACTCTCTCAAAAGCATCTTTTCAGAAACCTTTTACTGCAGCAATTCGCTTCCAAGTAAGGTCACATATGCACTGAACACAAAAATTAAACATGGGATGAACTTAAAAAAAAAAAAAGTACCGGTAATCCGTCAGATCCAATATTTTAGCTTGGACTCATGTCAATAATTTACTGCAACCCGAAATTTTATACTTGACAGGAAATAATTTTTTAAGGTGCAACAAAGAATAAAGGGTACTGAATTTGCGGAGATTTGTTCTCTTCTGGAGTGTTAATGTGCTGGCTGGTATTTTATGCCATAATATTACTCCTGGTGGTGTTGAAGAAATCAATACATGAGCAGCGGTGTGGTTGTGTGGCACTGTAATGAGGCATACTATATCTTATCTTCAATATTACATGCTGGCTTTGGGCCGTTGGCTCTGCTCTGTGCTGCACTCAAATATAAACTAATGCTTGACCAAGCTGACCAGGATTTATCCATCTCTTGTAGATAATTTATGATTTATCATTTTACTGATATATTAAATGATACCTACACATTTAAAACAGTTCCCAGGTTAGTTTTTTTTTTTTGATAAACGGTTCTTGACAAGCTTCAGTTAAAAGACCAAAAACATAATGGCATTACTCAGTTATAGGTAAAGGTTCTGTCTAATGTTGTTATCTGTCCCCTTTTCTCCGGTGCCGATGGGCTTTCGTTTTTGCATATGTAATCCATAAAAGTTCGACAAGCTGTCAGCTGGGGCTGACAACAAAACAAACAAACAGACAGACATATTCATAGGAATCTTTTGGACTGCAGTACTTCTTATTACTTTTACTTGAGTAATTTGTTGGAAATAACTTTTACTTTAGTACAATTGTGTTTACTCGACCAATTTATGCGATGGGTGGAGTTGCGACAATGGACATGATAAATGTGTTGTTCTATGATCTCTGTCAATTTCCAAGTGACCCACACTTCAAATTGTTCTCAAAGACATCCTGAGTAGACAATGACACTTGGTTACTGTTTTACTCAACATTTATAGTAGGCATCGGCTGTTTGTACCATGTTTAAATGATGAATGGGCAGATATTCACTCCGCATTTTTGGTTGCTTCGACTGAGCCCAGCTACTATTTGGTGAATTCCCCTGCTGCTCCAACACACGCACGTGTGCACGCACGCAACTTGCCTCTCTGTTGAATGAGATTGTTGGCTCCCACTCCTCCATTGTGGCTCCTCATTCCCTTCGGCCAAGTGAGCACTAGTCAAAAATAAAAGTGTGGATGAGAATCATAAAAGCAAGCATCAAAGGCCGCCAGCCTGCGCGTGATTTGTGTGTGTGTGTGTGTGTGTGTGTGTGCGTGTGTGTGTGTGAATAGTAGCCCCTCAAGTAACTGGACTTGATCAGATTGGCTCATTTGATCGGCTGCAAATGTGAGAGGAGTGTTGATGAGGGTATGTGTAAATAATTTAGTTCTTTCATTTGTATTGATCTGGTAGCACTACTCTGTGCAGACATCACCATTTTTTCATAGCTTTCCCCCCCCCCATTTTTTTCCTCAATGGTAACCTTCTGCTCACAGCTGCCCTTATGCCTCCACATCAAACAGAGCAGGTACTCTGCTACATGGGATAGGAAAGTGCAGAAGCTTTTTTTAAATTGCTTTATTGTTGATTTCTCAAATGAGAAATGGGTGATGAAGAAAGGGTGAAAAGAGAGGTGGAAAAATCCTTTCCATGTTTGCAAGTAACACTCTGTGTATGTAAAGACTAATGGAGTGTGTGTAACCTTGGAGGTCAATGGAAATGTAGAGATAAGCGTATTGTGTATATAGAGCCTGGTGAAACCAGGGCTGACACCGTGCATTACATCTATTCTACCACGCCATTAAATACAATATAACATGGCCTTGGATCAATGTTTGTAATGCCAATATGTCTCAGTGCACCATGGATTGCATCTGTTGAATAGATAATGTGTTGTGGGAAGCAAAAATAGTGCAAAAAAATCTAACAAACAAACATGTATACACAGCACAATGAAACTGCTTCCATGAATGAGAAGGCCGTTTTTCCACATTGAATGGATGTTGACTAATAAGATGATGCTGTTGCCAAGCAAAATAGACCGCGCTTGTCTTTGTGCTACTCATTTCGATAACCAGTCGGACTTCATTCAGACCAGACTGAGAGAGAGATTTGAGAAAGACCTCATAAAGTAATGGAGCAAAATCTGAAGTTGTGACTGAAAAGTTCATAATTGATGACACAAAAGGTATATTACAAATACCAGCTACAAGTAATACTAGTCTTCTCTGCCGCACCATCATGTACTCCTGGAAGGATTCATCGGAGATCATTGCCGCTCTTCATAGCACCCATCCTGATGTCTTTCAGGTGTTAAAAATTGATCCTCTTGAGCTTGAGAAAGAGAACAAGAAATCACACTGAGCCAGGCCAGGTGGGAGGTTGCTCAAACGCATTGCTTTCTTGACCAAAAACGGTAAGATGCTCAGGGTACAGTGAGCAGGCGCGTTGATGAAGCAGCTGCAACTTCTGCCATAGCTCTCTTCTTGTCGCGCACTGAACAAAGCTGTTGATTTTCTGCCCAGCATTAAAGAGGACAACTTGTAGTTGGGGTTTGAAATATAGTCTTGGTGACACCGGACCTGGAAAACTACTTCGTATATTAATATGCTCTCATGTGTGACTGTGAATAGTGTGGAATATCAGCTTAGGTAAACAAGGCTTGAAAGAAGTTGTTTTGCATGTCGAAACATGTTGCAGCGTCACCCGAGTCAATAATCATCATCTACATCATATTTTCTGGTATTTTAGAAAAAGAAATATGTAATTTTGAAAAATAAATACCCTTGAAGTAGAATGTACTTGTTTTTTTTTCTTCCAAATACAGGACATATGAGCTCTAGCGTCAATAATATATGAGGACAGAAGAAGAAAAGAATGAGCTGTGAGCTAAATTATTGAGGCTTTCATATGAAGGAGCGATGAGCTGAAGTCTACTCTTAAAAAAAAGGACAGAGCACATTAGATGTTCACAAAAACACAGGACACACATTCAGACCGGCACTCGCATATACAAACATTAGGCGCCTTGTGTGTGGCAAGTCTTAATGGAGTCGGCCAGACGCACAGACAGGCGGGCAGGGTGGGAGACTGGGCCACACAGTCTGCTCTGCCTGGGAGCACACATCCAAACTCAGCAAGCCTCAGAAGAAGCACCCTGAGAGCAAGCGAACATGTTGCCATTCAAAAACTGAAAACATGTCGACGCCGCGGGCATTGCTGCATTTTCTTATTCCCCGAAATGCAGAGGGGGATTCCAGAGTCCGTCACTGTTTGTTTTTCACTCCTCCTTTTGTAAAATGTATTTTTTAGGAGCGGGTTCTTCTTGAGGCCAGACTTCTCCCCCGTGTTCGGCTCCGTCTGGCTGGAAGCCGTCCAGCGGCGGCGCTGCCGGCTCTGTGGTCCCATCACTCAGGGTCTTTGTTTACAGGGTGGATCAATAGTTAACTTACGCGATGCTGTAGATCTCCACCGTTGAATAACAGACCTCTGGCAAATTTCTGCCCTGATGCCGTTTGTGGTGACCCGAAATGACTGCAACCCGAGCTTGACGATCAGGGTCACCGCCAATTAGCTGTAGTCTGTGTTGTTGGTCTTAGGTAGTGACCAAAGCATTTTTGTTTGTCTTGTTTCAAGAAAGAAACCTGAGTTATTAATAAGAGGATTTTTTTTGTCTATATGAAAACATGTATCCACTAAACAGTAATTCGTTTTTTTGGAGCCTAACCCTAATCTGAATTTGTTTTTGCGGAGGTATGTGTAGTTGGGATGAGCTGCGTTGGCTATGTAAAGTTTGCTATTGCATAACCAACTCATTAAATCATCAAAGAGGAGGCCCTTGAGAAAGGACAATAGAGTCCCTCCATTTTTGAATTGAAGGACATTTTGGGTTCTTAAAGTTCCAATGATGATGTTGACCTATAATTAGAACTGTGTCACACTTCACTTCTTAAGTACCAAATCACTTCACGTAGCTCCCAAATAGCAGGCCTTGAAAACTTGGAGCATTGATAATCAAAGGATAGAAACAACAACAACAACAAAAAAATCTATGATCAAACTGAATCTTACTCTTCTGTTTGATGAAAACTACGGTACAAGGCAGACTGTGTGTTCAAGTGTGTGCGTTTTCACACCTGCAGTCATATTTTGTTTTCCTCTCCCGCATTATTTTATTCAGTAGAAATTTTACCTTGTTGACGTGTGCTCATTATCAGCAGGATTTACAATCCCTGATCAGGAAACAAGTTAACTCTATCACGTCTACATCACACATCTAAACAGCTACACTGTGTAATCCGTTAACACAGCCTGAGATGTTTTATCAGTACAATATCAATGAAAAATTGGAATTTAGAACAAACCAAAATAACGCAATGCTCTTTTCTCCCCAGTGACCATCTCTACCAGTGTGTCATTCGACGGGCTGTTGGTGACGGGCCTCTACACCTCCACACCCGTCCAGTCTGCTCCCATCCCGGCGCCGGCAGCTTTTGGCTTCGGTAAGTCTGAGATTAAACCCGCAGTGTGACATCCTCACTTGTGATCGGAGGGCCAACGTAAGCGCTTCATTGCATGCTCAACTTAGCAGACCCTCACCAATGACTGAAATGATGAAGTTTCACAGGGTGCACGACCCAGCTCACTGATTCACATCCGTTCCCAGAATGAGGAGAAGACCACTTCCTCGCCTCGTATTGTGACAGGCTATGATATAAGAGTGGGAAAACCAAAGGAGTTTTGTGTCATCTCTGGGAGGGAGAAAGCAGGTTAAGAAGACTTGAGAGTTGAAGCACAGTGTACTAGCGGTTAGCATAGCTGTTTCACGGTTGGGAGGTTGCAGGTTTGAATCTCCACGTGTCCTGTGTCTTGAGGATGTGATACATGGAAAAAAATAACTACCACACTAGCAAAAAAAGAAATGTGTCTGAAAAGGGGGAACAGGTCAAATAATGAAAAAAAAGAAAAGAAAAAAAGATTAGTCCTAAATCAGACCTTATAAGAGATACTAGCACTACGTTGGTGAGGGTTTTTTGGTTTTCTTTCTTTCTGTACAGTAATTGAAAACAGTTCGTGGTACAAAGAAATTCAAGACTGCTGCGGTAACACATATGGTTCATTGTTATAACAAATTGTTCCAATAATACGTTCCATATTTGGACGATAACTCATTTTGTAAAACAAGATTACCAGACCAGTCTACTACAACATGCGGACAAAATATTTGTCATGATGGCTGAGAGCAGTCAGCATTCTCATTTGATGGTGTTGAGGTCAAGAGTCTGAAGTTCTTCCACACTAAGCTCATTCTAACAGGCCTTCTTATCGACCTTGCCCATTCACACTCGGAGAGACAAAAAAAAACCTTCCCCAAACAGTCCAACCAAAAATCAGTGACAAAGAATAAGGCTTTGGTGAGATATGCAGAATTAAAACAAATCAGAACGTTACCTTGATTGATTGATCAATTATTTTTTTTCTGACTGAACGGATACTCTGACTTTCATACACCTGGCCCAGTCCAACTGTATTTTTGTCAATTCTCCACCAACAATGATGGAAGACTGAAAAGTGCAAAGCGTAGTCTGCCATGATCGCTAAATCAGCTTGGAAAAGTGTGTGGGATTTTCGATCACGTGTTCACTTCATATACGACAATGTTTTCTACATTTAGTCTTGGGGATAAATGTACTTTAAATGTATATACGTAGCCAAGATGTAGCTGAGTTAAAGCCCACCTTGACCTATTTCTAGACAAACAAAGAGAATGTTCAGTCTGTCAAGTGTGAATAGATGCAGCCCTTGCGCGCATTGGAGATTTCTTGAGGCCATTTGACCAACAATGAAGAAGTCCTTGGAGAAGAAGCCGACTGGCCCAGAATAGCTGCTCGGCCGGCTCCTCTCACCCAGAGGCTTATTTTAACTCTGGCAAGTGCAATGTCTAATTTTTCGGAGATGCAATGTAACACCTTCACTCACTTAAAAAAAATGAGTGCCTGGCAATAGCCTATAAAGCTGCATTTCCAAAACCCTGTTACAATTATTATTTTTTACTCTATTTCATTACATGGGTGGGTGGGGGGGGCTTTCAGCTGTGTGCAATTTGAGTATGTGCCACATCTGGACGGAAAAAAACAAACAAACAAGTCTCCTCATAGACAATGCTTCATCAGTTTGCTTGAAGAAAGTTTCTGATGTTTAAGAGAGCCGGAGACTCTTTGAAGCTCAAGATGTGGACCAGCACTATCATGATTTGCATTGTTGTTGTGACAAGGATGTGAGGGGCCCGAGAGGGTCGTCCAGGTCAACAAAGGAGTTTTATAATGCTGATGTTAGTGTCTAGCGTCTCGGAAGGGGTGTGGCTCTAATCCCTCTTAACTGAGGCATGTGATGAACAAAGCTACACACATACAGAGACGTGCACACAGAATTCAATCAAGAAATGCACATGCACACACACTCCAGCTGTGAACATCTGTTCGAGAGGCGAATGGCAGGCGAGCATGTGGCTGACAGATGTATCGGTGCAGGAAGCAGCATGAAGCTTTGGACACGGCGACTGAAACATCTTTGCACCAGCATCATTTATCCGTGTCCTATTTTATGGTCTGACTATTATTTGTAAACGTATTACATCCTTTTATAACAATGTTAGAGACACCTTTAACATCCAATGACACCTCAAGTGGAAAATAGTTGCATTTGTGGTTCGCACGCATGCCTCATAGTCGAGAGGCTGGCTTCGTACATTACAAAAACATGCATGTGAGGTTGAGTGAATACTTGAAATTGTCCGTAGGTGTTAATGTGAGTGTGAATGGTCGTTTTACATTCATATTATATGATGATGACCAGTCCAGAGTGCAACCTTCCTCTCGCCCAATCACAGCTGGGGATGGGCTCCAGCACGTCCGCGACCCAAGTGCACACTCCAACCGCAAAGGGTGAATGAATATTCAGTACGAGGGCCGACTTGGGACAATTTCATTGGTCCGTTGTGACGTGTTTGGTAATTGCATTGCTCAGATGTGACAACACTAAAGTAAATCTAGTGACAGCTTGAAGCTCGCCAGTCAAAATTTATCGATAAACTGCATTACATTAAAAGCGGCAGGGTTCAAAGTGTCGGGGGAAAAAAGTAGCGGCCTATCGTCCGGAAAATATGGCAGTTAAATTCCTATCACTTATGACTGATACCCAACATAGCTGAAAATTGGAACAAAAATATCAGAAACACATTTCAGTATAGTTCGAGACAATTGTCAAGTCATGTCAAGTCAAGTCAACTGTATTTATAGAGCACTTTCAAACAGCCATCGCTGCATACAAAGTGCTGCACATGGAGCAATTTAACATGCACAATAAACAGTAAGACAAATCGGTAATAAAGGCGGTAGAAAGCACCAAACAGTAAAACCAAGAACAAATCTAAGTCATGCTGAGACGAATGCCAAAGAATACAAGTATACAATTGTAAAGTAAAAACGTCAATAGTAAATTGTTAGTGTCATAGATATTTCTGACACTGGTCTTAGATTGGATTTCATTCACTTATGTACCGAAAAATGTGGCCAGTGAGTGTAGCGTGCAGCAAACAAGGCATTATGGATGTTTCAACAGACGAGAAAGGGTGTGTGGAGGTTTGTGTTAGACAGTTGTTTAGTGGTTGGTGTGGTCAGACGAGCCTGTAATTCCCCAGTTCACTGTGTCACTCTTACTCAAACTCATTAAACCAGCACCATGTTGCAATGCTCTTGTTCGGTGTGCCTTTTATGTGGATTATTGGCGGGTGGTTGGGGGTGGGCTGTGTATGTCACATCCAGACGCCACAGCATGGAGGGAGTGAAAGGGAACATTTTATTGGCTTTCTTTCATTCTGAATAACAAGGCCCTTCACACTGCATTTGTAATAAAAGTGTGAGGCTTTGGGGGGGCTGACGTTTTACTGCATCAGAGCTCCTCAACACCCACTCATTGTCAAATTAGCTCAGTGGCGCAATTGGGCTGTTAGTCAGGGTAATGGGAATAATGTCACATTTGCTACTTAGAGCTTGGAGATTCACCACGAGCCGCTGGGTGGCTCACCGCAGAATTTTTAGGCTGCCGTTATTACTCAGCTATGGCGAGTGCGCAATCAGCCAAACTGGAGAAAAAAACATTGTTTGTAGGAGCCAGACGTGGTTAAGAAAGAAGTGGTGTAGAATGACTTAGGTTTTTTTTTTTTTTTAAATATACCACCTCATAAAATCGCCTGACACCGCAGTGGAACTGTTTCAGTGTGGTATTTGGGGCATTTTACAATCATAACATGCACTTGTAATGTGGGTTAGTGTATAAATTGATTCATTTTGGTCTGTTCTACTGAGCATTGGAGATGCTGTCTCAAGAGCGACGTCAGTGCGGCCTGAGTCAACTGCTGGAGAATTCCGACTGCTCCATGTTTTTCCCCCTTTTGACATTTATTCCATTTAGAGCTCTTTGTTTCCATTCCAGCCGTTTGGCTTTCCCAAACGGAATTCACGCAGTCTTCAAACCGTTTTCGATGAAGGACAACAGCAAACTGCCCTTCTTTTTATGCATCTGCGTTTTACACACCAGTTAGTTGAAGTGCTATACTACATTGATGAGATGATTAAACCCCAGAGGCAGGATTCTTGATGGAAATAATATCTCGTGGTCTAGTTGCTGCTGTAATGGCCAAATGTTTTCTATCACGTTTAAAAAAAAAAAACGCTCTTGTAAAAGTCTCCCTCAACGTTGAAATTATGGGGATGAACCAAAGTCTTGATTGCAGAGGCCCAAAATTGATGAGCAAACAAGCCAAGCAAAGTGGTGAGATTAAAGTGAAGGCAATGAGTGCAGTGTGTGTGTGTGTTTGTGTGTGGGTGGGTGGGTGGGGGGATCGATTTGGACAAAGAGTGAATGAAAAGTGGCAAACGGCGAGCGATGAGAAGCAGAGAGTAAGGAGGGGAATGAGAGAGAGCGGATGGGAGCATGATGGAATGGTGTTCCATAACACCCGGTATCTGCGTGGCTGATTGGTGTTGCCGTGCCGATGCGAAGCTTCTCGGAACACGGTCACTGATGGATGGCTCATTCATGGGGTGATGTTTATTTTGTTATTAATTTGCATATTTGTATGCATTTGCGGCACTGCTCTTCTTTTCCAGCAAGGGCCAGTCCTCATCTCAGTATGATGGAACTGGCTGACTGACAAACCGACAGCTTAGTGACAGGGACATTCAGCCCCCAGTCTGTCCTCATGACGGATGGCCTCCTGCTCACGCACGAGCTATTAGAGATGAATTTCGGCTGCACCTTGACCTGTGGAGGAGGGGACAACTAGCGTGTGTGTGGTCAAAATTGCAATCATTCTGCATGAAAACACGCACAGAAACATAGACCGGCTCACTTTCCTATTACAGTGAACCTCAGTTTCCCATTTAAACTTATTATAGCACTTATGAAAGTCTTCCTTAACACTTGTTCTCACTCTTGATGTCAAGAAATTGGAGAGTGTTGTTTGGCATCACCTTGAGGATATCAGAAGACTCTCTCACAGTTCTTCAAATAAGGCAAAGTGTTTTTGCCTCAAGCTGTTGTTTTACTCCCATTTGAGGTTTGCTGTAAAACAGACACCCAAAACAAAAGAGTAGGAAATGCTGCCACCAAAAGTCTGCTAGCTTAATGCTAACAACTACTGTCATGCAAAACACCATAGACAGGCTAACAGAAATTCGTGTAGATGTTACCCATAAATAATAATTATAAAGACTCAAACTGCTGTTTTAACACACAGGGAGTAGCAACACATACAATGATGGCTTGAGATTTGAGTGACAGAAATTTTTTCGAGCTATTCCTGATACGAGCTGTGGATCAGTTGCTGGTTTTTGCCAATCTCGGCTGAAGGCTACTATCAAACCTAACATAAAACAAACAGACTTACACGTTGCATATTTCAAGCAACCACAATGCCTCCACTGCCTTAATGCTAACATAAAATGGAAAAGTCAATAGGCACACCAACTAACAATTCGCATCTGTGTTGGCAGTGTTGACTGAAAAGGACATCAAAGATGCTCAGGGCTCAGGCAAAGACTAATCACAGATCACCTTGAGAACGTGACATGACCAAACTCTTAAACAGTTGAGTTGTGATTGGTCATGACCTGAGCCCTGAGCATCCCCCTTGAGATGGATAAAACCAAACAAACAAACAAACAAACAAACAAACAAACAGGTGCATTTTGCTCCTTAATCCATATTCCACAAACACACTTATTAATCACAATGTCGTGTTTAGACACATGAGGCAACATAATTATTGGAAAGAACAGTGGCTTGACCTCCCCTTAAAAAAAATGTCACTGTATATGCAATCATGTTTTTAAATTGCAGTTTCCACCGTCATCCATCTTATGACTGAAGGTCGGCTGTCTTCGCCCACTCACCAGCCGAGCCCGATTGAATGTCGCCTGATGAGCGATGGCGGCTCGTCATGTCGCTATTTACGCAAACGCACTCACAATGCTGAACAGAGCACCGACCTATTCTCACCCGCATCTCCCCTGAGAGTGCAAGTGTGTTTCCTCATACCCAACATACCACTCTTACAAATACACTTCTCATCATGTAGCTCCCTGCTGAGTGTGTGTGTGTGTGTGTGTGTGTGTGTGTGTGTGTGCGTGCATGTGCAGGGAAAGGAGGAATGCTGTAGTGAAAGGGTGGTGCGGGGCGAAGGAAGGGGTGAGGGAAGGCGCTCCCATGAGGGAGAGAAGCTGTCAGTCCCTGGGAGACTTCAAACACGTTGCATCCCTGTGATCAGCCTGCTTCCTGGTTCTCTGCTGACAGCTCCCTGACTGCGCCACTTACGCTTGCTCAGACACACACACTCTCACCACCGCAAGAGCCTCCGCACGCTCTAACTTATCTATTCACTCCGCAACACATCCTCACATTCAAGATGCACACATTTGCTCTGACACCCTTCATTACAATAACCTTGAACGCCGACACCAGTTCTTAAGAGTCCCAAACTGTTGATGCTTGGCTAGTAGGTGAAAAGAAGGGAAGTGAGCTGGTGCTGGCAGCAGCAGCAGCTGGAGCAGAAGTGGTGAGGATGTTAATCATTATGATGATGACTTAGCCATTACTTTTTGCCCGCTCAGAGCTGCGACGTCGCAAGGTGCACGGCTCCTCGTGACGGATTCATTAGTGTAGAAGATGAAATGAGTTGTCAGGAACAGGGCTTTATTTGTGCTCTCTGACGCACAAACTTGCCTCAGAGAGCGAGTGGAGATCAACTGGGACGGCTGGCCTCCTCCTCATGAGTCTTCTTTCCGTCTCCTTCACAATGACAAGAGGCTAAAAACAGGTTGCTCAACATTGGGCTCCTCCTCTGAATCCCAAGGACGCTTGGGTGATGATGCATCACAAGCCAAGTCCGTCCGTGTGCTAAGCTCCCCAGCCTGAGAGTTAAAAGCAAACGCACCTTCAAAGAATTCAGAAAACTGTCTCCATGATTAATTCAAGCGATATCAAGAGCAGAGTCGAGACCAGCGCATTAGCAATGGCCATACCTCCCAGCAGAATAGTTCGTTCCTCTCAGGTGAGATGGAGGTACACCTTTCACTTTCCCCCGCTGTTCACTGGACCTTCATTAGATGTGCTTGTCTTTGGTCCTGCGTGTTTGACCACAAACATGTATAAACCTTATAATACGTAAGCACATTTTAAGCTTTGCTGTGGTTCCTGCATGCAAACAAGACAGAATGGCGGCCTGTGATAGATTTCAAAGCAGCGTGCATCTGTGTACTGGCCATTTTCTAATATGTATTATTCCATTTCATTTTTTTCCCCCCGTGTTGGAAAGCAGTAGGCGTAGGCCGTTGCTCCAATGTGTGGTCTCACTTGAACTGGAGTTATTTTCTGCCACGCCGAGAGATTGGTTCCATGCCAGAAATCAGGAGCGGTAGAAATATAGATGGCATTTGAGTTCGAGACTGGTATTTCTGTGCACACAACCGGGTTTGCGTCAGTTCCAGCACAAGAGGCGAGTTGACTTTGAAGTGTGTCTTCTGTGGTGTCATGTTCCATACCTCCACATGCACCTTTCAAAATGAGTAGGCAGCTGTGGGCTCAGCGTGCAAACGCAGGAAAAGTGATTTTTCAAAGCCTTCTCGGCCTCTGAGCACTATTCATATTTAAAGTTCCCTTGCAGGGCGTGTTAAAGGAGTTGAAATGCTTTCTGCTGCATGATGAAGAGGATGTGTAGTGATTCTACAGATTTCTTCTTTCCAAAAGGACTTGATCGAATCTCTCCGTCCACTCTTTTAAAGCCTCAAAGATCCCCTCTGCCACCCAGATTCAATCTGACCCATATTTGACAGGAAAAAAAGTTCTTAACCTCCTCTGTTTTTTGCTCTCCTCCGGAACCAGACTCTGGTCATCATTAGTCCTCTGCCTCTCAGCTCCAAACCTCGTCTATATTCACAATAAATCACGCTAAAACGCAATTAGTATGTCACATGCATGATGCGAAGCAAGGGCGACATGCTTTGCTTCCCGTTGGCTTTGCACTGGCCCTTCACCTGTCGCCGTGGGTGTCGCTCATTCCCAACATGTATGTCAGCACACTGCCCGCAAGAACGCAGCCCCACCAGTTTGTTTATTTGCCGTCTGGCGCCGCACGGACGCGGGTGCTAGAAATTAGCACAAGTCAAATCAGATTAATTAATCCCCGGCTCAAACTATTAGTTCAGGAGTCGTGTTGAATTAAAAATCAAATTAACCTCGGCGCCTGCCGGTAAAGCTGCTGTGATGTGTGCCTGCCAAGCCACGGTGACACACATCCACAGAAGGCTCATGGCTGTCACTGATGGATGGACATGTAGCGGGACGGAGAGGGAAAAGTGGGTGCACAAGGACAAACGGAATGGCAACTTGGTGACTTTGCCACACCGTGTGGAAAGTTTCTCCTCGGGCTCACAGTTGGCCGACGTCCCATGGTTGTGCGTCCGCAGGCACCGGTCAGTCCACCAGCACCAAGTCTAACATGGCCTTTCAGTCGGTCCCACTCCACCCTGATGAATAATATAACACTCTCATCTTGCGCTTGACCTGGTCCAATTTAATAGTAGACTTCTGTACATAATAAAATCAGAGTGTGAGCTAAGATGATGGCAGTTAAAGTTCGTTAAAACTACTAACCTCACTGTTTGAGGGAGCAACAGTCCACCATGTTCTTACATTTGCAAAGCTTCCTGATCGAAATGTCAACTTTCCGCTTTCAGCTTCTACCATTACATGCCGTAGAACTAATGCTTGTAAAATGTTGCATTGGAACATCTGAAGTGGGACTCAATCCCTTCTGGGACACCGGTCAACTCGCCTTTATAAACCTTTTTATTAACTGCGCAGGCATTGTTGTAAGTAACGTTGCCAACTGCCATTCAAGTGTTTGGACCGAGAATCTGGGAGATCACTTGACGTGCTCTGGAGATGATTCATATGAACGACTATTTTCAACTCACTTTCTGATTGATGTTCTCTCCATTCTATTAATAATATTGTTGACTGAGCCATATTTTGCATAATGTGTGCTGTACGTTGAGCAGCCAGGGCAGATGCTGTTCTGTCAGCACACGGTCAATTGCCGGTTCTTTGATGACATTTTTTCCCCCCATCCATGCTTTTACTGTTGCCCTTCTGTGGCGGCTTCAATTAACAGAGATGTGCTAAAATCTTTGGACATGATCTGAGGTCTTGCGTGACATTTTCGCGGTTTTCTTGCAGCCCACCAAATCTTGGTGATCAGACGTCAATATTTTCATTACTGTTTACCGAGCAGTAAATGCGGCACGCTTGTGTATCTAGTTGCATGAACACATAGAAATATACAGTACATAATATATGTGCATGCGTGTTTGAGAAATGCCCTGTGAGATGGATGGTAATGGCTGCACATTAAGGTGAAAGTGTCATTCATCAAACAGGGTGCAGCTCCAAAACAACACTTTGTTTCATTCAGAACAACATTAATTTCAATGATGACACATTCAGGTGGAATATTATTAAGCCTCGCTGTGCTCCATTCATCATTTATGCTTGTAAGACTCTTGAAACATGCTCAGTGCTGCTTGTGTAGTCTATACTTTTTACTCTGGTGTTGTTTGCTATTTGACATTTTGAGAAAACTTGAAAAGGCTCATTGATGTGTGTAAGTGTGTTATAACTGTGTACTAGCTGTGAGACATGCAGGCCTAAATAAAATTATTGAATTAGAGTATTGTCCTTTCAAAATATGTGTGTATGTTAGGACAAAAGAACATTTTCACATCTTTTTATGCCTTTAAAGGAAATTGGTGGAAAACATTCAATTGTGCACAGTCAGCATCTCACCCCCAGGTGTCCCTTTCTCTTGCCCCTCCACTCACATTTTCCCACAATATGCTATACCCTTTCTTTTGCCGACCACTGGCATCTTTCACTACCCACATTAATGCACAGCTTCTTCCTGGCCATCTCCGCGGTACAAACATAGATGGATGCCAGTCCCGGCCAATGGCGGAGCGCAGTCAAGTTCACAGCCATGAGACGAAAGACTGGTTGAATGCATCACAACACACAAAGCCATACACGTATCACATTGGCTCATTCAGCAGCACAAAAGCGTACGGGGACCCTACTGGAGCTGCCAGGGCTTGTGTGATGTATCATTTAATGTCACCATTGTGTGGCCTTGTCTTCATGTTGACAGACACCTTCTGCCTCCATGTTGGCAGATTCCCATACATCCACGGCCCTTTTATATATATCGGAATGCTCCAGCAGCTTTTAAAGACTATCCCATTAATTAAGAGTTGTTTACGGGCAGGTCTGTGTTCCTGGGATATTTTTTATTTTTTTTTAGAGATGTTATCAAGTGAGAGTATTGCATGGGCACGCATCATAAACACACTAAGTGACCTTGGAGCACAAGATACATACATTTGCATCATAAAGATCAATCTGGGACTTTAAAATTAACCTCTCACTGTTAAAGGAAGGAGCGATTTTTGTAAAAAGAAAAACTTAAATGATCTGATCTGCTCACTGCACATTTAACAGGAGCTAATTAGAATGAGAAATACTTTTGAACTCCAGCATGAATAGATATTAGCTCCGAGCCAGATGCGGAATGCAGCTTACTCTATAAATAGGATTTGTGCCCACCAATTTGAAGGGTGCTTTTCTCTAACTGTGATTTCTAGTGCCAATGCGCTGGCACCTGCTGTCCTTGCAGTGTGAAGTCAGTGCCAGGATGGGCAACCAATCGTCCATCTGCTCCATCGGAAGATTCTCACTCCATTTAGTTGACTTGATTTGTGATTTGACGCTTGGCTGTGGAAAGCGGTGGCTGTTAGCTTTGCATCGTGAGAAGGCGGCGGGGGCAGACTGATGAAAATGCTGTGTCACAAAAGACAGATGCCAAAGAGGACAAAGACTGATGCGAATTTGCTGAAAGTGTTGACATATTTAAGTGAATGTACGTCCACTTAGGGGAGAAAAATGTGCAGACATCTGAAGACACCGGTGAGCACATTGCAACTACGTTGTTGACCACAATTAGTAGTAGATATTAGCACAGGGAGAAACAAATGCCACAATAATTGCCCACATTCCTCTAGAAATGAGCTCATTTTCATGTCTTTGGAGTGAATTCAAGCATGTAATTGTACATATTTATGAAAGATTGGTCCATAGCCAGGTGCACTGCGGCCGCGAGGAGGTCATATCCTTTTGCCATTAATCACTACCGGCAGCTCATGACCTGCACGGGAAAACAGTGTTGCTTTTTTTTTTTTTTGGATTGTGCCTAGCCTACTAATATTTGCATGTGTGCTAGTTGACTGAAAAAACGTGTGTCTGATAACCGAGCAAGATGGTCTTGTGGCGAGCTGCTTGTGGAGTCCTGCTTGTCCAGGGAAACTAAGACAACAAGTATTATATAAAATGAAATTTATTTAAGAAATACATAACGTATATTTGTGTCAGTTGCTACAAAGTTTGAACAAACTTCAATGTTGATCACTACTAAATTACATTTGCTTGGGTCCTTCATTTGAAAGAACTATAAAGATTCTTAATCTTTCAAGATTTTCAAAGTTCTTCACAATTCCAAAGTGACAATGAACATTTCATTATGTTTTCTCTCTGGCCTAAGTGTTAGCAATGTGTGCGTGTGTGTGTGGGGGGGGGGGGGGGGCACACGAACGATCATGGGTGGGGGGGGGGGGGCTGTCTCCCAGTGTTTCCGCTGTCAAGACTCTAGTGCCCGACAAGCGCACCACATTTAAAGGGAACGAAACAAACCGCTTTGATTGGTCATGATTGAAGGCGGCTGTGACCACTCCCACAGCGGCGCAGTTATGCCATGCAACACACACGAATCACACATTGACCTAGGTGGCCTTACAAACCCTGAAAACAAGTTAAATTTCATTTCCTAAGGTCAGCAAAAAGCCCTGAATGTTTTTCAACCCTTGCTTAAGCCTGAGTTTGGCAACAGGATTCATGTATTTCATTTTTTATTAATTTACTGAGAAACGTAGGAATGTAATCTTTCAATGTTGACAAAAGAGAGAAAAGCAATCCTCTGTTAGCATCTTTGTATGGGCCACACTTAAATGAGTAGTTTTGAGAAATGTTGAAGAAATCCAACATCAGTTGTTGAAATATGTTGCTTTGTTATTGAACAGAAGAGGAAATGAACAAGGGTATGGTCACAGGGGCTTAGCGTTTTTGTTTTATATTTGCATTTCACAGTGATGAAAGCGCCTGTGTCTCCTCCTTCGCTCACCCACCTGCGAAGAGCCAAGCGTGCCGGCTCTCCAAAGTGTATTGTCGAACTTAAACATTTGCTGTTTGGATTTCATTGAATACTAGTGATCTTTTCTCCCACTCTCTCCTCAACATGAAAGAGGGCGAGTTTGGTTATTTGCATTTTATGCCCGAGTGTATTTTTCCCAATGGGAAGAGACATTTTCTGAGTTGTCCTGGAGTGCGTTAGTACTCCTTTTCATCTTCACCTCAACTTCTCTGCAACCACTTATTTTCCTCTCCTTTCCAACGTGTCTCTCTGCGATGTGGGCATTGTTGGTGGGCATTTGTTGGAGAGCATTTGCCCAAAAATTCTCTCTGGATTGAACTCGACTTTTTTCTGGCTCGTAAGATCCCACGTTGGAGTTTTCTTTTTTGTTGTTGTTGTTTTCACAGGAGACAAATACTTCACATGTTCTCCTAGAACCCACACTTTGATGTTGTGCGTCAGCTTCTGTTGACTGTCGACTGCAATTGTGTTACTTTCCAAATAGGATTTGTGTTGAAAGCAAGTATTTTCTTCTATAGAGGTCTACAATTATTGCCTCGAGTGCACAGCCAGTTTAAAAGTAAGAAACATGCACTTGTGTTTCATTGTATGCTTCCCAGAGTGTTAAACACGTCACACTGAAGGGATCAACAATGCAAAGCCCTCAACAAAAGTGTTTGTGTTTTATTTTTTCCCTGAATGTATTCAAGAGTGACTTGTGGCCACACACTAAGGGCTTGTAACCAAGGCGATTATCTGTAAGTGTGAAATCTGTACACTGCAGTAGTGTCTTTGTTTGAGAAAAATGTTGCTTTGCCACATGCAGCATCACACACGTTATCACACGAACATTGTCGTAAGTCAAGTGGTTCTACGGGAGAAGCTTTTACGCCCACTTCTGCAGAACTGTCACCCTGTTGTCTCACTGCTCAAGCATGCTGCACATGCGTGTGAAAAGAAGTTATCGACAGTTACATGACATATCTGCCATCGGTTGGCACTAAATTCGAAATTTTGTGAGACTTTACATGTAAGGGATGTCATGACCCCGCTAAATGTTTGTGCCCGTTCAGAATTCCACAGCGATCCACTTGGTTGTCTTTACTTGTAGTTGGTAGTCTTTGCAGAGCAGTTTACAAGTTGGCGAACATTTGGCGAGCAAACGAATGAATGCAAAGGACACATACTCACGTGCAGGTGGCAGAGTTGAATTGGAAGATTTATAGTGCTGCCAACGTCGCATTATTTACATACGTAAACTGTGGGGTCAACGTTATTACAGGTGGCAACGGCTGGAATGATTTCCCTTGATGTCATTTGTTTTGAGTCGCGCGCACACACCATTTTGCATAATGTTTTGAACAGTGATATGCGGGATATGACGGTTTTGGCGTTATTAATCATTCCATGAGCATGATTATGTTCTCCGTGTGTTGAGTTACGACTGAGGGGTGCAGTGGGGAAGGGCCGAGATCATATGCACAGGCGATATAGCTCACAGTACATTTATAGTTGCAACAGACTTTTTTTTTTAACCGTCCTGTCGGCTGTGCGCGCATGCTGGCCTCCAAATGGCGACTTGGAGTTGGAGGAGGGTGATGAATTCCCAGAATTATCACACAATTATCTTTTGCATCTGAATATTTACCGCAGCTGTATATTTACCACGAGGCCCAGATACCTCTCTGCTGACACGACAGCCATCTCGTTTCAGTAAAATATTAACGCTCTCGAAATGTCTGCGTAGCTATTGATGAATCAGCCAGTACCGCGTCTTGGCCCTATGTGACATGAAGATTATGCACATGATGTAATTTCTCCGGTGCAATCAAGGGCAAACATGGATAAGAGCGATGGTTATGTCAGGTGGCACGGAACGGGAGAAAGGTTATGACACAATGAATGAGGAACGGACAAAGAAAGGTAGAGAAGGAAATATGGATTATCCGCAAGGGTGAATGAAAAAAAAATCAAATCAAATGTTGGCATACCAGAGGATGGAACAACATCACTCGGTGCAGGTCAAGCTAGACAATTTCCTCCTTGCTATGACATTATCACTTGTCTAATTCCACACAACTGTTGAAGTTGTACATTTCTTTATCATAAAAAAAAACCTTCGGTTGGAAGTTTATTGATGGCTTATACACACGATTTCTGCTCTATGCTTCTTACACATACAGCCAGAAAAGTCAACATAAGCAGACATTCTTCACACAGTGTCATCTTTGAAGTAACATAATGAGCGGTCTTAATTAACAGCAACTTCTCCCCCCCGCCCCCTCACATTCATGCTTCAGAGTCCCCGTCTGTCACTTCAGTTCATCAGTTTTCTTCTAAGGGCGGCAATGTGACCCCAGTTTGTACATTTGTACTGTTGGTCGAAACACGCTGTTGTTTTTCACTACCCTGTCTTGACGCATTAGAAATGTCATTGTTACGTAAATATTTTTCTGGAAAATAGTCCAGGGCCACACAACGAAACAATCACAATAAAATCAGTAAATACGGTGCTACGGTAGCTGAGCGTGCCTTCTTGTGCCAAATTATAATGTACTTTTACCCTGATACACAAACTACTGTAATTGATTGCGGCTTGTTAAATTTGCTTAATATTGGTTTGGGGCAATATCCAGCGATGGTGGCCTTAAAAGTTCAAAAGGCGTAATCCTGCCCTGGTGGCACAATCCAGGGCTACAGGTGCAAAGGTTTTGTTTTCGGTTGTGTTAAAACAGACAATCATTTGATCACCATCTTTGTGTGTTCTTCCAGGTGGGATGCCAGAGCATCAGTTTAGCGGCACCCAGTTTGTCTGCAGTGTGGTCGCTTCCCATGTGAGCCACCAGCCTTCAACCAGTTTCAGCTTTGTCTGGATTGCACCACCCCCTGGCACTGGCTGCGTCAACTTCTTGTGAGTCACTTTTTGTGTACTGTGTGCGTGTGTGTGTGTGTGTGTGTGTGTGTGTGTGTGTGTGTGTGTGTGTGTGTGTGTGTGTGTGTGTGTGTGTGTGTGTATGTTTTCAATGGCTGAAAGAGGTATAGCAAATGAATACCCAGGTTTGTTCAGACATGCGTATACCAACCAAGACATGCACACAGTACTATTCATCATTGCGATGTCTGGCCTTGTTTTGACCTAGCGGCTGTGGGAATACTTTATGAGCTGACAGAACGGGTGTTCTTCCCTCCGTTGGAGCAAAGACTGGATGCTAAGCAGGCTATGGAGTCAGCTGGAGGGCACTGGGCTACAAATGGCCACCTCTTATAATGTTATAAACAGGGAATCCCTGCCCAATCGTGAGTCATCATTGGCAGCTATATGCCAATTTTACTGTAGAGCAGCTATTTGCTAAAATTCCCGTATTTTATTTTATTTATATTCGATAAGCAATACTTTAATTGTTATCATATTCATTTTCACTTTTATTTCTGAAAGGTAAGACTAAGTGAATATTTCACTCTTTAGTGACAGAGGATGCTTTTGACTTCACTCTTCCACTAGATGTTCCTAATTTTGCTTTCAATGAAGCACCAAAGCTCTGAATTTGAAGCCTCAAAGCTTCATGAAACTTCACCCGCCCATCTCTACGGATCACAGTGTGATGACTCGAAGCAGAAGCTCCACCTTGTGTTCAATTACCCGCCATTATTGCAATGAGTATTCTTTGCGTCTTCTTTTATACCTTCGCTTCTTCTGGTATTTGGAGACTTCCTGTGGCTGTGCTACATCGCCGTTTCAGACTTACACATTATAGCCTTTCAACATCCTCAGCACCTTCTGGTGTTCACATACATTTCTTTAAATGAATGAGTGTTAATCAGATTTTTTTTAATGAACAATTTTGGCTCCATTTTCGTGTGGGCATGGCTTGAGAGAAAGAATTGACGAGACAACGAGGCACACCCTGACAAGACACGAGTAGCTAGAGGGAGCTGATTGCTTGCTACCAGGAATAGGGCTGACGAGAACAGGTGAAAATGAAAATCTAACAAGTACACATGAAAATAGGGCACAGGAGGTCATGACAGAGCATGAAACAGACAAAATTAAATCGACTCTTCGTGAACAAAAAGACATCGACATATAGGGCAGCATCCTCAGATCTCTGTTGCATTCTTTTTAACAATTAAATAATCTGAAAGCCAGTTATGTTTAATAATAACATTTATTTTAAAGATGATCAATAGCGTCATGAATGAGCT
The DNA here is from genome assembly GCF_054856545.1 of Hippocampus guttulatus. Taxonomy (NCBI): domain Eukaryota; kingdom Metazoa; phylum Chordata; class Actinopteri; order Syngnathiformes; family Syngnathidae; genus Hippocampus; species Hippocampus guttulatus. The sequence goes on along the minus strand of NC_141264.1, from coordinate 16,832,170 downwards.
GGAGCCGATCCTCTGGGATTGTGGGCTTGGAGCGCCGTGCACCCTAAAATTGTTTGTCGGCCAATAGCGGAGTATCATATCATACTGTACAGTTAGTATATTTGCAATACTTTGTGTGTTCTTTTCATCATCATCATCAGATTTCTTGAATAGCATGTTTAGTCTCATATTGCTTTATTGCAAATGTGAGTGACATGTTATCTTTTGCCTTTGGTAGTCACACCAATACAAGTGGTCTTTTCCGTTCAGTAGGCGTGCTGTCAATTCAAGCCACATGCCTTTTTAGTCAGAAGCAATTAGCTAGTGCTGGAAACAAGTAGATTTAAAAAAATAGGACCAGTCAAGTGCTTCACGCAGAGTGCATTCTGTCAAATAATATAGAAGTACTCACTCAAATGAGAGAAATTTCACACAGATAAAAATTCAGTCACTTGATACACATCAACTGCTGTTTAATGTTTGAGCCTTCCTCAACGAGCACAATAAATGACTGCTTTTTTCTACTCCCCTCGGCGGGTGTCCTCTTAAAAAAAAAGGAAAACAAGCCAATTTCACTTCAGTGTTTCAGAAAAAAAAAACTGAATGAAGCATTCTGGCAGTAATCGCAAAAAGCCGAAATTAATGCACTTGTCTGACAGAGATTTTTATGGTCAGGCTGACGGAAAAAAAAAAAAAGCGGTGGACTTTGGTGTAGCCAAACAGATTTACTGGATTTCTCTCTCTGCCAGCAAACATATTTACTGTTGCACACGTCAGCTTATGAGGATGGTTGTATTTTTGTGTTGGTGTGCATTGTTTGCTGCGTGTCAGTATTTATGACAATGAAGTGATGTGTCGCCGCTGATGATGGAGGGCCACAACTGTGTCACGACAGGGGCCCCCCCACGGTTGACCTTATCAAAGTCAGTCAGTTGCACTCTAACTAACGCACGCACACGAGTTCCAATTCAGAGCCTCCATCTTCATGAATAATTGTCCCCCGCAGTGACGCCTCCCTGGTGTTCCCTCTTGGGAGGAATTCAACAGGTGACCTTGGCGGCTGCGTTGTAATTTTGTCGCTTTTTAGTTTTATTTGATATGTGGCAGCCTGATGACATGACACCTCTCTCAGGTGTAATGGCAACTTTAATCAAGCTTGAATTTGATAGTCAAGGGTGTGAGAAAATACAAGTGTCTCTGGCCATGTAGGGGTATTTTTTAAACAAGACATTTATTAGTAACTTGAGATACAAATTTAATTTGTTCTGTGATCACGCTTGCATCACAAAACAAATGGATCTCAAATCACTTTTTTCCTTTGAAATTAATGGAAATTAATTTCTTTTTTCTGTTCCATTGTTTTTTCCAAAAGGAAAAATAGCAATCTACGAAATGAGACTTTAAAAAAGATTGTTACAGCATAAATTCATATCATGTAAAGAATTTTCCAACTTTACAGTCATGATGAAGTCATTTTAGGACCTTCTGATGTACACGACTTGTGGGTGTCAGTATGATACAGTCACGGTGGCACAAACTAAGAAGAGTTTTACAACTACTCTAAGTGACTCAGGAAGTTGCAGTAATGATTGTCATTTTAAGCAGAGGATAAACAACATATGCCTCTGAGTTTTGTTTGTAATGTTTGGGTGAAATTAATGATAAATAAAAGGGTTTGTTTACTCCCATTCATTGCAACAGTGAACTTTGAACATCTGTTCAGACAAAATTGCTGTTTGACATCCTAGGATGAGAATGAGCTCAAATTGTTGAAAAAAAATAACAATTTAAAAAGTGGTGGTGGGTACCTCTGGATGTAACACAAATTACACTTGATCATGTCCTGCCCTTGCCGATAGCACTTGGTTTCTGATTGAGTGTCCACACAGCGTCCGTGAGTGTTTGAATTAAAGCCACAGACACCCAGCGTCCTTCAAAAAGGCCAAAGCCAGTCTGTCACTGCATTAAAATGTGACTGCGGCGCAGTTTTATAGCCGATATTGTGGGAAGGTTGGTGGCAGCACAGCGCTATGAGGAGCATGATGGACTGCATGGACGCAGATGGCCAAAAGAACTCATTTTCTACAGGGCTGTAATTTACCTACGGAAGGTAAGGGGAGGCCTTGGAGGAAAGGGGGGGAGATGAACAAGGTGTTCGTATACACAGAGATCAAAAACACAACTCACACTTCTGGAACTCAAACTACTTTTACAAGTCGGATGGATCTAGCACCTGATTTTAAATCCAGATGCCACCATTCTAATTTTTGTTGCATTTAGAGCGTGAGCACAAAGAAGTTGTAATCAATGTGTTTGTCCACGGTGGCGCAGTAAACACAACTGTGACCCACATTTGATTCTTTGTGCTCTGATGTGACAGTCCACGCCTCTTGATCACTTAGCGAATGCTTGGCTGCACACCTTTCAGGTAAAAATGCTTCATAGTTTCTTCTGTTGAATGCTGAGACATCTGCTGTGTCTCCTCCTTTCTGTGTGGCTTTATCCCGCAGCCAAATGATCAATTAATGTCTGTGTTCCTTTGGCCTTTCATTCAAGAGTTTTAACGTGTCAGTAATCTCCTCTATCTGCTGCCCCCATGAACACATGACAGGCTTGATAATAGACAGGTTCTGATTTCGTTCAAGGGTCAGAGTTCAGACCTCCAGCTGACAGCTGACCTATTGCACACTTAATTGCACCAGGTGATAGGCCTGTCATTGATTTCCTATATATGCTAATCAATAACCCAGTCCATATTAACAGGAAATGAGTCATTAAGGTCCTCCCCGCTTCATTAAAAGTCCTGGCCAGTGGCAATCTGACAAATCGACTGAAGATGATGTGGTAACAAACATGAGTGATGGTTTAAGGCAGGCATGTCCAGCTCCAGGCCTGTAGGGCCACTGTCCTGCCCGTTTTTCATCTCTCTGGTTGCAACACACCTGATTCATCAGCCAGCTCTGAAGCAGCATTAGAACGATCCTGATGATTTGAATCAGGTGTGTTGCTCCTGGGAGAGGCTGGAAAACAGGCAGGACAGCGGCCCTTGAGGACCGACTTTGGACACCCCTGGTTTAAGGGAATCACACGAAAGATGAAGAAAGTATGCAGGATGGTATGTAAATTGCATCATTTAAAAAAAAACATTCTCGAATATAGTCAACACCGACAGTAGATTTAGACATGTTCATACAGTGTATCATTGATGACAAAGTCTTTGTCATGCTTTAGGAATCAGTGTTATTTAAAAACAAAAAAGCCAAAGAAAAAAGCCATATTTTGACCTACTCTTTGAAATGTTTGAGTTTAGTGTGTGTGTAAACTCTACACAGGAAGGCCAGAACTGGAATCGAACCATGCACCTCTGCACTGTGAGGGCAGCATGCTAACCAATCGACCACCATGCTGCTTCTTTTGAACCCCCCCCCCCCCAAAAAAACACAGAGGATTATTTTTCTTTCAGTGTACTACAAATATTTCTACGGCGTTGTACCCGAAATATTCAGCAAATTCAGTTTTATGCGACCTCAGGGAACTTCTATTTTCCGAAGGGACTGACGCAAGACCCCAGTAATTGTTCATACACCTAAAACACACTCACATAGATCCAAGCATACTACACCTCAGTGTGGTGATCAATACTGTTGCAACGCGTCCTCATCTTATTCACACCGCATTACCGTCAAACAATCTCGCCATGGGGTCGCGTTCCCACCTGCTGGCAACTATGAATTCCAGATGAAAGAGAGTACGGAGATGGGGAATATGAACCCCCACTTCATTTTAAATGCAACAAAGTGACACATTCCACAGGGGGGAGGAATCAGCTCCACTTGAATTTTGTGTGAAATGATCCATTCTGGGATATGTTTCCCGCAAAATGGCTCCCCATTCTGAGTGACAAGATCGATAGTCACACGTTGCTGTTGTTGACCCGGCAGGGAATGGTTTTCTTTCCCCCCCACTTGTCTGAATCTGACCTCCAAGCAATGTGGGAAGGCGAAGGCTGAATCCTTCTTGATGTTTGTAGTATTTACCTTCACCTTTCCCCAATCGTGACAATTATTACCGTGACGGTAAGCTTGATGGTGCTTTTTGCGGCCTCCTTGGAGCTGTAACGCTCTAACACTCGTGTTAACAAGCAAGTAATGTGCAAAATAGCTCCCAAAGCCCTTCTTCTGATGAGCTCCATTACATTTACATGAGCTCAATTAATTTAGGGGCATAGGGACGAGAGGCCGAATTTGCACCTTCCCAACCATCGTGGTAATGATGAAATTACTGGAAATTCGCTAGAATTTTTAAGTGACTGAGCTGTTATTTCCTGAATAGAAGTAAGAAGTTTAAAATTAAAAGGGCTTTTAAAGAACAGAATTATACTCAACAGAATATGGGGTTTCCTAAAATATTATGCATATATGATTCAGCGAAATTATCAAGGTTTCACGTTGATGGTTTATTCACCCAAAAAATGTATTCAAAAACACATATTGATTTCATAAGCAATTTTGCAAAGATCCTGATTTAATTTTAATTGAATAGTGCCTAGTGTGTTGTGATTTTGTCTTTTGAAAACAAAATATTTGAGGGGAAGTCAAGTTAAAAAATATATACCCTATATTCTGCGCTGTCAAGTTTTGACAGCATGACTTTCTTTCCCATTTCAACTTGATTAGTTTATACACACCTCATGATGGACTTGGACAGACTTATATTAAATTAATGTAATGACACGACTCCAATGCAACACAATACCGTTTGGATCTAAGCCCCTCATATATGTCAGTTATACTCCATACACTGTAATTGGACCCCTTTGTTATGTTTCGGTGCCATAACCACAGCTGCTCCACAGCGTGAGAGAAAATACACGACACCAGTTCGGGTGTATGACTGTGTTTTGCTCGAGTGAGTCCAAATGCGCGCAGTTCTCATTTTAACTGCCGCAGCTCACAGTTTGGGGAATATCATTACGATGATGAATAACATTAAAGTAGACTTGTGATGAATGGAGGAAGGACAAGAGAAACGGTATTCGCATTACCCAAAATGTTCATTTCATCCCATTTGGATGCACATCTTTATGTTCTTGTAAAATGTTTACCTGCATGGGCAGCTTTAGAATAATCCCGCTGTAGTAGGCACAGTTAATGGATAGCGCGCACGTGTGTGTGTGTGTGTGTGTGTGTATGTTTGTGTGTAACTGGCAAAATGGTTCCTGGGGGATGCTTATGGCCGACAGCAACATGTAATCTTACATGGAAGACATGCTTCGTAATTACCCTCTCTCGGGTGCTCTTTGAGTGACAGGCTGTCCATCTGCATACAGTTTAAGCGCATACATGCCTTGGAGTCTGTGTGTGTGCGTGTGTGTGCTTCCATTAATTCACAGCTTTTATGTACGCTATATGTACCGTATTTGACAGCAGTCTATCGAAACCCGATCTGTTTTCTCTCAACAAATTGCAGACCTTCTCAGTCCTCCTTTGTTATCACTTTGCCCCTTACTAAATTCCGTGTTTCCTCTTTATCCTGTCTCCCTTTTCATCTCTGTGAATCTCCTTTAGTCTAATGAGCAAGGAGGATGACACTTATTTTCACAAGATGAATGATGCCCCCGTTTAAGGACGAAAAGGAAACATTTAGGCCACTAATAGCTTTTTTTCCTCCCTAGCCAAAGTCCAATTAACATTTAAATGTTCAATAGATGGTGTGTGTGCGCGCGCGTGTGTGTGTGTGTGTGTGTGTGTGTGTGTGTGTGTGTGTGTGTGTGTGTGTCTGTGTGTGTGTGTGTGTGTGTGTGTGATGAGGGACACACACCCAAGACGGTGAAGTGTGATTGCAGGGCAGACGCCAGTGTCACACTGAAACAATCACACCCATTTGGCGACGAAATGTACTCCCACTCGGAATCACTTTCATGAAACACATGAAATAAATTCCCTATTACAGTCTAATTAATCTAAATCGAAAAACTATGGTTGAGTATGGTTAAACTAGCCAGTGTTGGTCTTGTGCAAGGTAGGCAGAGCTGCATTGAATTTTGTTGGGTGCACAGATTAGCATGAACTTCTGACAATGGGTATTTACTTGATGACTCGAGTATTTGTGTGTGTGCTAATGCACACACACACACACACACACACACACACACAGAGTTTAGTGTAGTGCTTTCACAGTGACTGAACCCGTGTTTAGTACATTTTTAAGAGGCTTGTTCCTACTTTGTACATTGCAACCTACTGTCGGAAATGCATCATCTTTTATTCATAGATACCGAACTCAAATTAGTTCTCAACCAATTCTGAAATATGACTATAATTAAGTATGTTCTCCCCCGCCATACTCTGCACCAGCACAAGAGCTATTACTAAATAATGAGGGCTGTATTCATTATTCATGAGCCAAGACAAACGTAGCCATAAAAGGTCTGCACGCTGGGGCAGTTGTACATGTTGCAAAATTCCATGCAGAACATAAAAGGACGGTGAAAAACGAGCATTAACTAAGTTTAGCTGGATATCGATGATGCGTGACTGTTTCATTGCTTCGTAACCACAAATGGGACATTTTTCTCCCATGCCTCTGCAAAAAAAAAAAAAAAAAAAAAAGTAGCCCAAACCATGAAACAGCTGCCACTGGCGGTTGCAATCAAAGAAAGTCATCATAATAATTCTTAAAGCTACCGGTACATAAATGTAAGACTAAAATGCTTTCTTGATGTCAGATGGATAACTGAACATAATTTGAACTTTTCCATTGACACAAAAAAACAAGCAAAAGCACTGCTTTTGGAAAAGCTGCTCATTTGTGCTATTTTCTCTGGTTAGAGCAGGACTTCATGAGTCTACCAAATTACCTGTTTGATTTCTGCAAATAAATACAATACAATTCAATACATGCTGATTTATATAGCGCTTTCACAACAGCGGCAGCTGTAACAAAGCGCTTAACAAAACAGTTAACATAAAGTAAAATAAATAAACACAACACATAACATAAGTCAAGTCAAGTCAAGTCAACAGTATTTATAGAGCACTTTCAAACAGCCATCGCTGCATACAAAGTGCTGTACATGGAGCAATTTAACATGCACAATAAACAGTAAGACAAATCGGTAATAAAGGCGGTAGAAAGCACCAAACAGTAAAACCAAGAACAAATCTAAGTCATGCTGAGTCGAATGCCAAAGAATACAAGTGAGTTTTGAGGAGGGTTTTGAAGATGGGCAGCGAGGAGGCTTGCCGAATGTTTAGTGGGAGGTCATTCCAGAGAGAGGGACCAGCAACAGAAAAGGCTCGATCCCCTCTGAGCCTGAGTTTAGTTCTTGGTACTTCTAATAATGTCTGGTCCACAGACCTGAGGCGCCGGGCAGGTGTGTAGGGGCGGATGAGCTCAGAGAGGTAAGGTGGCGCGAGATTATTCAGAGATTTGAAAACAAATAAGAGGATCTTGAAAATAACTCTAAAATGAATGGGGAGCCAGTGAAGGGATGCCAGAGTAGGAGTTATGTGCTCCCTCTTACGAGTACCAGTCAAGAGGCGAGCGGCGGCATTCTGGACCAGCTGAAGGCGCTTAATGGAGGACTGGCTGACTCCAAAGTAAAGGGCATTGCAGTAATCGAGCCGGGATGTGACAAAGGCATGAATTACCGTCTCAAAGTGTTCATGAGAGAGGAGAGGTTTTATTTTGGCCAGTTGTCTAAGGTGAAAGAAGCTGGATTTAACAACGGCACCAATTTGCCGATCGAGTTTGAAATCACTGTCCAGTTTAAGGCCCAAGTTTGAGACTGTTGACTTAAGATAAGGAGACAGGGGGCCCAAGTCTACAGGATGGAATGTACAAGGGCCACTGGGACCAAACAATATCACCTCTGTCTTCTTTTCATTGAATCTCAAGAAATTTTGTGCCATCCAGGTTTTGATTTCTTCCAGACAGGATAGGAGTGGCCTCAATGAGAAGGCGTCTTTCTTGCTCAGTGGGACATAGATCTGGCAGTCATCTGCATAGCAGTGGAAGGGAATACCATGTTTCCTTAAGATGGAACCCAATGGGAGCAGATACAGCGAGAACAGCAGAGGCCCCAGAATTGAGCCCTGTGGAACACCACATGACAGGGGAGCAGTGCGTGACTCAGAGCAGCCAAGGCTGACACAGAAGGTTCTGTCAGCTAAATAAAACACAGACAGTATGGACAGCACTTCACATCAATTGTGACACATTCCAGAAGTTACACAATTCGAGTGGTTCAACTTTTGGCATTCAATGTTACTATGTCGCAAACATTTTACAATCTCTGTAACATTTTCAAGAAACATTGACTCACTGTTTTTCAAACAATCTGATTATCTCAGTTGCCATGTGTTTTTCTTTTCCGCTGTAGCCGTTCAAGTCCCGCATTTCTTCACGGTCTAACGGTTCGATAATTTTTTTTTAGATGTTTCTGCTGCAATCCTCGGGCGCTATGTGTGTCATTCAGTTGACGAGTTAAATCAATATATGCAACACAAGATTACAGTTTGTACAAGTTCACGTATTTGTAGGAGACTGTAGCAGCTGGCAAGTAAATGGTATGTATTCTTTCTTGGTTTGTTTTCATAAACTGAATACAAATCATTATTAAGTACTAAGCCATTCTTGTTTCATTGTTCTGGAAGAGGAGGTGTCAAAGCAGACCAGGAAAAACCTTTAAACGAGTTGTAATTATTAATGACTTTTGATGCTTTCGTGCGGAAAAACGCATATATGTAAAGAGATCTTTATAGCTTCATATTTATAAATAATGCACTTCATGTGCGTGCCGGGGGGAGTCTTATTGTATTCCACACATGCATCATATGTCCAGGACAATCAGCTTTCTTGATCATGCAACGATTCAGCAATGTAGTGCAGGGAATCTGACACGAGAAAATGTTTTATCCTCTGCACATATTTCTACCTCAGCACCACAAACACATTGCAATGATGTAATCATTAAGGATGTATGAAAGCACGTTTATATGAAATTGTGTTGCGATGTCAAACTGATTTGTTTTTTGTGTTTTCAACAATGAAAAAAAACTGACGAAAGGACGATTTACTTTTTTGTGGAATTTATGCTTGATGACTGCATAAATAAACATACTAGGTGATAACAAATTTTGTTCAAATTCAATTCATTCTTCTGATTTTTTTTCTCCCAAAATTTTAGAGCGACAGCCACACACCGAGGACAGATCCTGTTCAAGGATGCTCTGGCCCAGCAACTCTGTGAACAGGGAGGTGAGTACACACTGTACCCCCCCCCTCGCACACACACATATTAACACACCCACGCATATGGGGTCCAATATGATTTTTGAAGTGAAATGATTCATTTTTGTTGGATTCAGTGGGAATACGATTTTATCCAATATGGTACTCAAATTTGCAAATTTCCCTAGTGTGGGACGAATAAAGGTTATTTATATATATGTATTGATAGATATGTTAATACGTATAATTCAGTCCATTTACAATTTTAAAAATAAAAGCTGATTTACTACTCCACTGATATGTCAAAATAAAATCTGGAAATATTCACATATAATTATTATTATTATTATTCTTTTTTGTCAATGTAACGAACTATATGGACATGTATAATCCATCCAGAGGAATCGCTCCAAATGTCAAATTCTGTGTAAACAATGTGTCAATAACAAGTGCATTTATTTTCATCTTTGAGTCTTGTGAAAGCAGTCAGTCATATTGTTCCCCTTCTTGAGTACATATTGTTAAAGGGTATAAGGATTCCACTTCTTCATTCCAAAGGCACAGCATTACAGCGACACAGCTGAAGCTCAAGAATCCTAGAGGCGCTATATTGCCAGCTTAATTTCAGCTTATGCTCAAGTTAGCTTTTTAACCCTCTCCCTTGTTCTCCCTTGCTGTCAAGAGATTTCTACTTTGTGGCAGACACCGCGTATACGGTATCCACTTGCTGTGACAGCCTTAAGTAGCAATTGACAGACAGCACAGTCCAATTTCGCATGCTGAGTGAGTATAATCGCTTGTTTACAGGGAAGAACCCCTTTGCTTACTCGCAGGCTCCTCCTCACAGTGTAAATTTCAGAGGTGCAGTCATTTCACTCTTCATGCCTTTTTGGAGACAGGTTGGGGTGGGAAATGAAAGAAGATATTCTCTCAAGGACACGCCTATTGAAGTATTCCATCTTATGCGTGTTACCTCCTTGCCCGAGAGATCGAACACCTCACCACTATCTGCTCGCTGATTGTTTTATAATGCCCTAAAAGTCGTACAATTTGGAGGAATGTCGCCCCCACCCCCCCACAAAAAAAATCCTGGAAACATATACTCTATCTCTAAAGCCAAATAAAACTTCACAAAGCTTCCTATTCGATGCTATCGAAGTGACCAGGGGTTTCGATTTTTTGGAGACACGTCGTTCAGCCAATTTTTTTGCTTTGGCCTGCGACTTGTAACTTGCTTCACAAAAAGCAGCAGTTCAGCAGATAGGGAGCAATTCTTCAAAAACAGGACCCAAAACAAAGACAATGACATGTTGTATATATAAAACAACGCTACGGCTGCCTTATTTCAGTCTTTCGACCACAGGTGTCAAAGTCAAGGCCCGGGGGCCAGATCTGGCCCGCCACATCATTTTATGTGGCCCGCGAAAGCAAATCAAGCATGTCAAGTTCCATGATGCTTGCTAAAGTCTGAACCAAAAATTCAAATTGTCATATGTAATCCACAATAACAGTCATTATTCTTGACTTCTGATTTAGTGACTTCTGAACTAGTTATCCATCAATTTGTTGTCAACAAGTCAAGTCAAGTCAACAGCATTTATAGAGCACTTTCAAACAGCCATCGCTGCATACAAAGTGCTGTACATGGAGCAATTTAACATGCACAATAAACAGTAAGACAAATCGGTAATAAAGGCGGTAGAAAGCACCAAACAGTAAAACCAAGAAATCTGTGCACTGTGTATGTAATAAGGGGAGGTGATTAAACATTTATATGGTGGCCCTTGGCAAAAATGAGTTTGACACCCCTGCTTTAGACCATCTGAAAAAAAAATCTTCCATTTGAAAATGCAGACACTGACCTGTTTCATATAATATAGATTACCCTTTAACAATACTATATCACAATAATGTACCAGTTATAGCAAAGAAAAAAGGTGCAGTCATAAACTTGAGAATGCTGAAATGTTACTAAAACATCGTCTTATGTTCATGCTTTATTATGGCGACAGGGTGACTTTACACAGTTTCTTATTGGGAAAATGAGTTTTGAATTGGAAGTCTACCCCAACAACACGGTAGTGGATTGTGTCGGACATTAACGAAAGGCACAGCGGACAAGTCGCAAGGATTTCAACCACAAGGTCTGAAAATGTCGTAAGTGGCAGCAGAGCAGCAAGCAGTGACGTATCCATGATGATCTGTAGTAAACAAATCCAAGTGTGACACTGATAATCGGGCGGGGGCCATGAAGGAGGGATGCAGAGCTGGAAATAATCGCTCACAGGGATGACAGCTTTTCCCGACAGGAAAGATGACAAAGTCAACATCATCTGCACAAATCAGACTGTGCTGGCATTTTAGTGATGACCTCTCACATCTGACAGGATCATATTTTCAATTGCTCCTCCAGTATGTGGCCCGCTCAGAGCCCCAAGTTACTTGAAATCTCAAGATTAATATTCAAAGTGGAATCATCATTTCCGAAAAAAGAAATATGAAGCCAGCCCGAGCCTCTTCTTATGCTTAAGACTGACGCTTTGAAGAACCGCAGAAATGAAAGCGATGTAAAGCAGGGTGATGATCCTTGGAGGAGGGAGGAAGAAAAGTGAAAAGAAAAGTTGGAGGGAGATGCATCTATGGGTTGAAAAACACATATTCAGATTCGTCAGGTGAAAAGTTGAAGAGAAAGCGAAGGTTTAGGTGCCGAAACCGTTTGGGCATAGAGAGCAGTGATGACATTTTTATGTAAAATAATGTGTCAGCAGCCAACAATATCTACTTTATTGAGTTTCAGACTATAAACAACAACTTTATTCCCTTTACTCGCCAAAGATGCAACTTAATGGATTTTCCAATCCCAGTAATATCATGTTTTTATCTACTCTTAGCTTCTCTTTCATTCACCAAAATCCTTTTTACAGTGCATGAAGTTTTCAACGGGCGCCATGTCGTCGTGTTAACTCTTCATGTGTTTAAATCAAATCGGCACACGACGAAGCATTTAGATGGGTGTTGAAATCTTCGCTCAAGCTCACGCCCTCATCGTGTTGAAAACTTTCCTACAGTCAGGTGGGCCCTTCTTGTTTTCGTTCATGTTTTATTGGTGCAATATGAATGTTTGGCTCTCTAGACCGAATTTTAAGCTTGAGTCAACCCCAGCCTATTTGTGAGCCGCTGTTCATGAGTTCACATACGGACACTTTTTTTCTGTGGAGTTTGTCCTCAAAAAAAACATATTCTTGGTTTTATTCAAAATTTATCCAAAAGAGGGCACCAAAAAAAGCCTTAGCTAATAGGACACTTGTAATTTGTGTCTAGGTAGTAAGTTGAAAAGATACTGTACATCTCCACTCAAGCTAAATTTACCCCCACTGAGTTCCGACAAAGTAATCCAGATGAGAGAAGTTCATGGCAAGAGATGAGGAGGACTGCGCTGTCGGCTGAGGGCTCAAGTGTTTGTGCCTGTGGAGCCAACCGGCCGTCCATCAGCTCCACTTCCTGACAGCAGGCCAGCGGTCCCGGCGTTCTGCCCGCCATCATTTGGGGTCCTCATTTCCAGTCGGGAAATAAATCTGGTGTTTATGAGCCCGGACCAGTACACCGCAACCCAGATGGATTATCACGGGGATTTATAACTCATAGAGGCCACTGCTCCCTGAGGGACGCTTGTACGCGGCGCAAAAGAGAAGTAATGGAGGGCCGCATATCTCTCGTCACCTCACTCCCACCCGCCCTGCGTGTTCACCTTCAGCAAAGCTGAAATGAACCCTGTCCACTATTTGTGACTGAAATCCTTACAAAATGAGAAGGTAAACTTTTCCCACTCATGATCAAAATTACAAATTTGCTTCCTCCCGACAACTGGAATGTATTGCCAACATGTCATCAGATTGCATCCGTTTTCCACAACACTTGTCCTCGTTAGGGTTGCAGGGCCTTTCCCAGGGTGAGTTTCGGCGAGAGGCGGGTACACCCTAGACCGGTCGTGAGCCAATCGCAGACACATGGAGACACTTTCAATTACCCTAAAATGCATGGTGAAGTAAGCCAAACCTTAGAATTGTGAAGCACACCACTTGCCCATCTTCCTGCCCAGCTCTAGATCAAATTACAAATTTGGGTTGCTCCTTGGAACTCACATTCTCCCACGGAAAATAAAGATGCCCAGCTATCATCAGATTACATTATATAAATATACTGTATAATGTGGATCAACATTATGCCTACTAATAAGGAACACAACTGGGAGATATTCCCTAAAATAAATCCTAAAGCCATTTCCTCCAAAAAAAAATGTGCAATCGAAATATTGTCACTTGACCTGGGACACATATTGGGTCCCGACCCAGTAAAATGCTGTCGTAAAAGGACTATTTGTAAGTGAACATCAGTCTGTCTTGTCCTCTAAAACCACTTGACAAGTCAAAGAGTCAAAACAAAATCAATTTAATGTTTTCATGTGACAAAATAATGATAACAAATGAGCAAGACAGCCCAAAGCAGTTGAAGTACATTGTGGGTAACATGATTAGATCCCATTCTTCTTCCCAAAGGTGAGTTTCATTCAAGAACTGTTTATATTTGTCTTTTTGATTATTATTTTTTTATCAGATAAATACCATAGTTTATAACTTACCTACGCTACAAAGTAGTAGTCATAAGTCCAGCAACTAGTATTACAACAAAGTTGCAGGCCACCAATATAAAACCTTAAAATGTAAAATGACAAGTCTGCCGCTAACTTACATACTTAGCCTACCTTCTTGTGCCGTTCGTGACCTGGAACCTTTGCATGTTCTGTACTTCCACCCTTACACTTTTACCCTCATGCCCATTAAGGAGGGCAGCCGTGTAAGGAGTTATGCAGTTCTATTTGTATCTCACTTGGGAGATCTTTACTGGCATGTGATACTCCAGCAATAGAGGGTGCTGCAACTACTTGAGCTTCTTGACAGAGAAAACTCATTTTTCTCATGGCAAAAATAATCCCTGAATATATTTCCTCCTAAAAGCAATTTGCAAATTTTGTAACCGTGGCCAAAGCTTGTTTCGCTCTGTCGTGTTATCACAGCATTAGTTTCACCCATTTGGAACATTTGAAATGGGAATGTGGTTGTGAATGGTTTTTAGTTGAAAAAGGCACCCTGTCTGCCCATAAATAGAGAAACCACTGACACGTATTCTGATCCTGCGAGAAATTCACAAAACACTGATGGCAGCAGTGGGATTCGAACCCACGCCCCCGAAGAGACTGGAGCCTTAATCCAGCGCCTTAGACCGCTCGGCCATGCTACCGGTATCCTGCAAGCCTGTTAATATCTGACGCAAGCAGTCTAAAGTACGCTCAACCTGAAGGAGTAAATCTCTTTTTCCAACTGCACTGAAAACTCCTACTGGGGAAAATCAGGATAAAACGGGAAAGTATTAGTGTCTTCGAGTGGCTTCTTGCTTACCTCCACTCACCTATATGATTACTATAATGATGCCAATTGAAATCCAAACGGCGGCCCTCCTTTTTGTAGTGCGGGGTGGAGTGGCCTACAATCCGACCCCGGAGGATCGTCTCATCTCAGTAATTCATTGAAGCTCAAACAACAGCATCCTGAGTCCCGGGGATAACATAATTGCGACCGCCAGTTAGTGCGACTTCAAACGCGGCTCACCTCGTCGAGGATGTGAGTCAGACGAAGTTAAAAAGAGCAAACTGGAGGGGGGCGAGCAGGGCGGATGGCATTTACGGAGTGGCGAGAAAAAGCCAAGAGAGAGGGGAGATTAGAGAAAGGATCGGACTGAAAGTGGAAGAGGGAGAGAAGATTTAATATGACTTGTGCCCTGCTCCATTTGTGTGCAGATGTCTAAGTCTGCCAAAGCTTATGCTCATGACAATCATTCAACCCCCAAAAATACTCATCAGCACTGCTCCACTTTTAGTGCAACTTTTTTTTTGGTATTTTCCTGTTGATGGGTGCTTGGGAAAATCAGCAAAAAACAACAACAAGGCATTCAGGATTGCGCGTGCGTGCCGCTGTGTGTGCTCGATTATAAACCCTCGCTTGGAAGATACAGGCATTAGCAGAGATGAGCTGCTAATAGAAGATGCAGTAATTGAAGTCTTTAAGGAAGTGAGAGGGGATTAATCCTAGTGAAATGAGCACCACTGTCTGGTCCGGAAGCGCAGAGGGTGAAGTGGCTCTGCGTGATATAAGACAGCGAGACAGAGTTTGATGAAGCATAGAGAACGAAAACAGTAAATGAGGATTACCTACTCCAAAAAAAGAAAAGAAAAAGATTCTGTGCCTCTCTGCAGCCAGCTGGACTCAGTAGCAAGACCAAATGCAATTCGGGAGGGTTGTTGAAGAGAGCACAGTATCAACATAGCTTGTGCGTTACAGGGCTTTGAGTGCGTGGATTTGTGGGAATTTCTCTTTGCGCGCTTTTGTAAACTGTTTACACAACTATTTATCCCCTTCTTATAACACTTTAGGAAGGGCGCAAACAAGTCGCACAAAGAATGCACGGCTTGCACACATCAGGAATCCTACATAGCTGCCTTGAGTGTGTTTTGAATCAGGAGACGTTGAAGGATTAGAAGCGGAGAACAAGAAGTGCTCGGGAGGCCTTTGATATGCTTTTCATGGGCTTCATTGTCCCTGTGAAGCTGAGCAGCAAAGGAATGCCAGAGCAGCACCGACTGAATCACCCTGCATGAAACTTTAGGACTACTGGGTGATTCTATAAATCCTTTCCTAATTGGCATTCAGAATTGCAAACAACAATGTTGTCGAAACCAAAAATACTTGCCGAGCGCTCACTATATTAAGGCACGTTGTTTGTCGCACTGATTTCGGACTCACTCGATTATAACCCGTTTTGAATGACTGACTGAAGTAGCATAGTTACTTAACTTTAGATCCCACAGTTGCATGTGTTTTATCAGATGGGTTGGCTCATCCTGGATTGAAACTACGGAGGCAGATTATCCCTCTCTCCAGTCTCGAGAACGATGGCTTTATATGAGAGCCGCGCAAAGAAGCTCAACTGGTTTCAAGGGTGGCATTGTTCAAGAGGTCAAAGGCGATGTCACACTTAGAGAGATCTCACTTTTGGGCCCTCAAACCCTCATTCAAGAATATACAGTGCATATAGATGGTTAATTTGCACAAAACACAACTGGTGTTATGTGTTATGGATCAGCGTACAGACAAAATGTCCAGTTAGAAGACTGCCATCACCCTGAAACTGAGCTGCAAGACCAGATGGTCACAACGTCTTCACACACAGTTCCACTCAGACTGAAGCTTGCCATGGTCGACCAACGTAGTTGAGTGCACATGCTCAGCATTCTAACCAATAGTCTTTGGAAAATAAACGTGTGAGTAATGTCAGCATTGCTGCAGAGGCGAAAGAGGTGAGGCTCACCCTGTTGCTTCTCAGACCATATACTTCTACACCTAATCAAATTGGACTTGTAGGAGAAGGAGCCCTCTTCTCAAGATGATGGACCAGAAAGCAGGCCAAGTACATGGTTTATTGGAACCATGTCCTGTGGTCTGATGAGACAAAGATAAACTCATTGGTTAAGATGGTGTAAGTTGTGTTGTAGTTGTAATCAGGCAAGGAGCACAAAGACAAAGTGTGTCTTGCCGACAGTCAAGCATAGTAGTAGGAGTGTCGTGGATGGGTACAGCGGTGTGGGCTGCCGGCACTGAAAAGCTATAATTCATTGAGGGAACCTTGGAGGCAGACATGCTAACCACAAGTTCACCATGCTGCTCTACTAAAACCGTGCTTACATATAATTTAATGCTCTTACAGGCGACTAAATTAAGTAGCACAAATCAACGATTCTTCGTGCTCGGCAATTGCAAAGTAAAGAAAATAATTCAGAATCTTATATTACCCCGTCACCAATCCATCCTGAATTCTAAACACAACCTCTTCAGTTCCATAATTTGCAACTGCCTCAGCTTTGAAGCACAAAGGTCGCATATATGCTCTGTAACTTCAAGACCATGCAAAATGGCAGACTGTATGTTTTAATGGTGTTTTTAAATCATCATATTTGATTCATTAAGTCCTAATACTTTTCTGCTGCGGTACATCCCGAAGGAGACTGATGCTTTAGAATGTTCGCTTGGCCTTGGCCGCAGATTGCTGCATTCGAGCAAGCTGTCGCCTCCGGGGTGGACAGCAGTTAATTGGCAGTGAACCGTTAATCATGGCTGCCCGGCCCTTCGTGACTGAAAGGAATTAACATCAGCGGCCAGGAGACCACAGCTGCGGCCAGCCAGGACACCACCAAAGTTTGTTCTGCCACCACATGATTGACGATGAGGCCCACAAAAATGTATGCACTTAGTGACTGCTTGTACACACAGAGCATATTTGCCTGTCTGGAGTATTATGCAGCATTAAGCACTTCCAGGACGATTGTTGAGCAACTTTTAGTAGAAGCGTAACGACATATTAAATACATATATCTTAAGTACAGTACATTTGTTGTATCCCGCTGTGGGAAACCCGGGGATACTATAGTTCATAGCCGTCATCCGTCTGGATTTTTGCATGTGTGGAGCATCGCTCACAGTTTGATTTGGATCAGGTTCAAATTTTGTTACAGTGCTTGAACAGTCCATCTTTCTTCAGTTTTGATCCAGTTATGACATTTTTTGCTAGTTGTAGTGTTGTTGAAAGCTTCGGTTTTGCTGAACAACTTTGTTGCCCATTGAATGCGGTATTATGTATGCACATTACAAATGCTGACCGGCATACAAGGTGATTGAGATTCTATTGAACATTTGCATGTATAGGCATCTGCAAAAGAATAATTTAATGGTCCACTCCAAAGCCCAAGTCTTGACAAATAATTGACTGCCCCCCCACTGGGTGAACTCCATGCATTTAATCTAAAGACTAGAACATTTTAGACTACATAGATTATAAGCATTTTCCATGCTAAATACGTGCTGGCGGTGCTAACTGCAACATTTTGCAATGTGAGTCAGTTACAAAACAATTTTAACAATTTAAAGGAAGAAATGTACCATTTGCCACAGACTTTCATGTTTATTTCTGATTTGTTTTGTTTCTGATATTGACTTTTCTGTCTGTTTCAGCTCCAACAGAGTCTCCACTTAGACCAAGTCTGTGTGAGTCTGCATTTCAGCATATGGCTTTTCTTGTATTTAAGGTTACAAACATACAGGGAAGTGCAAATAGTGTTTAAAATTGAGCTTATGGTATGTGTGTGCACATGTAGTGGAGGTCCATGCTAACCATGCTGTGCTGCGTGACAACTTTGATTCAAACTTGCAAGGGGAGTTGGACCCAACCGTCTGGTATGTAACCGAACCTGTTGTGATCCTCAAATTCATGCATTGTCTTGATCGCCCTGTCTTTTTGATGATTGCTGTGCAGGTCTGAGTGCGCAAACTGTGTGCTGGGCGAGCAGTGTGGGGTCCTGATGCATGGCAGAGCAGTCACTTTCTGCGAGCCCCTTGGAGAGCGGGAGTTGGTAAGTGCCATTTGTGAACACTCTTGGACAGCTTTGCACCCCTTTTTTTGTTGTTGTTGATGTTTTTCCGCTCAAGCTGTCCTGTGTGGAGTTTGCATGTTTTCTCAGCATACTCTGCCTATCGATCGCGTTCTAAAGACATGCATGTTAGGTTCATTGAAGTCTATACATCATTCACAGGTGTGAATGATTGTTTGTCTATATGTGCCCTTTTAATTGACTCCATCTCTCATCCATTGTCAGCTAGGATAGGTCGCAATTCATCCACAAACCTAATTAGGACAAGCAATATTGAATGGATGAAACAATGTTTTGGTGGTTTAAAGGGAAAAAAATGGAATTTAGAGATTCATAGTTTGATTGTGATGCGCGAATGTCCTTCACCACCCTTTCTCTTTGCCCTATAGACAACTGTCCCTCTCAACGCCAGCACAGCATCCGTCCTTCAGTTTGCTCTGGGTGAGTATTAATGCAACTAAGGATTTGGGGCCCCTTTAAAAAAAAAAAAAAAAAACACTTCAGGAACCACCACTTCAATGTCACAAATTCAGATGATTCTTCAATGCATTTTCTTTGACCACAGCAAGTCATGGGCCTTTTGTATGATTACCAATATGATCATCACTTCTCTGCCTCTTACAGAACCCATTCATGCACGTTAACAAAATATGACATTAAACCACATTTAGTATTGAACAAGCTAATGTGAAAAACCTTTTATCATTGTCCGAACACCGAAGATACTTCATGCGTCAATCTAATCCAATCTGGAACAATACCTGTGTAGCTCCAGCAAATAGACATCTTTTGCGCTCGCCTGTCACTCCGCCAGCTTGTACGCAATACAGTTCTGCTCATCTCTCGCTCTCTCTGGTCTGCATTGCTTATTAATCTTTTACACGAGGCACCCAGAAGGCCATGGTAGAGTTTTTAGAGATGTTCTATTTTTCATGACCATTATATGCATCCGGAGGTTCTCATGGGAAGGCGCAACTGAACGGACCATTCCCATTTTCCTCTTCCTCTTTCTCTTATTGTCTTATTTACTACTGTTTTGTCATACATGTGAGTTTGTACAGCCAAAGCTGTACAGTTAAGTGGTGGCTGCTTCATGCTTGGTTGTATCCAAGCGGGGAGGGAGCAGTGCAGTAGTTTGACAAAACATGGATGCTACACCATCATGGGGGGTATAGCAGTTGAGGATGCAGGCATTGGGATCTTCCATTAATGACCTTTGAACCCACCGTGACCGCAAGCATCCACACAAACACATTACATACACACAGTGGTCTCACATAAAGGTTTTAAAGATGAATTTTACCTCTGGAAGATGGAAAGCCATTTCAATGGGGGTGTAAAAGTGTTTTATAATTATGAAAAACTCTGATCAATCATATATAATCCTTATTTGTGTTTCAAAAACGATCAGACAAGAAAATACAAGATGCCATGAATTTTTGAAATATTTCCTTTCACCAAACCCCAATTCAATCCTTGAACACCATTCTCATGTCACTTAATCCCATAATGACACCATTCAACATTATTTTCCACATGGGCAAAGTAATTTAAAGGCACTAAGTTATGCCTTTGTGCATTCTTGGAAAAAATGATCGTTTTCCAGCTAGTCTGGTTCATCTGATGTAAAAGAACCTTCAAAATAATGTACATTTGACACATAATTCATTCAAAAGTCATTGTATGTCCTTTGTGTTGCCTAGGTTCCGGCTCCTGTCGTTTCAGTTACTCAGACCCCAGCATCATCGTATCATACAGCCTCAGTGGAAATGCCAATACCTCGGACTGGATCACACTGGAGAAGATCAGGTCTCTCGCAATCCCTTCCTTTTTTATAAAATTCCTCTCTTTTTTTTAAAGTAGGCTCTCCACACAACTCTATCAAAACCTCAACACTGTGTGCCTCCAGAGCTCCTACCAACAGCAGCACCTTCGTCCACCTTCTGCCAATGCCACCGAGGTCCAGGGCCGAGAACATTCATCTTCGCTGGTCTCAGGAAGCACCTCAAGGACCAGAAGGCTACGAGTCCTGCTGGGGCTTGGACAATGTGCTGCTGCTCAACGCTGCTCATAAAACTCCCCTGATGGAGGACAACCTCGACCCCCCAGACACGGCCAACTGGCTCTTTTTTCCCGGTGCGACAGTCAAGGTACATGTTTACATGAACTAAGGCTCTGTATGACTTTCTCATGTATGATCATCGAGCACAATACACTGTGTTTTACAGCATGCTTGCCAGTCAGAAGGCAACTCTCTGTATTTCCATGGTGGTGAGGCAGTCGGTCACAACTTTGCCTCCAGCAGAGACATTGACCTGCACCGTGAGGAGGGAAGAAGTTACTGGGAGGAGGATTTTGAGAGCCCACCCTCAAAGTAAGTCAATCTAATCATATGGAACCGCCACTATCAGCTGATGTGTAGAGTGTCCCAAAAAAAAGAAAAAAAAAGACATGATTTCTTAGTCTAGGAAAACCCAGATTCCTCGTCCAACTCTTTGGCGTGTAGCAAGGAAAAGCATGGTAATGATGCCCTAAAAGTTCTTGTTTGTTTGTTTGTTTATTGAACATAAAAACATATACAGTAATAAATTGACAGAAAGTAAGGTAAGTAAAATAGTAAAAGGAAAGAGAAATCAGTCATCATTCAACACAATTATTATGTTCAAGGGAGTAGGAAGAAGTAAAGAACTTATCTAGTCCTACTCCGTGTTATGTGTTTATATATAAATAAACACATAACACGAAGAAGTTGTAAAAAACATTTACATTTGGCAAAGTCAACAAGTCAGAAACTTGTAGATACTCAGATATTCATATTTCAAATGATGTCAATTTTGTTGGAATGCCCTGCACATTAGAAAACACAAATGACTTCATTGGTGGCTTTCATTGCTATGCACAGTACTTTTTATGGTTTGTGTTTTTCACAATGCATTAATTCACACCACGACTGAACTTAAATATATTTTGTGACAGCCTTTGGTAACTCAACAGAAGAGCCGACAAGTAGTTTGAATCGTTACTTTGATATTGTTTAACTTTTGACAATGTAACTTTACTGACTTGAATCCATTCTTTGCTGCTTAGTGGAAATCCCACGACAGCAAATAGCAAGTTCTGTTTTGATAAAAAGCCATTAAAGTATCCGATATAATTCTGAAAAGCAATTGTATGACAAATACCATGATCAGAGATTATTTTACACAGCTAAACCACTTTACAGCTTTAAAAGTAATCTTTAGGACCTGAGGAGCACTGCCGGATGATCATTCCTGCCTTCCTGGTTTAATTCTAGCTTGGAATTTTCTGTCGCTCACTGTGATAAAAGTACAATGAGTCAAAAAGCACGCTGAGCTCTACTTAGCTTAAGACCTCATTGTGTTTGATGAGCACCACATCGATATGGGTGGAAAGTAAGACGAGTCTTAACTGATGGCTGTGCAGGAGAAAAAGACCGAGTTGATATTATGGATGAACAAGGATGCCTTGTGCACATGTAGCTGTCATGTGGCATGACAAGCAGGTGCATGCCATGCCACTGACGGCTTCACAGACAGCAGTCCATCTGTTCACAGTGATGCGCTGTGCGTACACTAACACAACACCGTCCAGGAGACAACTGTCATTGGCCCTTCGCTAATTGAGCACAGCGAAAAATAGAGATGATAGATGTGTTACTCGCGGACAACAATTATCGAGGTTTGCTTTTTTTTTTTTTGCCATCATTGAGGCAAGCATGACACTAAGTGGGGCTTTCCACCATCATGCTGCATGGCATCATGCCGGGCTTGTCACAAGCGTCAGGTGTCGCGGGATGTCAGGTGTCATGGGATGCCTTGTGTGTCGGCTGTGCAGGCAGAATTTTTATGGTAATGATACCCACCACCATTATTATTTACCTCAACATGGTGACTGTGACAACAACACACACACCGACCCGCATGAAATTTCTTCCATATCCGTAAAGGGATAAGGACACCCTGGAGAGGGTTGACACACTGAGTTAACTTCTGTCAGTGCTAATGAGGATCCTCCCTCTACTGTACACAAAAATGTCTGCATGTATTGTACGCTATCTTCCAGGTGATTTATACGCTGCAATCCATGACAAACAAAGCTTCACAGATTTTCCTACTTTCCAACTATCCTCACCTAACCGGCCATTTGTTTGGTTTCCCTCAGCTGGGACATACAGGGAGCCGTATACGGGACCCAGTGTGGTGAGATTGAGTCGGGCTCGGCATTGGTGTTTGAGATGGACGGTCGGAGGAGAATGTGCACGCCCTACATCGACAGCACCTCATATGGAAACCTGCGCTTCCACTTCTCGATGGGTACTGAAAACAAGCATTGATGATATCATAGAGCTTTAAATGTTACGCTCCATACATGTGACTGAAAGTAGCATTCTTCCTCAGGTGGTGGTGAATGTGATCCCGGGGAGTCACATGATCACAATGTAATTCTGTTTGGAAGGTCGGAAGGCCGGAGGGAACGTGTCATCCTAGATACCCTTCCATATTCTTCTTACAGGGTGAGATACATCCACAAATTTGATTTGAAAACGACTATAATGTCTGACCATGGGGTGGTTTTTCAACCTTGATATTGTAGTTTTTTTTCTGGTGGGTAGATATCGTTTAGTTAGTGCAAATACACAATTGCCCCTACAATTAGTTATTTTGTTAACATTAAAGTGATAATTATGTAAAAAAGTACTGTATTGCCCAGTTTATATTAAAGCAGTATTACATGGGAGAAACTGCTTGTAATATCTGTTAAAAGTGAATGAAAATTGCAAATTCGGGGAACGTTTTCTGCTCAAATGAAAAGAAAAAAAATCAGCAAGGAACATAAAGTACAAACACTTTATTTGCTTTAGTGGACCTCATAAAATGTTCTTGGATGGCCAAATTTGGCCTCTAGGCCTTGAGTTTGACACCTTTGCAGGGGTGGATCGGGATGAAACCCTAATTTTACCTGTTGAGCACCAACATCATGATTGTCTTCTATGTTTAAAAGTTGGTTCTCTACAGGCCCCATAGTTGTCGTCCTCAACATTCCAAAATAAATAATTTACAAATCACCTCTAGTAACCCTCTACTCCTTATCGCTCCCTCCATCTCTTCCCTCTTAGACCCCTGCAGTGGTTTCAGTGGCGCTGCCCTCTGAGCTGCAAACACCAGTCACCCAGTTCTGCTTGGAGCAGCACTCGCACGGAGGGGCCAACCGCCATGTGTGGGCCGTGGACTTTATGCAGCTGCTGCCCGTGCTGCCTGGCACACACACGCACGTTGTTCAGTTCTCCATCAACCTCGGCTGCGGCTCCTACCAGCCCTCTAACAGGTGGGGCCCATCTGGAAAATAAGCTCGAACAGTGTTTTTACACCAAGTACAACCTAAAAAAATTAGTACACCATTATGTCCAACATCAAAATAGAGTTGCAAATTAGGACGACGGGATGTGCTCATCACAAATAAGGCAGATGTTTTACTACTCACAAGTATATTTGTGATTTTTTAAACCCACTGTATCATTATGCGCAGTTTAAACATTTAAGATGTGCTTAGACATGGGGACATAAATAACTTTCAAATGTATTGTTCATGAATGTTAAAAAGAATTGTAGCTAAATAAATGTTTAAAACAGTTCTTCAAGAAATGCAAATGTAGCGAACTTACAAGTTAAATACAACTGAACTGTACTTAAGTAGTTGGTTTTTTTGCATATCACTAGAGGGAGGGAAATGGAAATAAATGTGACCGCAGTCATTTGTATCTTTTTTGTTTTAATCTGTTCCCTGCAGTGATCCAACCGTTTTTTTAGTTTAATAAATCACGCTTTAGCAGCATGTTCAGTGTGATTTGCAATTTAAAAAAAATTACCTGGTTAAAAATGATCTAATTGTTGTTAAATTGAGACATAAATGGAATATTGTGGAGACACACAGTATATGTCACTCATCGTGGCATAACTACAAATATGTTTCCTACTGTTTCAGTGTCAGTCTAGAGTTTTCCACAAATCATGGTCGTTCCTGGTCTTTGCTCCACACTGAGTGTCTACCGGAGCTTTGTGCAGGACCCCACCTACCTCACAGCACCATCTACTCCTCTGACAACTACAGCGGGTAGGACTCACCACCCAGTTGAAAGAGTGAAGACTCCACGTACAGTGAGAACATGCATCACCTCGAACCTTGTTTTTCATTTCGGCAGATGGACGAGGATTTCTATCCCTCTGCCCAATGCTGCCCTGACAGAGACCACACGCTTTCGCTGGAAACAGTCTGGCACCGGATTGGGAAACATGTGGGCCATTGACAACGGTCAGAATTAAATGCACTATTTATTGTTTCCCACGAGTGGTGAAATAACCATACGATACGCTTTTCGATTTCCTTTTATGACTACAGTCAAGACACAAATGAGTGTCGTAAAACACCTTTCAATTTCCATGTGTGTTCTTCAGTTTATATCGGTCCAGCCTGTCTGCGCTTCTGCTCTGGGAGAGGACATTGTTCCCGCACAGGCTGCAAGTAAGACCTTCTTCCTGTCTAGACGACAAAATGTAGCATCCCATTACCGACATCAAGCTTTGGATCACCATTTAGAATTATAGAAATGTATTATCTTTATCAATTAGTCTTCATTGATTGAACTTGCTTCTACTCAGATGTGACCCAGGTTTCAGTGGTCCAGCCTGTGAGCTCGCCTCCCAGACTTTCCCAGCCTTCCTGTCCGAGGGTTTCTCCAGCCCACGCCTTTCCTCCTACCACAGTTTTTCCTCCCTCCGCGGAGCGGAGGTCAGCTTTGGCTGCGGGGTTCTGGCAAGCGGCAAGGCGCTGGTCTTCAACAGGGACAGCAGGAGACACCTAGTCACTGCACCGCTGGATAGCTCTCAGGCCAGGTAACTGATGAATCGGCTCTCAGTATTGCGCAGGCCTCCTCCAAGGAAGAACAATTCTACTGCACGATCACTATCGGACACCTAATTTCTCGGGTGTTTTCACTTGTGATTGATCCAACAGATGCTCGAGCCATTCGGCATCCACTCTCCCGTCACGCCCTCTTTCAGTCATATTTATTGTGCTCAGTGGGGGATGGAGAGAAAGATTGTGATTATAGGATGGTCTACAGATGAGAGAGCTGGCAGGAGAGGATGAGAGAAAACGTTTGATCATGATGAAGTCAGAAATGGCATCTGTATTAGATTGATTATGCCTGTTGCGTCTCTCTTGCGTGCCACCTGATGGCCGTTTTTAATGCCAATTTTGTGACTCACTGAGTAAGCAGCTGGCTAAAAGAACAATCAACTCTGCTAATGAAAGTCCAGATCAGCCAAGGACAGAGAGGTGAAGGATTACTCTGTTGGCTTTCGAGTGAAGATTAGATATTATAGTAAATATTACCTCATTGCATGATTATTATCTCTGCTCAAATGGGAACTTCAGCCTCACATAAATATTCACACTAACCGTGGGTGCACTCATATGAACTTTCTCACTTTAGACTCTTCCCTTTACATTCACTATAGCTCCTTTGATTTAAGTCCTCATTTATTTAATCATCTCATCCATCATTTCGGGGCCCCACACAATCTCTGACTTGGTGTTTCTGTAACCTCCTCCTCCTCCCTGAGCACACTCCATCTTCAACACCTTTTTCCTTTCCTGCCATTTATCAACTTGACTTTGTCACTATTTGTGAATTTTTCCTTCAAGTGTTGCATGTGCGTGTGCTCTCATCTGCACAGATACCTCCAGTTCACCCTCCGACTCGGCAGCCGAAGTACTCTGAGCTCCTGCCCAGCTCCAGACCAGGCAGGAGAGGGTGTCCTGTTGCATTATTCCACAGACAACGGCATAACCTGGACTCTGTTGCAGCACTACGCTTACCAAGGATTCCATGAGCCAAGGTTTGTGTGTTTGTTTAGCATCCCAGTGGGAAGCAAAGACTTTATTAGCACTCATATCCGCATTACTGATGGTGTGCCGACTGTGTGGGCTACCGGGACTCAGAGAGGCAGTTAGTGCCATCTCTGTTTGCAATGAAGACAAAATAGGGCACTGAAACGGCCAGACACGGGCAAGTGTGTCTGATTGATGTGTGTCGTGGAAACAAACAGGCAAGTTAAGGCTCTTACTGCAAGATTAAAAACAGCAAATTCAAGAACCATGAACCCCAAATATATGTGGAATTAGTATGGCTCCTTGTGAACTGTGTCATTGGTATTCCTTACATTAGTGTTGTCACCATGGCTCATTCCCTAGAAGAGCAAGAAAATATCGAGAATTACAACACACTATGTTTCCCTCTCTTAGGATCGTGTCTGTCGAGCTCCCAGCTGGTGCTCGAAAGTTCGGTGTGCAGTTCCGCTGGTGGCAGCCTTACCATTCCGGCCGCGGTCACGATGTCTGGGCGCTGGATGAAATCAGCATGACGTCCGTGCTGTTCAACACCATAAGTCTGGACTTCAGCAACGTGTTGGATGTTACACAGAGTCTTGGTTTTTACCTTGGTCATGTCCAGCCCTACTGCCACCATGATTGGACGCTCAGGTGGGTCGGGAGTTTTCCTGAGATCACCTTGTAACCAGTCAGCCCCCCCAAAAAAAGGCTTATGAAAGTTATCTGTTTTCTTTCATGTTGTCCTACAGTTTCTCTGGTGAGCCCAGCCCTGGTTCCAGTAATCGCTATGTGGAGACTCAGTCAATGCAGATTGGCGCCTCCTATAGTCTGCAGTTCTCGCTGGTTATGGGCTGCGGTCGCGAGTCGTCCCCTCACATTGACACTCAGGTCCGCCTGGAGTTCTCCACCAATCACGGCCTCACTTGGCACCTGGTCAAAGAGGTAAGAAGGAGGAGTTGTGTCCACCCTCAATGTCATGACATTTCAGTAAATTGTTCGTTTTCAGAGTTGTTACTGTTTGGTATCGGAAGTTGTAGTTCTTCATTTACCTGACTCCCCGTGACCCTGAACAGGATCAGCGGGATAGAAAATGGATGGATGGGCTTTGTAAAAGCCTATAGCAGTATCTTCGAGGAGCAAGGAAATATATAATGTATTCATGATAATGGGTTTCTCTCATAAAGCTCCTTAATATTGTTTAGATAATGCTTAAAATGCAGCGCTTGGTGTCATCAAGAAATAATAGCAATGACTTTTAACCACTCTGCTTTCAGCAAATACAGAGGAAGACTTTAATCTTTAGGAAGTTTATCTTCTTACAATGCAGACAGATATTTTTGTATGATCACAATTGATTCATAAATATTCTAGAAGATAAAAATGTGCTGAGCGGGTTCAATACACGTGTGTGTGTGTGTGTATTGAACTGGTGTCCCAGGCAAATCCTTAACATGTAGTTTGATTGCTACACAGAGGTTAAAATGAACCAAAATGCAGAGAACAATTGATCTTGACGGTGCTGTCTCTTCAGAATAGTTGTGTCCTCTCTTCTCATCTCTTGTTCTCCATCACTTAGGCTTGTCTGCCTGGCATGCCAAGCTGCTCTGAGTTTACGGCTCCCAGCGTGTACCACCCATCAGAGTTCGCAAAATGGAGACGCATTACTCTATCTCTGCCTCAGAAGACATGGTAACAGAACTCACACACTACTAAAAATAATAGTAGAAGTAGTTGAAGTAGCGGTTCTTTCTGCTTAATCTTTGGAGTCTATATTCCCTAGAAAATATCCCTAAATTCCCATTTGTATTTATCCCACTTTACTCTTCATTCACTTGTTTTATAATCAATATTGGTAAATAAAGCAAATAATTACTTGATTACGACAGTCTCATTTTCAATAATGATGTGACCAAAATATGATTAAAGCAACAAATCATTTCGTGACAATCAAAAAGATTAAATATTTAACCACAACAAAACTTAAAAGTATCTGCACGGAATATTAATACAGGAATCCTGCGCTTTTAATCCTGACAATAATTTCAGGGTTATGTTTATATGTTGACCTAGCAAAGCGTGCCACTTCTTTTTACTAAAACTCAGTATCTCACCTTTTTTTGTTTCATTGGTCACATCTCCTTTGTATGATGTCACACTAAATGTTATGATCTCCTTTTGTCATACTTTTTTGTTATAATCAGTATTCTATTCACAAATTCGGCTTTGGGGACTTTCAGCTTGTCCCATAAGGGTGACTCACTCAATTGGAGTTTAAAAAAAAAAACGGATCAGAATATACAGTATTTGTAGGTGTTATTAACAGGACACAAGAGCCTCCTTTGACCCTGTATATAACATAGCCCACAAAGCATTCCATTATTCACAGAGTTGACATTGCCAAACGCATTGGCATTATGAACCTGTCATCTCTCCGGACATATGATGATTGCCTGCCGCATCAGCCATAGGTTGCACGTACATCAACACACATAAAGCAGGACACAGATCACTCTGACCTTCAAACCATTCTTACTTCTTACTTATAGATAAGCATCCTCTAATCTCCTGCAGTGTGGTGACAGGTCAACCGGGTCATGGCTGTAATTTGGTCAGGAGTGGTCAGGAGTGGGTCCGAGGTGATTTTAGGGTCATTTGTCACGGCTGTGCAGCTGCACAGGCAAGCACAATATTTATCCCTCACTATCAAGGTTGTCGACATGTGATCATGTTCTGCCGTAAAGATCAATTCCATGAAAACATGTTGATGTACTTGACATCAAAGACAGTTTCTATCGCAAATTTTGAATTTTTGTGCCATGTGAAGCATGTGCTTGTACCATCTGTGTTCAGGTCCAGTGCCACACGCTTCCGATGGATCCAAAACTACTACGGAGAGCAGGACGAGTGGGCCTTAGATGACATTTATATTGGCCAACAATGTCCGAACATGTGCCACGGACACGGCTGGTGTGACCACGGACACTGCAGGTCAGCATTCGAGGTCACCGAAATTGAGATCAATTGGACTTGTTTGTATTTTTGATACAAATGAAGCGCTCCTTTGGCAGGTGTGACGACAGCTTCTCTGGTACAGACTGCTTGCCATACTCCCCGCTCTCGTCCAGTGTCCTCTCAGACTTCGAGTCCCAGGATGCACTGCTGGCCACTTGGCAGGAAGTGATAGGCGGAGAGGTGGTCAACCCTGATGTCGGCTGTGGGGTGGTTTCATCTGGCTCCTCCCTGTACTTCAGCAAGGTAGAGAATAGCCTAAGATTATTTTCGACCACTTCCAAATACTTAATTTGGTTCTAAAAAAATATTATTATTAAATACATACTGTAGCTTATGTAGAAGTAGTTTGATGTTTGGAATACAGTACCAACATATCCCTCTGTTCCTCTTGTTATTTAAAAGAGACGCTATTTGTAATCTTGAGAATGCAATTGAATTTCGATGGCCACTCACTTCCCCCCAAAATTTAAAAATGCATAATATTTCTGGTTTAGATGTTCCGTGGTTACAAATAATCATCTGACATGGTAAATTTTTGTGTGACATCAGGCTGGCCTGCGGCAGCTGGTGAGTTGGGACCTAGACACGGAATGGGCGGAGTTTGTGCAGTTCTACCTGCGTGTGGGTGGAGACTGGGCAGATTGCAACCAGGCTGACAGCAGGGAGGAGGGAGTATTGCTGCAGTATAGCAATGATGGAGGCATCAGCTGGGGCCTCATCGCCGAGATGTACTTCACAGACTTTACCAAGCCTCGGTGAGATCAGCAGCGCTTATGTTTAACACAACTGGTAATTTCAAACCAATAATTTTAATCTTTTCCTGAACAGTTTTGTCCACTATGAGCTTCCTTTGGCCTCAAAGACACCCTGCACTAGATTTCGCTGGTGGCAGCCTCTTCACTCTGGGGAGGGCTATGACCAGTGGGCAATAGATGATGTCATCATTTTATCTGAGAGGGAGAAGCACATCATCCCCATAGCCAGTCCTACTTTGCCACAGGTGCATTACTACATTTGTATTAAAAAGGAGTTATTCGTCTCCAATCGAGTCTGTAACATAAAACGTGGAAAAAAATGAAGTGTTGGGAATGCTTTCGTTACATGACATGTTTCCACTAACAACTAAACCCCATCTGTTAGAACTTCTATGAGAAGCCGGCTTTCGACTACCCGCTGAACCAGATGAGTGTGTGGCTGATGCTGGGTAACGAAGGCATGGAGAGGGACAGCAACAGCAGCTTCTGTGCTCCGACCGCATCTTCCATGGTGTTCGGGCGCTCCGATGGGGACAGGGTGGCGGTCACCAGGGACCTTGCCCTTCGCCCTGGCTACACCCTCCAGTTTAAGGTGAAAACTCGGAAACTAAACCTACCCACAGTCCAAGACCACCTTACCGAGACTGGTTTGTTTGTACAATGCTGTTAACTGTTAATCGCTCATTTTGTTTCCCTCTACTAGTTAAACATAGGTTGTGAGCCAGAATTCAGTGCGTCTGCCCCCATCCTGCTGCAGTACTCCCATGATGCAGGTCGCACTTGGGCTTTGGTAAAGGAGGGTTGTTACCCTGGATCCCCCGGAGCAGGCAACTGTGAAGGCAGTGGGCGGGAGCTTCGAGAACCCACCGTGTACAACACCGGGGACTATGAAGAGTGGACCAGGGTCACAGTGGTCATTCCACGCAACGTTGCAGCCAGGTAGCTATGGTAACAGCCATCCAGTAGGATCTCTTGTAGGGCATGGCCTATGTATGGCCCCAAGGAGGTGTTACATTGTCAAGAGTCCTGTAATGTTTTTGCACAACTTTTTCCCCCCCCTAACTTTTAATTTAACAAATTAATAATTGCAAATAATGTAAAATATTAGAAAAAGAATCAATTTTACACATGCATTTGTATTTGTTTCACAAAATAACTTATGCCTAATTCTAATTACGTTGACTTTAAAAAATACAATTAAGGAAAGAGAATGAATAATAATGTATTATAACATTGACTATCTTCCAAAATGTACATAATGCATCAAAACTGTTTTTTTTTCATCTTTGCCTGGCCCATTTGTTGTTTTATAAATCAAATGTGGCCCTTGAACCCAAAAGTTTGGCTTATTCCTGATCCATGCTGTAAAGGTAACTTTTCACACATATACTACATTCATAGAAGCCTTGGTGTGCTCTTAATCAAGACAACGGAACAGTTTGAGGACGGCCTTTTTGATCCAATCTGCACCGATCCCGCCTCTACCATTTTCTATTTCATGCAGTTTTGACAGACTTTATGCATATCGCTGTTACCTCTATGGATTTCTCTTATTGAGCGTTTCTTCCATTCCTCCAGTAAAACACGGTTCCGCTGGTTCCAGGAGAGCAGCATTTACAGAGATGCTCCAGCTTTTGCACTGGATGGAGTGTACATCTCTGAGCCATGTCCGAATCATTGTGGCGGACATGGTGATTGCATTTCCGGAGTCTGCTTCTGTGACATGGGATACACAGGTAAGGTGACTGATTGAGACAGCGAAGTTGAAGTGTTTGTGTCTGTATGTAGTAAACCATAGTTCTTTTTTTTTCTCTCCATAGTGGAACAGGACAGCTGTGTCCCATCCGTAGCAGGTCCCACTGAGCTGAGTGAGGGTTTTGAGGGCAAACTAAGTCCACTTTGGCAGAGCCTAAGTGGAGGCCAAATAGGAGGTGGTTGTGGCATAATCAGTGAGGGCAAGGCACTTTACTTTAGCAGCCCTGGAAGGAGGGAGGCTCGCACAGTGCCCCTGGACACCACCAACACTCGGTGGGTGGATTTCACTCTTGTTCCTTCAAGTTTTTGAGTCAAGTCATTCCACGCGAGAGAGTGATTTCAAATCTTCTCATGTGAACAGGTTGGTGCAATTCTACATTCGAATAGGCAGTAAAAGTTTGGGACCCACTTGCACCAGGCCACGTTCACGCAATGAAGGTGCACTGCTATTATCCCAGGACTCAAAATTGTATTCATTGGAGACCCTATCTTTCTGCGTCATTTGGATTATTCTATCGTGATCTACTTTTTTCATTTATATTTGTCTTCAGGTGTCCTTGTGCAGTTTTCCACCAACAATGGCGTCCAGTGGCAATTCCTGCGGGAACTGGACTTCAGCTCTTTCTTGGAGCCTCAAGTAGTGACCATTGAATTGCCACCACATGCCAAATCCCCTTACACGGTGTTTCGGTGGTGGCAGCCCCAACAAGGTTAGTGCAATTGTTACATTAATTCTAAAACTACTCTCTTTTTTCTTTGATTTATTGTGTTTTGTTTTTTTTTCCAGGGAAACACTCATCCCAGTGGGCTCTGGATGATGTCCTAGTTGGTATGAACGACAGCTCCAGAACTGGTTTCCATGACAAGTTTGATGGCACCACACCTCTGAGGCACAACTGGTACCGCATTCAGGGTGGGGAGGTGACTGTGGACTGTTTGTCTCTGGACACGGCTCTGACCTTCAACTCTGAAGCCATCGATAGTGAGTCACACAAACAAACTCAAACCAACTTCCGCACATGCATTAAGAGGACTTTCCAATTCCATTTTCTATTTATACAGCAGAGGGGGAGAACAGTAGTGCAAAGGCTTGAGAGCAACATAACTCACAACAGGCTGAAACCGAATCACCCATTTACTGTGGCGCCATGAACGGCGCATTATAAATGAGGGCAAACTTGATTGAACATCCTGCCTGTTTTTATATGAGAGCACCAAGCTGTGAGCGCATTTACTTTCCGTAAATAATGCTTTCAAAGTGTACTTGTTCTTCCAAAGTGCACAGCATGAGTTATTTGACAACATCTATACACACGAAGACCCTGGAAGTACCCAGGAAGCATTTGAATGTCACCTTTGATGGCAGTTTCCTTCAGCATTTTTCAAAAAAAATTGCACTTGGTCTGACTTTTTGCTTTCTTTGTTTACCTGAGTATAAAGATGCCCATAGAGATGTGTTCACCATTTGAACAAAATTCTTACACAAACAAGATATGGAAGGTGATGTTTCCATGCTTTGCAGAGAAACCAAGGTATGCCGAGAGCTGGGACTTTGAGGTTTCAGGTTCTTCCTTCCTGCAGTTCGAGCTGAGTATGGGCTGCAGCAAGTCCACCTCCTTTTCCCACGGTGTGCGCCTGGAATACTCCACAGACTGTGGACGTCATTGGTCCCTAATTACCCCGGAGTGTGTTCCCCCAGCGATCGGTTGCGCTGCCTACACTCAGAGCTCCATCTATACGTCGACACAGTACAAACACTGGAGAAGGATAACTGTGTACCTGCCAAGTGCTGCCAAGTATGCACTATACACAACCTCTTATTACAATTCCTTTTACATCAGTACAGTATATTTGTTAATGCTGTATTCTGGCTCTTGGTACCTCAGGTCGCCAAGGACACGATTCCGTTGGATCCAAACCCATTTTACTCCAGGGGCTGAGGGTTGGGCTCTGGATAATGTGTTGCTTGCCCCCGGTTGCCCTTGGATGTGCTCTGGTCATGGTTTGTGTGAAAATGGACGCTGTGTGTAAGTCAGACAAGAATGTTGAGTTAGATGTGTTCGCTCTATGTCGCTACATTTATGTTGAGACGTTCTCATCCTGTCTAAGGTGTGACAAAGGTTATGAGGGTGCACACTGTGTGCCCTCGGCGCCCCTCCCGTCTGTTTTGAGGGAAGACTTCAATGAGCACCTGCAGCAGGAGACCTGGCCTGAGGTTTATGGAGCTGAGAGGGGAACTCTGAGTGGGGATCCCCTTAAATCTGGAACCGCCCTCATCTTTAAAGGGGTACGTCTCTCTTCAAAGTCAGTTTTGCTACTTTACAGTCGAAAGGCTTTTCTCATCTGAAAATGTTTTCCCCCTTTGCAGGATGGTCTGCGTATGATAGTGTCAAGGGATCTGGATTGTACAAACACGCTCTACATTCAGTTCTCCTTCAAGTTCATCACAAAAGGTATTTGATTGTTTTGTCCTGTTTGTTTCATGTTAATTCGTAATGTTGCTGTTTTTTTGTGTAGGTGTACCTGAGCGCTCCCACTCAGTGCTGCTGCAGTACTCGGTGAATGGGGGTATCAGCTGGCTACTGTTGGATGAATTTTATTTCCCAGCTTCCACGGACACTCTGTTCCTCCACCTGCCGCTGCCCGCCAGCGCTCAAACCAATGCCACCCGCTTCAGACTCTGGCAGCCTTACAACAGTGGTGAAAATTTCATGTCGAAATTCATTCAATATTTTCAAATATTATAGATATATGTGGACAAAATGTCTGAGAAAGACCTGGGGGTTAATTTGTTTCATGTTTAATAATAATCTCTTTCCTTGTCCATCAGGTAAGAAGGAGGAGGTGTGGGTGATAGATGATCTCATCATTGATGGCAGCTCCCTGCATAACCCTGTAGTGGTGAGAGACAGCTTTGAAGAAGGCCCGAATGAGTCCAACTGGCTATTCTACCCAGGGGGCAACACCGGCCTCTACTGCCCCTACCAGAAGACTGGCTTGTAAGAAAAGTGTTTCACTTTGAATGTTTACAAAGACAAAATCTCATTTTGCATATTCCTGTTTTCGATCAGTAATCAGTGAACCCAAGGGTGATATGATCTCCAAAATGGATGTTTTTAACCTTGACTAATCATTTGCTTTGTGTGTCTCTATTACAGAGAAGAGGATGAGTCAGCTATGGTGTTTGTCTCCAGTGAGCTGGGGGAGCACTCCATCACCACTAGGGACATTGACGTGAATGAGAACACAATCATCCAATTTGAGGTACACAAACAGTCTTGATGACTTCTTTCCCCAAAGTAACAATCGGCACACTCATTGAAGGCATGAATCACGGTGGGCAATCCGGGCTGATGTCTTGTTTTCTCCACAGATAAATGTCGGCTGCACGGCTGAAAGCTCTTCGGCCCATCCGGTGCGACTTGAGTTCTCCAGGGACTTTGGAGCAACGTGGCACCTTTTGGTGCCGCTTTGTGCAGGTGGGCCACAGCCGTCTTCGCTGTGCTCCACCGAGCTCCACCCGGGAAGTGTCTATTTCCCGGGCACCACACAGGGCTGGAGGCGAGAGGTCATCCACTTTGGCAAGCTGCGTCTCTGCGGGTGAGCACTAGCGCATCGTCACCAGCTACGCTTCTCTCGCGCTCTCTTTTTTTATATCTGTATCCCCTTCCCATCTATTTGTCCCTGTACTTTGTCCCTACAGGTCTGTGAGGTTCCGTTGGTATCAGGGCTTCTTTTCAACTGGGTCCGCTCCTCCTACATGGGCTCTAGACAATGTCTACATTGGCCCTCAGTGTCAGGACATGTGCAGTGGCCATGGAGCTTGTGTAGGGGGCACACATTGTATGTGTGACCCTGGCTACTCCGGAAGCGACTGCTCTGTGCCAGATATTCCCAACCCCGACTTCCTCAAAGAAGACTTTGAAGGTACAATGCGGGCGGAATAGCAACAGTATCTCAGGAGTTGCGTTGTAATTATGTCACATTAAAAAAAAATTGTTTGTATTTAGACGGAGCAGTGGATATAGACCTTTTTAAACAGCTGAGTGGTGGCAAACCATCCAGAAAATGTGGTATCATGTCCAGTGGGAACCATCTGTTCTTCAGTGAAGATGGACTGCGTATGTTGGTCACCAATGAATTGGACTTGTCTAATGCCAGGTATTGTTAGCATTGTCTTAAAATATCGCCATTTTGTTACTTGGAAGTCGATGTGCTGAAATTGGAAGGACTGTAATCATGACTTTCAATGGCACCAGGTTTGTTCAGTTCTTTCTCCGTCTTGGCTGTGGGAAGGCAGCACCGGACCCTCGCTCTCAGCCAGTTCTGCTGCAGTACTCCCTGAATGGAGGTCTCACGTGGGGTCTCCTCCAGGAATTTCTCTTCAGTAACAGCAGTAACCAGGCTCGGCTGGTGGCCCTGGAGATCCCACTGCGCGTTCGCACTTCTTCCACTCTCCTGCGCTGGTGGCAGCCCTCTGAGAGCGGACAGTTTTATAGTCCATGGGTGATCGATCAGGTACTGTGAGGCAAGAGGCGGACCATCAATGACTGTGCCTCAATCAACCAAACACAACGTTACATTTCATGTATTCTAACTTTCTTCAAATATCAGGTGGTGGTTGGTGGTAGTGCCAGCGGCTGGGGACCACTGGAAGATGATTTCTCCTCGATCGATACACGCTCATGGCTCCTCCACCCAGGAGGAACCAGAATGCCAGTTTGTGGCTCGGATGGACCCGCCTTTGCTTTCATAGAGAAGTCCAACACTCGCTACGCAGTCACCACTGACATCAGTTTGGGACAGGATGCCTTCATCCAGTTTGATTTTTCCGCATCCTGCTCTGTAACCAACTCCTGTTACTGTAAGCAACAAGATGATTTGAAGATTTGAATATTCTTTGCCTGAAAAAGTAAGCCTCAACAGTTGTTGCTGTTTCTTGAATGTCTTTTTAGCTGTGGAGCTGGAGTACTCTCTGGATTTAGGTCTGACGTGGCAACCTGTTGTCAGAGATTGTTTACCGACAAGCCCTGACTGCTCCTCCTACACCTTGCAGAGGCTGCTCGTTTCTGATACATACAACAAATGGGGTCGGGTGACTCTACATGTCCCATCATATGCAAGGTCAGGGCTGCTCCTTTCGAGTGTACAGTACGATAATGCCACAAATGGCAAAAAAAAAAAAAAAAGACTATTGAAACTGCAAAATCTGTTTGGAACTTTTTCTTGTATTTTAATCTGCAACGTATGCTTGTCCTCCATCACTTGCCGTAGCCCAAGCGGGTGTGTAGGAATGTAGCATTGGTTGAGAGAACAGTCGGTCATGGAAGCCAAGTGAGGCCAGCAGAGCGATGGAATAAAAGAATCTCCAAGAAAGCATCTTTATTTAACGTAACGCAGAATATTAGACTTTTTACTGCAGTAGGAGCCAAAGATGGCCATCTTCTCCTTGTAATCTGTTGGATGTTGCTGCGCCATGGTCATCCTTGCAGGATGGATAGATGGCGCCGTTTCATAAAACAAAAGCACCAAGCACCATGGATTAGTTGATCTTGAATTCTCTCGCGCCTGCTTGATTCCTATAGTCCTCCACGTAACTGATAGCTTGCAGTTAAAACTGTGCTTTGTAAGAGTGTCTTTTCGTCTGTGCCATTTTCCGGATGTTGTT
Organism: Hippocampus guttulatus; assembly: GCF_054856545.1. Taxonomy (NCBI): domain Eukaryota; kingdom Metazoa; phylum Chordata; class Actinopteri; order Syngnathiformes; family Syngnathidae; genus Hippocampus; species Hippocampus guttulatus. The sequence goes on along the minus strand of NC_141264.1, from coordinate 16,794,321 downwards.
TTGCACAATGCATATACTAGCACCGCATGCTTTTCGCGTCCTCTTTCACGCCCACCCTTATGTTTGTAGGTCTCCAGCAACAAGATTCCGTTGGTTCCAGCAGGCTCCATTTGACAAGCAGCAGACCTGGGCTCTGGATAACCTCTATATTGGAGATGGCTGTCCAGATATGTGTTCTGGACATGGAAGGTGTCAACAGAGCACCTGTGTGTAAGTAACACACACCAGTGTTTCTTAGGATGTATTTACACTGCATGGTTTAAGTGGCACAATTCAGATATTCTTCATTATCAAAACTCATGACAATGTATAGGGAAAAAAAATGCATGGAATCGGATATCTTCAGATCATTCTCAGGCCTCTCCTAAATGTGAATAAAAATCTGATATGTATCCAATGGAAAGGCAGTGTAAGCACAGATGAGCTTGACACCAATCTGAACATGACGTCATGAAAATACACCGATTGGTGATGTATACACAACCGTGTCTGCCCAAACAACACAGACACATTAAAAGTATGTACAGCCTTGGCTTAGTCAATTAAATATGCTCTAAATATTGGACCATCCATTTTCTGAGCAGGCTTTATCCACACCAGGGTCTGCTGAAGCCTATCACAGCAGTAGGCAGGTTACACGATGAATTGGTTGCCAGCCAATCACAGGGTAGGGCACACAAAGTCAAACAACCATTCGCACTCATAATCACACCTAGGGACAATCGAGAGTGTTCAAGTAACCGACGATGCATGGTTTGGGGATGTGGAAGGAAACCAGAGTACCTTTTTGAGAGGGGAAGTACAAAATGAATAGCTCAAATAATATGCTCAAGTGTGCATGCCCTCCTACAACTGGGATATGGCTGTGTTCCGGATTACCCAGTGAATCACGTTCCAACTCATGCTAAATGAGAGCCTGCACACAATAGCCACAAGTTCCCATGGCTAACCCCAGATAAATTTCAGATGTTCTTGTAGGCTTTTGCTGATATTTGATTTGCTTTGTAGCAGAAGTCTCAAAGTTATGTATTAACACTGGCTTCTTTTTCAAACTGTTTATAATTCCCTCCCTCTTGATGAATCACATGTGGTATCCACACCAGGTGTGATCCAGAGTGGGGTGGTGACTACTGTGATGAGCCGGTAGCTAAGCTCCCCTCCCAGCTGAAGGACAGCTTCAGTCGGGCTCCTTCTCTTGGTCACTGGCACACACTCACTGGTGGGAAACTCAGCACCGTGTGTGGAGCTGTGGCATCTGGCGCCGCTCTGCACTTCAGTGGTGTAAGTATTTTCTGTCTCTGTTATGGTTTTCTTCATTTAGCATCGATATTGTTTGTTGTGTGCCTCTACAGAGTTGCAGTCGTCAGTTGGTGACAGTGGACCTCAACCTAACCAACGCCGAATTCATCCAATTCTACTTCATGTATGGCTGCATGATCCCGCCTAGCAACCGTAACCAGGGGGTGCTCCTGGAGTACAGCTTGAATGGAGGAATCCACTGGCATCTGCTGACAGAGATTTTCTATGATCTGTACACAAAGCCAGGGTGAGTGCCTTTACAGCAAGTGATTTCGATGAATGGAGCTGCAGGAACCATGTTTAGCAAGTTGGTACTTTGTTTTAAAAGTCAGCATTTGACATCATGTGTTCAGGTTTGTGAATGTTCTGCTGCCTCCTACTGCCCGACAAGAAGGTGTGCGTGTGCGCTGGTGGCAGCCGCAGCATGACGGAGTGGACCAGAGTGACTGGGCTCTTGATAACGTCCTCATCGCGGGTTCAGACATGCGGGCACAGATTTCCGACACATTCGGCGGTGTGGCACTGCCAAACCATGAGAGAGCTCCTGCTGATGAAACCTCAGAACCAAACAGTGACCTGGGCGAGCTTGAGGAAACTCCAATCGGTAAAGCACAGTTGGTTGAAAAACTCAATCAAAACTTCATTCTAACGAACAAGAAAAGACAATGGCAGCATGTTGCTTTGTTTTGTTGGCAGTGAGTGACCATTGGTTGTTCTCCGAGGACTGCTCAGTGCAGCGTTTCTGCAGCTCCCCTGATGGCGTGATGGCGTGCGGCAATGCTGATGGAAGAGAGGTTTACGCTGTCACGCATGATATAATCCCTGAAAAGGGTTGGGTCATGCAGTTCAAGGTGATTCGTGAGCAAAGAATACACACGCTTACTTTGCGGCAGGGTCTGGCACACTTCTGTGTACCTTTGTGTAAAATAGATTATTTTTAAAAACATGCACTCTCCTTTTATTAGTATGATTATAATTTGATTATCATTTCATTGTAATCAATTAACAAAAATAAGATAATTGAAACCTCATTAATAAAATAAGAATAATGAATGTCAACATGTGTACGACACCCCTGCTTATTTGCACTAAATATATTAAATAAATAGACAATCATGGAATGTATATTTAAAATATTTATTTTTGTGTATTTATAATATTCTTTGCAATAAATCAAGTAACCAGTTCATACTTTAATGCACCAAATATCGCCGGACTTTGATGGGCCGAATTAAAGGCTGAAGCGGGTCATTTGTGGCCCGCAACCCATGCTTGGTTACTAATTCTTCAATATCACCAAAATGAGGAAAAATTCTGGAGGCCCGATGATCCAGTGGTTAGCACATCGGCCTCACAGTGCAGTGATACCGGGTTCAATTCCATCCCTGTGTGCAGTTTGCATGTTCTACCCTGTGTTGGTTTTCTCCGGGTACTCCGGTTTCCTCCCACATTCCAAAAACATGCATGGCAGGCTGATTCAACACTCTAAATTGTCCCTAGGAGTGAGTGTGAGTGTGGATGGTTGTTCGTCTGTGTGTGCCCTGCGATTGGCTGGCAACCAGTTCAGGGTGTCCCCCGCCTACTGCCCGAGGATAGCTGGGATAGGCTCTAGCACCCCCCGCGACCCTTGTGAGGATAAGCGGATTGGAAAATGGATGGATGCATGAATGGGAAAAATTCTCATTATATTTTACAAATGTTCAAATATCCTTCGTCCCGAGCGCCGTTCAGAGGTACATGGTTTAAATTTCAGCTCTGGCCTCCCTGCACATTCGGGTAATTGACTTGACATTTTCCATAGCTGCAAATGTAAGTGTCAAAATTTGCCATGCATTTAACTAGCCACGAGTGCAGGGTGTACCCCACCTCTCACCCAAAGTCAGCTGAGGTAGGCTCTGGCTCAACCCATGACCCTGATGACGACAAGCACAATGGATATCATTTCCTTGTGCAGGTGTACCAAATAGTATAGCTGTTCTGTGCATATTCACTTCCCTGCACCAATCAACAACATTTCAAACTTGTGTCCTATAGATTGCGGTCGGCTGCGTGGTTCCAGATCGTGCTGCGGACAGACAGGTCCACGTTCAGTACTCTGCAGACTACGGTGTGACGTGGAAATACCTGCTTCCTCAGTGTCTGCCCGCTGATCCCCGTTGCGGAGGACACGTCTCGCAGCCGTCAGTCTTCTTCCCCGCAGAGGGATGGAAGCGGGCTGTCTATCCCCTACCCGACGGCCTCGCTGGCGTGTAGGTCAACATATTTCTAAACATGCAGCGCTCTTAATATTTCATTGGCCGTCACGCATGAGCTACATTATTGATAGATCTATTTATTGTTACAACATCAATGATTTAAACTTTTGTCATTTAAATCTTGGAAAAGGCAGATGTATGTTCAGCTAAACTCTTTACATGACCCAAAGGATTCAGCCTGCTTCTCCTGGTCTTTAGTTCAGTGCGCTTCAGGTTCTACCAGCAGCACTCAGATGTTCAGTGGGGTGTGGAGAACTTTTATATCGGGCCAGCGTGTAAGAGCCATTGTGGCGGGCATGGTGACTGTTTGGATCAGCGCTGCCTCTGTGACCCAGGATTCACCGGACCAAACTGTTACGCCAGTGCAGCGCTGAAGGTAGCATTTTGCTTTTGAGATGCTTCTCTTACATTCAAACTATTGCGTCTTTTCCACCTAACAAAATAAGAACATTCTGTTCCTCTGAAAATGCTGGCTTTCAAGTGATGCCAACAGCGAGCAGCAGTGCACTATAATCCCAAACCGTAAAGCCATGCTAGAAATCAGATGCACGGAAAAAAAAAGGAATGGCACAATAGCTAATAATAAAACGGTGAAAGGTAGTGTTCACACTTGAAGACATGTTTGCTTGAGTATACAGGTGCATCTCAGTCGACAAGAATATAGTGGAAGTAAGTTGTCATTCATTTTGGTATTTCATTTCAAAAGGTTTAATTATGTGACATACAGACAGCCTGAAATGTTTCATGATTAGGGGTTTTTTGTCATTCTGATGATTAGTGCTTAGAGAAACCCAAAAATCATAATTTCAAGGGATTACAATATTACCGGTACATTAAAAACAGTGTCAATTATTAATACAGAATTTAAACAGAAATTGGGTTTCTGAAGAATATTTTCCTGTGTTTAAGATAATATGAGTTTCACATGTCACATGTAAAACTGGACACCAGTTCACAAAAACATATCAACAAGCCAGTATTGACTATGATTTGGAGTTTTCCAAAAAGTATGCTTTGAGCGATCTAAAATGGTTTGTGTGTGGACTATGCAAAAACAAGAAGATGTGTGATGAAAAAAATTCAGAAATACTGGTTTTTACGCAATCTTTTCCCCTGTAGGCATCTTTGAAGGAACGTTTTGACTGGGAAGGAGCGGCTGGGCCTCAGTGGCACGTTCTTGAGGGAGGTCGACCCTGCACAGACTGTGGTGTGTTGGTCGAGGGTACAGCCCTGTATTTTGGAGGAGCTGACGCCAGACAAGCTATAACCACTGACCTGGACCTTCGGGGAGCTAAGTCAGTATTTGGTCATTTTTCACAAGTTGCACACAACACAACAAGTTGCAACTTTATTTGTTTCTGACAAAAGCATAAGCTTCAGAACATGTCCTAATATGCTATTGTTCCGCTTAATTTCACAATCACATTCCACGCACACACCTCGACTCTGCCCTCATCGACGTTGCCCACACGCCTAAGGGTTTAAATTGTCACAATCTGTTCTGTGGCCAAAGGTTTGTGGAGTACTGGGCCAGGATTGGAAGTGAAAATAACATGTCCATGTGTCACCGTCCAACTTGTCGAAAAGAAGGAGTGCTGTTAGACTACTCTACCGACGGAGGTGCGCTTTAAAACATGTTCTATCACTGTCACCTTTTTGCCTCCCGCTCTGCAAATCTGTCCGTGTGCTCCTCAGGTGTGTCGTGGATCCTACTGCATGAGATGGACTATCTCAAATACGTGTCTGTGAGGAGAGATTACATCGTCCTGCCAGAGGGAGCCCTGACCAACGCTACTCGCCTACGTTGGTGGCAACCTTTTACTGTTTACTCTGGCTTGGCCTCTCCCAGCCTGGAACGAGCCCAGTGGGCCATAGACAACATCCTAGTAGGCGGGTCAGACATCAATCCGTCAAGCCTGCTTGACACCTTTGACGATGGTAAGTCTATGGAAAAAGAAAAGTGCATTGGTCAAGAGGTAAGCAAACCCCTTTATGTTTTGTCTTGTTTTCCAGAAGGTGTATCTCACGAGGAAAGTTGGAGCTTCTACCCGAATGCCGTGCGAACTGCGGGCTTTTGTGGAAACCCCTCGTTCCACCTTTACTGGCCCAACAAGAAACAAGACCGGACACATAACATCCTCGCCACTCGAGAACTTATAGTGCAGCCTGGATACATTTTACAGTTCATGGTATTAAAGCGATTCAAAATTTCTATCAGCAACTCTTATATGTATGTTGCGTTCGTTTGATGTTGATCGTCTCACTGTTTTAGATAGTAGTTGGCTGTGAGGCAGACACATGTCAGGACCATCATTCTGTCCTGCTGCAGTACAGGAAAGATGCAAGGTAGATCCTACTTCATAGCAATGGCCATGTTTGATATGGAATTGAACATTTGTCACGTGACTCTTTCAGGTCTGACTCGTGGCAGTTGGTACAATCTGAGTGCCTCCCCTCGTCAGTCAACAACGTGGGCTGCTCTCCCTTCCAGTTCCACGAGTCCACCATCTTCAGTCCTGTCAACAGCTCAACATGGACCAGGGTCACTGTTCAACTGCCTGACCACGTCTCTTCAGGGTAGCACTGGGCAATTCAATCCACTGAATAAAATGGCTGCAAACAGAGAGGAGCTACAGTAGTGTATAAAAACACACGTCAATATTGTCCCAGAATGGAAAAATGTAAAGCTTGTTTTGAATAATGTCATAGTCCTAATCTGTAAATATTACAAATCAGATTTTTCTGAAACAAATGAGATTTGATTTCAAAGCCGCGCCATGCAGCCATACTTCATTTTTTGTGTTGCATTTGTCTTGTAACTCGTCAACAATGTAGTTTTGTGTGCCATTTGTGGCGTGTTGTCCATTTCCAGGGCGACTCAGTTCCGCTGGATTCAAAAAGAGGGGGCGGGAGAGCGTCAGAGCTGGGGAGTAGACCGCGTTTACATCGGCGAAGCCTGCCCAGGACTCTGCAGTGGACACGGCTACTGCACAAGTGGAGTGGTCTGCATCTGTGATGAGGGATATCACGGTGAGTCACAAACAGTGGAAACTGATAAATACAGATTCAATTCTTTATGACTTTTAACAGAGCTACATGACTGGTGTCAACTCTGCTCAGAAAAGATGCAGCTTTTTATTTTATTTTGCAATATGATCACAACAAGCTAACCAATTTCCATCATTGTGCCCACATTGTTGCTTCTCCTCCCACCTGAACAGGTGATGACTGCTCCCTCTCTAGCAGAGACTTGCCAAGTTCCATTAAGGACAACTTTGAGTCGGGCAGCGTGTCCCCGGAGAGCTGGCAGCTGATTCAGGGTGGAGGAGTGGGCAGTGGGTGTGGACAGCTGTCACCGCATGCACATGGAGACTCTCTCTATTTTAATGGCTGTAAGATGAGGCAGGCTGTTACTAAACCGCTGGACCTCACTCGAGCCAGGTACAGGTACAGCCAAAACACAAATCTCAGGGTTTTTTTGCCTATTCATCACACTTAAACGTTTCATCTGAACAAGTTGTCCAGTATTGAATTGGCAAAGTAGCCACTGACATCACACTGCCCAAATCATATTTTTCTGTCAGTATGATGTTTGTTTTAACAAATGCTGTGTCATGCCAGACTGTACCGTCGAAAATATTTTCCCAAAAGGTTTGAGACTCATTAAGATATTTTTACAACAATGTGAGAAAAGCCTATATTTTATTTTATTTTATTTTATTTTTGTCTTAGCGGTGGTTTTTAGCTTTGAACTCTCCCACGGAGGTCATATGGTTAAGCAACATATTTACTTGTTGTCCTTGTGAGATATTAATATTTCTGATCCAAAATGTTTAAGTGTGATTAATACGCAAGTGAAATCTTAAATCAGGAAGGGGACAAAAACATAAAGTGTTTCTTAGAGATGCTATAATAAATGGAGCGAAAACTTGACGTGTCCCGCTAACCTTTGCCATCCCTTCTGTGTCTCCCCGCAGTAAGATCATGTTTGTGCTGCAGATTGGTAGCGTCGCACAGACAGACAGTTGTAACATTGCTCTGGACCGGGCTGACACGGTCGACCGAGCAGTACTGCTACAGTACAGCGTCACCAATGGAGTCAGCTGGCACGTCATCGCCCAGCACCAACCCAAAGACTTCATAAAGGCCCAGAGAGTTTCCTACAACATCCCACTGTAAGTGACTCCCACCAAAGCATTATTATCTTTTCAAATGTCATTTGATTGTGAGAGCTCTTATAATCTCATTGAATTATGCAGCTGTATCGAAGAACTGTCACGTGTTTATGGAGGTGTTATAATAATAATTTAACCAATACTCCAGCTGTCCTTTACAATACACACAGAATAAGTAATATGATTCTGAATACAGTGTATGCCTGCGTTCCCCAGGGAAGCGAGAGTTAAAGGGGTGATGCTGCGATGGTGGCAGCCACGCCACGACGGTGCAGGACATGACCAGTGGGCGCTGGACCACGTGGAAGTAGTTCTGTGAGTACCCAAATTCCCGGCCAGATGCTGGCCTACAACCCCACCAGAGCCCAAATCTGCCCTTGTCTGATCCCGCATCACCTGTAGATGACCCCCCTCCCCTTTTAATCCAAACATACACAGGAAGCGTGCACACAGATCGTAAGCGCATCGCCACACTTGCGTACACCGAACAGTGAAGTTCAACACTGCTTCTGCTGTCAGGCAAGCAGGAACGTTACTGCAGTTTGCTTTGCTTTGGAGGGATCTGTTTGTGGATAGATTCCTGCATGTTGCTCGAGATCTTGCTCTCTGCCAAAATGGGCACTTGTTGTTTATTCAAAACTAAACCCGACGCATTAGAAGCTGCTAACAACCAATTACGCACTTTTGCCCTGTTTCCTTTAAACAGTACAGTGCAGTTCAGTTGAGCAAAAACAGTACAATAAAGTACAATAATAGTTTCCCAATTTAGAATGAGCCAAGGTGGATGTTTTAGAAAAATTCTCAGGGCTAAACGCCAAACAAAAATGTCTTTTAAAGTATGAAGACTCTCAAGTTACTCACAAATATACATAATAAGTGTGAAATCTGTGCCTGGTGGATACACAGGTTGCCTTCTGCCGTCTCGCTGGAGAACGTGTGACTCTGAAGATACATGTTTTATTTTGTGCAATTTGATGACTTTCCATGGGTCCATATCACATTTCGGCGTCAGGGTGGAGCTGGTTCACTGATTGGTCAAAATTGGATTCATTTCTTGGCATGCTCCAGGTCGCATTCTTCTTAGCTGTAGCATTCATTACTAGGTGCGCACAGCTATGATGTCCCACCGTTGACGTCACAGCTTGCACCATCGCGCCGACATGAGTCACGTCAACTGAACTGTACTGTAGCTTTTGGTGGGAACCTGCTTTTTAGTGCCTAAACCTGAGCTGCCCCCTGGTCTCTGTGGCCGTGACCCCCTCCCCGCTACCTGTGCACGGCGTTCAACAGTGTCTGCTGACAAGCGTGACCATGATGCTCACACTCTTGTTTATTTCTCTCTGTTCAACACTTGTCCCCTCCTCCACACCCAATTTCCTTTTTCTTTTGCTCCCCTCCCCACTACCTTGCCGCTTCATGTGCTGCCTCGGATCCACCCTCATCTTCCACATCCATGCCCTCTGATTCTGATTTATGACTCCTCAACTTCCCGCCCCCATCACTGCCATTAATTCCATTTGTTCTCACTCTTTCTCTTCTCCTCCTCTTCCTACTCCTGGGGGCCCCTGCCCCATCCCTCCCCCAGGCCTGGGCTCCCACCCCCTCTCACCTTTCTGCGAGACAGCAGTCCCCCTCGCCTGCCCCTCCCCTCTCGCGCTCTAACCTCTGCTCTCTTCTGTATTCTGCTCCCTCTGGCATGGCTGTAGCGTCAGGTAAGTTCACCGCCTCTTCCCGAACAAACCCCCATCCTTCTCCCTCCTCTCTTTTTTGCCAGCCTCACTGCTCCTCACACAGCACACTCACCCCCGGTTTCACCCAACACTGTAAGCCTCGCTCATCATCACCGCAGTCATCTCCACGACCTCGCTTTTTCTCTCGGGTCCCCCGCAGACCAGCTGCTCACACAGTCCAGGTGGAAGCTCCGTAACGTGAGAGTCACTGAAACAAAACCAAATGAAATGGGCTCACTGTATGACAGAAAATGAGCGATAGCCATACCAATTTTTTCAATACGAAGACGACAAAAGTAACACAAATGTCAGTGCGGTGTGTTGGTGTGTACGGTATGTGTGACGTACTCGATTACAACACTTTTATCTGTTTTGTATGACCTGGCTGCTTATTTTGCTGGCTGTCTTTTGTGTTTCAAGTGGCTTTAAATGTTGGGTTTCAGGTTCAGCGTTTGTCGTTGAGTCCCTGGAACATTCTTTTTTCGTTTGAGTTCACGCACCAAACTCAGCTTTTACTTCCAGTATCAAACATCTGGCTGGAGCACTTCATCTGCATGGCTCAACGTATTGGGTCGATCTCATTCCCTTAATTGCAAACTCCGGTGTCTTCGATCCTCTGCTTTATTTTATTTTAGCAAGACCATCAAACTACTGCGCCAATGACGAGTTTGGGCCAGGGTGGAGCTAGCCATGGCTGCACTTCGGCCTTATTTTCCCATGTGCTTAAGTCAAAATGCCGAACAGCTATGCACTTTTCTGGCTGTGTGGACTCTACCATCCACTTAAATCTGACTTTTACTAATATTCATGCTAGATTGGCACATAGGGTGGAGAAGCTTTAGAATGTAGCCGTTTACTATCGCAATATGGTCATTCGAGCGTTCTTCCATCGACTCGTAAGTCTCGCGTCCCAGGAAGGTGTAACTTGAAGTTTAAATTCAGTTGCGGCATAGCCCTCCACATATTTAAGTGACTTTGGGAAAGCGACAACTTTTTGTGTTGTCTTCTAGTTGAGTAGATCAAACACAGGCTGTGAATCACCTGCCGAGCATTTTATTCGTTGACTTTCCTATTTATTGGCAGAGAATATTGGTGCCAAGGGACTTTTTTTTAACCCCATGTGCAACTGTGACCAGCAATTCTACTTCAAAGAGGGTGCCAGTGGCAAACATTAAATGACAAATGGACAAACCTTATTTAAAGGCCTGGTGTTTTTTTCTCGTGGATTTAACTGCCTTCCACAAGTCTCAAGAAAAACTCTGTGCCCCATGATTTACAGCCATCTTTGGAATTCAATGAATCTTGTAGTGTTTGTGCACTCATTCATTTGTCTCACATCCAGACAAGAGAATACACGATGAGAAATGCAGGCTCGTAAATAATGACTGACACAAGTACGTACATCCGCGCCGCGTCAACAACTTCAACGAGCGCTCAAGTATTTACCCTTTCTCAGACACTGTTAGCCATTAGCTGCAAGGTAATAGTAATCGATGCATCCAGCAAAAGTCATGCAGCTCTGCTTACCTTTTAGCTTTGATGTAGTCTTTCATCACTCCACGTCCAGATCGCAAAGGAATGGCGCTGGTGTAAAATGGACTAAATTTAACCAAAGACAGCTAAGTGACCAATGACTGAACCAACTGTTGTAGATCCTTTTCCGGCTCGCTGAGGAAGCATGGAGGACTGCAGGGGCATGCAAATAAGACAAATGAGATGGACCCATTGGCGTCTTTGTCATGGAGGGACCTCCCCTTTTTCCGTGGCCGTTGGCTGTTTTTCCGTCCATAGCCGACATGCGCTCAACCCTCCATCAAGCATCCAACCTTCCACCCCTCCCACAGCCTCTCCGCTTTGCAGAAGCGCCCCAGTTGCACAGCTGGCTCACTGGCATCACCCTACTGGACAGAAGAGGCAATGAACAGGCTAAGCGAGAGCGACGCGCCACCATCTCGTTTCGACCGCTTGTCTGCTCAAAACCATGCACTTTGTGTCGATTTTCTTTCCTCCCACTCTTTACTCTGACCTCAAATTCTCAGTGTCAGAGCGTGTGTGTGCGTGTGTGTCCCATGTCTTGTCTTGTAGGTTAGTGAAAATCTGGGTCGCGTTTCTTCTTTCCATTTTCAATTGGTAATGAAAATCGAAAAGTGACTGATAATTTATTTTTTTAATTTCACACACATAAAAACAAAAAGATGAGTTTGATTGATTCATTGGAGGCCCAAATAAAAAATACAACATAACCCCCCCCCCCCCCCCCCCCAGATCACTGGACTAAGTTTGATTTCAATATTTAATTGCTTGGGTTTATGAACCCAGAGGTTTGTTAATGGGCATTATTAAAGTTGCATTAGCTTTTTTCAGTCCAACAAGATACTGTCTACACAGAGTTCCTCGCGTATCATTGCACAATAGTTGCCCCAAGTCTACTATCGTCCTCATGCGGTGTACCCTTTGCATATGAAAGAGTGAAAAACAATGCGTGGAATGCAGGAAGCCAATTGCAGTCGCACTTCAAACTTGTTTGTTGTTGCTATGCAGTAATATGGCTGATGGATAATTCAGTGTATTGTGACAAGTAACAAGCTAATGTTTCTTGACTTATATTCATGACCAAACTTCCAGGTCATGTGAACACGAAGAATTGAGTATTAGAATCAAATTCAGTCCCCTGGCCTGTTTTTCTGTTTTATTCTTTTATTCTGATGTGAAAATTACAGTCTGAAAACTCTGTATCTTCAGTTTATTTGTGGTGGGTTAAAAACAAATGTGGAAACGTGATGTCATTTCTTATTTGTTTGTCTTTCAATTTCCATGGGCTCTTAATGGGTTCATTGTCGTGACATCACATCCATTGCGGATCATAGAGTTGATTTACCCAATTCCGTATTTATAGTGTTGAGTAAAAATGCCATGAACATTGTTGCGTTTGAATGTGCAAAGCGTTTTAAACTGCCACCAATGTTGAACTCACTCATGATTACGTGTGTCGCGCTGTCCCATAACTTGCTTTCCTGGACACAAAAACATATTGAAAATAGAAATAGACTTATAAAAGGAAGAAAAGCCAGGAAATACAAGTTAACTACATTTGAATTTCAAAAATCCGCAGTGCCTGATTTGACATTTGATCCGACACATTGAAGGTCATATGGGGAAAAGCTGTCCAGAATATTAAGCATCCCTACTTTTACTCTACGCTGTGAACTTAATTTGTCTATTTGGTAATTACCCTACACAGAACACAACGTGATATATTTTCTGTTTGAATAACGGGAATTGTTCATACCACACGCATTTTCCATCACCAACAGACAGAGTTTATTTGCACATTAAAAAAAGCTATATTTACTGTAGCCACAAGATTAGGAAAAATATTGACTTTAAGTCCTTTTTTTTAACCCTTTCGGGGACAGCGGTTACTGCAGTGGACAGTTTACCATCTTATCAGGTTACAGGCTGCATGAAAGGGCTAATTTGCTGCTCCTCGCTGCTTTGAGGGAGGACTTTGAAAGTTGATAGTTAGTTTAGTTTCGCACCGCCTATAACAATGCGTGTTTCTAGACCGTAATGGAAAGAGTCAATTGAAAACGGAAAGAAGGAATGGTCCACACATCCACATAGTTGTGGCACCATGTCCTTTGCAGAACATCAACAAATGCCCTTTTGTTGAGCAGCACGACTGGGTGCCAGAGTCGAGCGGCAGCATCGCAGCGACATCACCGCGTGTGCGCGCATGAATGAACCTGTGTGTGTGGAAACTTTGCACTTTCACTAATCACACATGTCCCTCCTTCCCTCTTTCACTGTGTTTGTATCCCTCCAGCACCCGTAAACAAAACTACATGATGAACTTTGCCAGACAAAGCGGCTTGCGTCACTACTACAGCCGCAAGCGACGGGCACTGCAGCGGCGTGCCTGAGCCTCCGGAGATGGGATTTTGCCTCCCCCCTTTGACCCGCCAATCACACACTGAGCCGTCCGCATTCATCCCTTTTGTCTCCTGACGACGTCATCACCAATTCAAGTTCGCGCTCTCGCCAAAATCTGTCCCATGTCGCGCCCGCGATGCTTTGCCGTTGGATGAAGATCGAAGACAGGAGTGTCGTGGCCATTTTGTTTACTTTCTACCATGGACGGTCAGGGTTTTGCTGTGGTTCCTCTTCCCACTAGGCTCCATCTCCTGCCACACAGAGCCTCCCCCCCCCACCCCTCCTTCATCCCCCCCCCCCCCATCCTCCTTTTCCAACCACACTGTGAAATTGAGAGATATCACTGCTGAACTGACCAGCCAATTTGAAGACGAGCCTCCCAATTCCACTGAGCTGCCGGGGGAGGATGTCTCCAAGGTGCCAGCCTGTACGCCAGGAGAAAGACCACCACTATGATACAGACCATGAGGAGGAACCAACGGTTTTGAAAGCGTTGGGTGGGAGTGGGTGAAAAAATATATATAATTCTTGCTGTTCTTGTGTGTCTGTGGGTTCTTTTGTGCTGAATTGACTGTGGTGTTTGTTCATTTGTTTGTTTTCTACTCATTCATATACTTTTAAGAGGTGGCAGGGGGCTCTGGGTTCTGCTTCCCTTTTCCCCAATTTTCCGGATCGGGCCGTTGTGGGCAGAGTGGAAATTCCACAGGACAGAACGAAAGATGGGGGGGGGAAAAAAACATTTTTTTAAAATGATGGACTGAACGTTTGTGCGTGTGTGAGTGTGTATGTTCATTGAAAAAAAAATCATTTTATATGTGTTGGCTCCCACAAAAATAGATATTTATGGTATATGGCTCTTCATGTGACCTATTTAAGATGCACTGTGCGTGAATTGTATGTTATTTTTCAAGTTGTTAAGTTATTAGGCAATCCAGTCCAGTCAAGTGTTCTACTGCATCTTCTCCCCCTCTTCTCTTGTGCTGTTCCCCCTTTTGCTCCATTCCTCTCTTCTGATTCCTGATACCTGGAGGTGAGGCTATTTACGTGTTGTTTTTTGAAGTCTGTGTAATATGCACCCTCTGCCCTCAGTGTACCCCCCGTCGAGCAAACTCCTGTACATACATGTATATCCATTTTGGGGAGACCCAGCAGCCTTATAAAAGGGAAATAAAAAAACTGCCTAAACCTCATCCTGTCCACCTTGCCTCAACCTCTTCATTGACCCTCTGCCAAACATTTAAATCATCTTACATTTGCAGGGCTGTAAAACTGGCTTTCATCGCAGGCCACTTCAGAGATACTGGAGTTGAAGTAGCGAAGCCACAAAAATATCTTGAGTAAGACTGCTGCATTGGTTGGAAGATATTTTCTTACAAAAATTCCAGTACAAGTTCCCGTGAACAAGTTTGTGCAGCTCAATAATTTGAGATAACACTGAAATTGAGTTTCTGCTTAGATCACTATTTTGATACAGAAAGAGCTGGCCGTGGTGGAAGGATGTTCAAATCCCATCAGGTTTCCTGAATTAAGAGAACCAAAGAAAAACACGAAGCCAAAAGAATTCGTCCACTCAAACTCAGTAGGGCAGCATTACTCCGTTCCTTTCGTCTGTTTTAAATGGGGCACAAGAATATCTGATCTATGTTGAACTCATTTTCACCAACACAGCACACCAAAGACATCCATCCATCCATTATCTGAACCGCTTTCTCCTCACGAGGGTCGCAAGCATGCTGGAGCCTCTCAGCTGTCTTCGGGCAGTAGGCGAGGTACCCCCTGAACTGGTCGCCAGCCAATCGCAGGGCACACATTGCCAAACAACAACAGTACACGCTCACAATCACACCTAGGGACAATTTGGAGTGCCCAATCAACCTACCCTGCATGTTTTTTCTGGAACGTAGGAGGAAACCGGAGTACCCGGAGAAAACCCACGCAGGCACGGGGGAGAACATGGAAACTCCATCACTTCTGCACCGTGAGGCGGACGTGTCGTAGTACCAGAACTAACCTGAAGGCTGAAAGGCAGCATGGATCCACAAAAAATACAAAGTGTCTCTGACAAAAAACAAAACAAAGCTCGGCTACCTGCTGCTTCTTGGTCAAGTGTTCATTCCTACAATCTCTTAGTGTCATTTATATAAGGTGAATGATTAAAAACATTGTTACATTTGACATCGCAAGCTCCCTAGATTGGCAGATAACACATTTTTGCCCCATTAACACAGAATTTGTGGATGTTTTTGAATGCGTGGTATGAAGTGAAACAAGTCATGGTTTATTAAAAGCTTTCATTTCTTGGAAATACTAATATTCAAAAATCAGTTATGTTAGAATATTTTTAAAACACCTTAAAACTATACAGTTCAATGTCTTTGGAGCATCCGCCACATAAATCCATGCTGAAAATTTCCCTCTTAACCCTGAGCGCTTGCTGTTCATCCGACATCACCTTCCGATCATTCCAGCAACAGTTACAAGTGTTACGGTGATGACAAAGGTGTTGGCAAAGAGGCCCGCACACGCGTTGCAATACGGCCGGTCACAGCAAGAGTAGCTCATTGTGTAGACGACTCCTTGGTAGGAGAGATCGTGCTGCAGGCCGCAGACCCTCCTCGGCATGCAGCCACTTGCGGACAGGGCGCTGAAATTGCCGTAGCGACCCTCCGCTTTGTAGCACACCTCACCCCGGGGACACTCGGTCACGATGGGCTGAAACTCGTACTCCTTCTCCAAGATGGGCCTGTAGAGGCAGCGCAGGTTGCCGCACAGCGTATAGGGCACCAAATGGAAGACAAAGAACGCAGTGACTTGCAGGACTTGCCAGATGCTCGCCCTGCAACAAAACCAGATGAGGCTTTCACAACGCAGCATTGTTTTTGTTACATTCTGGAATTTATTTTATTATACAAGATTAACTTAATTTCTCCAACTTGAAGAATGCTTTGTTAATAAAGACACAAACATACCAATGTTCGTTTATTTCATACACCTTCAACTTCAATACTTCAAATTGTCCATACGTGTGAATGTTAGAATGTGCGATTGGCTGGCCTCAAAGGCATGTATGGACAGGCTCCAGCTCACCTGCAAATCTAACGAGGACATGCCTGAAAAAAAAATGAATCGATGGACTTCTACATTACACTCGAAAAGTGAACACCTCAAGGCCCACGGCCGATGACGTGTGGAGTGTTGCTGTCACTGATAGGTACGAGCGCAGTCAGTGAATTGGGCGATTATTGACAAAAGCCCCACACTATTGGCTTATTTCGTACCGTGATTCCTCTCTTTGTAGCTACAACGATCGATTTACTTTTCCCCCTTACAATCACATCATGTTGTTTGTAGTTAAAAAAACAAAAACAATAGTGTCACAATAATACCACTAGGGGTCGTGGTTTTTCCTTTGTACTGAGTTGGTATGTGTGGGAGGCACAATCGCCGAGTGTGTGGCTGTCAGTTGTCATCAGATTTTTTTCGTTATTGTCAAGTTTAAGACCAAACCAAAGTGGCACTCCGTAGAATAAAGTCATGACCAAACTTAAGGAAATCTGTACTTCCCGGTTTTTCATGTACTGAATTGAAATAAATTACACAAAAGTGACACTGCAGGGATCGACAACAGAGGACACCTGCCCTCGCTTTCGTGAGTGTGGTGCATTATGGGATTTGTAGTACTAGTAATGCGTAGTGGCCATTTATCCATTCAGTTTCTATAGCCATTGTCCTTATTATGAGCCCTTCCGAACTATCAGTGGCGTATAACACACACACACACACACCTTCAATGACTTTAGCATGCATGAGTGCACATAAAATAATCCCCCCCACAAGCAGAGCATGAAGATACAAACACCACACAAGACTCCAGACCCAGGTGTTAAATAACAAAGCTCAAAAATGTGCGGCAGACAACTCAAATGACTTTTTTTAACCTTACCTTAACATGTTAAATGTTTTCAATTCTTATTATTACTTGGTCCAGTGTGAACATTTTCTTCAAAATGAATCCCATCACACCAGACCAAGTAATCCATTTGAGCATTCGTGAGTAAAAGCAATGAAGTCCATTAATCATGTGTAGGACAAACAGGTTTGATGCTTCCCATGAAGTCTCGCTTTCAGCCTGTTAATTTGCACAGTGATTTCATCTTTTCATACGTACAGTCATGCACATTAAATCAAAACTTACATGGTGGCCACCTTCGATGTGGAACTTGAGTTGGGAAAGCAAAGCCTCGCAGAGCTCGTCCCTGTCAGTCCTGGCTGCACTGCATCATCTTCGTAGAGAGGCCACACCTTCACTTTCACACACACCTGCTTGAATTGAAGTTTCTTTACAATTTAAAAAAAAAGTGATGAAAAGCAATTGGTGAGGTATGTCAATTAGATATATTGTACGTACTCAGTTTTAATGATATTGCATTAGAGTACAAGTGTCAAACTCAAGGCCAAATGAGATTGTTCTTTTTTCATTTGGCAGAAAATATTTATAAAATTGCAATGTCCTTCAAATTTAACAGATATAGCGAGTATTTCGTTTTCATGTAAATGTAAATTAAGCTATGGAGAATGAGGGTGGGCGAACCCCATTTTGTCATGTTGAGTTTAAGAAATGAACAGAGAAACCTGGTAGTTTTAGTTTTCACATATAGACAGTCCTTCATTACTTTTTTTTTCTAGCTTGGGTGCAGTTGTTAGTTCAAGTGACAGATGTTTGTACTTTGACCACTCGATCACTAAACCTTTCCTGGCAGCTAAATGCAGAATCACTCCTGCAAAATGAGAGAAATGAAGTTAGCCCAATCTAGTTCTCTGTGGCTCAAATGAATGATCGTTGGAGACTTATATGGGGGCCACAATTTTTGTCTTCTAACTTCAAACTTGATTTGTTAATCACATATTGAAGACTCCGTTTCTGGGTAAGCTGTGTTTAGTATATCTAATATGATTCGACAGTCACATAATGAAAGGCCCCGTCAGGGAAACCATAGCTATGATGACAAAAATGAGTTTGATTGTCAAATACTAGAGTTTATCAGGTACACAGTTGATGAAACAGGTTGTTAAATTGTTAAAAGGTTGCCATAAAAAAATGATTTTTTTTTTTTTAAAGAATATCCATATCCAAACTCGGCAAAACAGGAGACCATTTGTGCATTGTGCATGGCAAAAGAAATTTACAGCATGTCGGTGTCAAAACGAGGAGGGATAATCATCTTTTAAGAGCCAACTTAAATCTACTCATTTTAATTATCTGCAATCTTTTTTTTGTGTGATCAGTGTCATTCTCATAACATAGTTGCCCAAGTTATATTTGAATGTTTACACAGATGTCTGTCCTGTTGCCTCAATTCAACCTTTGTCTATTCCGATGACCTGAATGACAAAAATCGACATTTCCCCCCCCCCCCCCCCCAAACACATTCCTGGGGTTTTTTTCCATATCGTGACAACTTAAAACGACTTTGGCAGTGATGCCATTTAGTTTACAGATTTCAAACTCATGGCCCAGGGACCAGATCTGGCCTACCACATCATTTTATGGCCTGTGACAACAAATCAAGTCCATCAATTTATTGAGTATATGCGGTAATGTGCGATTCAACATTTACATGGATTGTCACGGTCCCGAGGAAAATCATAATTCCATTACGCTTGGAAAAAATATATATATATATATATATGTATAGACAACCAAGATATGTTAAATAGTCAAAAGACTTGATAGACATCTCGTATTGATTGACACCATTAACAACAAAGCGGAAGGTTCAAGAGTCTTTTATTCGTTTTCTAATCCAGGAGGAGGGTTGTCAAATCCACCTTTTCTTTTTCTCTCTGGAGCAATACACATCACGATTGTGATTCCTGCCAGACAATCACTTCATGATGATGCGATAAAACAGTTGAGCGCCCATGGCTACCTGGCCTCTTCTTCAGTCACGCACACCGCAAACACATCTACGACACAAAGGCCAAAGGTTCAGGGCTACCGGGATCATCTCCACAAGACCCCCAGAGCTTCTCCCTGAGAGCGCGAGTCGCATTGCCGTTCTCCCCCTTCTCTGCCAGAACTCCCAGCAGCATCTTCAGTACGTCTTGGGACGTGGGCGTCATGTTGCACTTGTCCTTACAGCAGCAGCTGTGCCTCAGCCGGTACTCCACCCCCATGTGAGAGACAGCCAGGCGGTTGCCGCACAACCGGGCGTCCACACAGCCCTGGGAGGACAGCACGTGGACGACGCCGTAGTAGGCCCTGGAGGTGGCGCAGCGCTGGCCCGGCATGCACTCTGTGCTGAGGTTGGTGCAGGGGGACTCTTTGGGCTGCAGGGGGCAGAAGTGACACAGGAGGCTCGTGGGATGGACCAAGGCTGGGAGGAGCAGCACTGCTGCCATCATGATGCAAATCAGAGTCAGGCTACAGGAAGAAAAAAAAAAAAGCACTGTGGTTGGAATCACAAAAATTAAAATAAGAGACCATGCAGAAGTGATCACCTTCTCTCGAGTACATTTGTAGGCATGTTTGAGTACTAGTTTTTCATATTGACAACATAACTCCCAAATTTATTGTCATTCAGTCTGAAGCTTTATTTGCAGGTAATGAAAAATGATCAAAAGCACAGCTGCAACTCATGACTATTTGAACATTTTAATCAGTTGATTAAAACATGTAATTTCCATCCCTTGACTGAAAAAAAGACATTTTGAATTGACAACATAGAAAATTAACAAATATATGTCAGGAAAAAAAGGAACAATGTTTAAAGCAGTTATTTGCAAATGTCCGTTTGATTCAACACATGGATATAAATCAGATGGCTTTCACGTAAGACAATAGAAATCTGACACTTCCCGTTAAAGGGTCGAAATGCCCAGCATTGAGACAATTTTAACTTAATCTCTCAACAATTAATCGACCAACAAAATAGTATTTTAATTTGAATATTTACTATCATATTTACACTTCATAAAAATTCCCCATCAAGCTTATTGGGGAGTTGGGAGTGAGTGAACAGAATCATTCACTCATTCCCTTCTCTCTGATTGCTAGATTTTTAAATTAGTTTTCTTTTTGCCCTTTAATACAGTGGATTAGATCGTTCACATTCGATCACTTTTCATTTATGGATTACCTCTGCTTTCTTTGCGCTGCCATCTTAGCATCAGAGGTCCTCGATGAAAATGCTGCAACTGCTGCTCCTCCTGCTGATGGTGACGATGATGAAGACATGCAGCCTTCGAAGATTATACACCTTGTGATTGCCAAGTAGCGACAGGTGTGCTTCACAGCTTTCAGACACGTGCCAGATCATTTGCGGACGAAGTGTGGCAAATAGGTAAGTCTTTATTTTGATGATCAAATAACAATTAGCATGTGTGCATGTATGTATTTTTTAAATTCTTTTAATTGCGATTCACAAATTCATACCAAAAAAAAGAAATCAACAAATGTTTACGAACTGTTTAGCTGACAGATTCCATTCACAAAATATTTATTGACAATTGTTAGGATGAAAGAATACAAACTAGTTAAAAAAAAACAACCTTCATTTTAAATATTCAATAAAACATAAATGTATGAGCAAAGTTGATTTGGGTTTTTTTTCCGGACCGGTTGACCGTTTCAAATTGGGCATTCATATCATATGCTAATGTCGCCATCTGGTGTATGTTTCTGAAAATGCATTAGATGGACAAAGTGTCATCTAGAAGACCATTTGTCATACCTGTCACCTCATACGGTTTAGCCATTGTTCATACGGATTTTGTGGTGAATCTTACGTATATGGCCGTATCGCACAAATCATACGGATTCTGAAAATTTCCGTTATTCCCCCCGCCCCCCTAACAGGTAGTTCCGTTTGCTTTTGCCCAGAATGGTGCGAGTCTACTCGAATGCTTTCATTTCCGGTAACTTTCCAGTAAATCACGTGGTTCCTAGTTGAAAACAGCAGAGTATTCATTGCATACTTCGGCCAGACATTGTATTATGGAGATCTACAATAAATATCATTGAAAATTTCGTGGGTTTTTTTCTGCCGTTATTTTGACATATAAAATGCTTTGGTATGTTATAAGGATTTTTTGCTCTTTATAAGGATTGTTTTGGTAGTTTATACAGGTTGGCGCTCCGAAAAGTTGACAGGTATGATTTGTCATGTGACTCATGTCATACTGAAACAATCCTTCATCCTAAAAAAAAGTGATTATTATTTTTTAATTTTTTTTGTATTAATGGTGTATTGGCAGCACGGTGTGCAACTGGTTAGCATTTGCGCTTCACAGTGCAGAGGGGCAAGGTTCGATTCCGGCTTTGGGCTTCCCTGTGTGGAGTTTGCATGTTCTCCCCGGGCCTACGTGGGTTTTCTCTGGGTACTCTGGTTTCCTCCCACATTCGAAAAACATGTACCCTAGGTTAATTGAACACTTCCTGATTGTGACTGTGAGAGCCAATGGTTGTTCGTCTATGTGTGCCCTGCGATTGGCTGGCAACCAGTTCAGGGTGTACCCCGCCTTCAGCTGGGATAGGCTCCAGCACGCGCCTGACCCTTGGGAGGATAAACCTACTTAGAAAATTCATGGTTAATGGTGAGTTCTTTCACAGCCAAATTATTCAATCCAAGTATTCATTCTTGACCTTGTTCATGCTGGGACACAGAAATCGTCTTCAACCCAGAGAGGCTTTAAAACATTATGTTAAAAAAAAAAATTGGTATTTCACAGATTTCGCCAATCGCGGGTTATTTTTGGAACATTACACCCGCGATAAACGAGGGACCACTACATACATATTAAAATGATATATTGAATAAATGGCTAAGATTGTGCTGTAAAAAATGTTTTTAATCAACTAATCTGGTATTTTCATAACTAGTCCCAATCAGCCTGTCCATATTGCCTGGTTGATTCAGAGGTGTGATGTTGAAGCAATCCAACAGTTGACACATTTGACCTTTTGCCTTTGGTTTTAACAAAACACATTGTTTATTATTGATGTTACGAACTATCATTTACGTATTTCACACTCAATCGCCTCAATTTACAGTAAATGAAGTTGTCCTTCCTTGTACAGTGGTTCCTGTAAGAGAAACATATTTAACATGAGCTCATGTATTCAGACCACTTCATTAAGTACACTTGCCCAACGTCCAATAAAAAAGCTGTCTCATTAAATTCTCTTTCAAAGATAATTATGTTTCATTGACACTGTCAGATGGATCATAATGTCCCTAAAGTTATATTATGTAGTTTAAAATATGTTTTTTTTCCTATTAACTGGAATAGGTGAACTGTAAAGGCAGAATTTTTGACGCAGCTCTTATATTAAATCTCATTTGATGCAAATGGCCCCAATGTTGTGAATACATGATGTTGCCCTTTGTGAGATTGCGTCCATACTTTCGACTCTTCGTCAATCTCCAGCTGACCATCCACCCAGCGGTGATCTTCCTCTGCAGGGTCGTAGCTGTACACAGGAATCAGCTGGTGGCGCAGCTCATCTAATCTAACACAACAACCCACAGAATGAGAAATAAAAATTCAAACTAGTAAAAAGAAAAAACAAACGAGGAGCTTGAATTTAAAAAAAAAGTCTGACCTCATTCTCTTCTTGATAAACACAACCTGAGGGTGAGCACATCTGAAGTCATGTGACTGACAAAGAGAAGACGAAAAAAAATGTCGAAGCCTTCTTACCAAGGCTGCCACACTCACGAGCAGTGTGAGGAGGACGAAAGGGACAAGAGCATAGTAGCCAACAAATCCTCTATCAGCGTTTTCAGATGAAACGTGAGGAGCACTTTGGTTGTAACACATTTTGATCTGCTCACTTTCTTCCCGGGCGGCCTCACATGGCACCTTTGTGACACATTCAGTGGTGCGCCTGTCGCTTCTGTGCCACTGTAGTATATCAGGGCAGGGTCACCGACCTTGATGAGAGCTGAGAGCTACTTATTGGGAACTCATTCATAAGATAAGATCAGATAAGAAAACCTTTATCAGTCATGCAAAGGGCTATCAGTTTCGTACACACCCCTGAAAGGAAAAAAAACTTTCATTATCACGAGCAAGCAGGATAACATAAAAAAGCAGGGGTGAGCAACATCGTGCATGTATTGGGGAGTTGAATGAAAACAATGCAGGATCACTACGGAGTGCAGATCATCCCATTGAGAGAAGTAGTGTCATGTCAAAACATTGCATTTACTTTAAACCTGTTTAATAACATTCCTGGGGAGGGAGTGGGATCAGGCAGCCACCTGATTTGTTTATTTACACACACAAAGGAAGTTTCTGGCGTGTGCCAGTGCAGGATTTTTTTCCACTTTTATTGACCGTTTCAATTTCCCTTCCCATCAAGGTTGAATCGTACAACTGTTTAAAATAAACAGAATCAAGCTTGTTTTCCCGGCACAGGTTCCAACATGAGGTACTTTGGACATCGTTATCCAAAATGATAATATCCATCCATTTTCCGATCCACTTATCCTCACAAGGATCGTGGGGGGTGCTGGAGCCTATCCCAGCTGTCTTCGGGCAGTAGGCGGGGGACACCCTGAACCGGTTGCCAGACAATCGCAGGGCACACACAGACAAAAAAAAAAACATCCATGCTCACACTCACATCTAGGGACACTTTAGAGTGAGTGTTCAACCAGCCCGCCATGCATGTATTTGGAATGGGGGTTTCTGGTACCCGCAGAAACCCCCCGTGGGCCCGGATAGAACATGCAAATTTCACACAGGGAGTCCGGAGCTGAAATTGAACCCGGTACCTCTGCACTGTGAGGTCGACGCGCAAATCACTGGACCACCGGGCCCCCCAGAATGATAATAATAACATATATTTACTTATTATTATTATTGTCATTATAAATACTGTAATGTGATCGACACTGTCACAAATATAGCACTGACAGATCGAGGAAGTCCTTCCTTATGCCACACAGCTTTTTAATTTCATCCTGAGACGAAAATGCTAATATTGTCAGTATCCTGAAATATTCACTTTCTTCTGTCTGTTCACACCCACAGGAATGATGACTGTTATTTTATTCTATTAAGAAGGAGACTTGTAGAGATGCGGTCGTTTGCAAACCTAGCTAGCTAGCGAGCTAGCTTGCAAGTACCCTTGTATGGAGTCACGGAAAGCCTAGTATTTGGAAGTTTTTACAGGTTGTTATTTCCGAGCTTTTCTGAGCTTTTTTTTTTTTTAATCGACTGAGGCCTTGTAATTGCTGACTTTCTTTTTTGTTTTACCAACTAATTAGACATTTTGAAGGTTTAAACCATGGGTCGTGTTGGAGGATGATCAAGCAGGTGGAAGCGCGTTGTTGTCGACACGGCGGGATCCCTTGACCGTTCTCCACTTCCCCAGGTCCTCCGCGTGTTCGTTTGATTCGGGCTGAGTTGATGTGCAAAAGTCAGAGGCTGGAAATGGAGAAGTTCTTGCAAGATGTTTTACTGCACATTCAGGGCACAACACGAATCGATTCGGGCTCCTGTGAGTCTCAGATTTCATCAGGAAGCCCCGAGCAACTACAGTCACACGTACATATAGGCATAGTATGTTAATTATATTAATTAGGGGCGGGCAGTCCTTCCCCTTATGTAAAAATCAGAAACAAAGAAAGGTCAATGTAGTTCAATCTTGGCATTTTGACAAAGTACAGACCATATCTGCTGGTCCATAAATCTCGAGACAAGAGTTCCTCCTCTAGGGAACTTGACAGCCTTCAGGAACTTTCCCAAGGTGGGAGACGCAAAAGAAAACACTTGGGGGGCTGTTAATTACTCAAGGGGAAATAGGACCCCAGCTTCACACTACATTCTTTGTTTTAAGTAGCGGATGTTCAGGACAGAGACCTAATAGTCAAGGTCGACCTGTCTATGATACAAAGTTTTAAGCTAAACATATAACATAGGTGATATCTTCAATCGCCAGTAATGGGATTTTCTCTGAATGTCATAGAAGCGGTCACTTGAAAATGTAAACTCTGGCAGAGAGTCATATGAGTAACGTGTCATATTTAACACACATCAAGATCAGTGTCTTCACAAAACTGAATATCATTCATTTTAATTGAAGTGGAGCAAATTTGTTATTTCATTACTCTGTGTCAAACTGGTAGCCCTTCACACAATCAGCACCGCAGAAGTAGATGTCAGTTTCAAAAAGGTTCGTGAATGATCACCCCTGACTTAAACCTTCCCTAATTTTTTGTGTTCATTATTTGTGTTGTAGTTTTGACCCTCAACAACTCTTTTTTGGAAATCATAGCAAGCAAACTAAGTAGACCAACGGAATAGTGTCAAGAATCAGTGTGAAAAGACACATAATGAGTTTACTTTTTACTTTTTTGATCTTCCCGGATTGTCCCCACTTCTGGGTCACAGTTTTGGCTGAAGTTATGGTCTAGGTTTTACAGACTGATGCCCCTCCCAACTCCAACCGTCTGTGATTGGGACAGAGTTGTCCTGGCTGGCCCGCCAAGGCTAGATTTTCATTATTAATTCAATACATTGTTTATTTTGCTTTAATCATGAGACAACTGAATTCTCCCAATAAGGCAGTCGAAACATTGTATCTTCTTCTCCCAGCCAATAAGTGAAAAAGGTAATAAATGAAAATCTTTCAGTATAAAATTTCAATATGAACGTAACATCCCTGTGATAATGTGTTTCCTCCAGCAGAGAGCGTGTCATCGGTGTTGTAGACCAAGTGAGCGAAGAAAAGGAAAGTGCATCCAGTGGGAGGAGTAAACACATGAGTGTCACCAGCAAGTGTTCAGGTCTAACCCGCTGAGCATGATGGCTTGAAAATGGGACCACAAACAATACCTCTGATGGTAGGTCACTAGCAACTCGGTCTACTTTCATTTTATTTGCAATTAAGGAGTATTTGGATTATTTTTTTAAAACCTGCTGATAAATATCATAAATCTGTGGAGATATTTGAATTACATTTGGGAGTTGAAGTAAACGTCCTCCTTTGAAGCAAATGGCCCAATGTTGTGGCTCCTGTGTTTTTCAGTAAGCTTATCATGTTTTGGCTTGTGAAGCTTAGAGGTCCCGAGAAATTGTGGAGCAGTGCAGCATTTCCTGTTAAGATTTGAAAAGCTGTTAATGATTAGACTCAACCCTTAAGCTTCGGTGACACTCAAAAAGTTCGGGATAGTCAGCCCTTAGGTTGAATTTTAGGATGAACCTAAAATGCATTACAACCTTTACAGATGAACTTAATTTGACTTCTGAATACTCATGTCCAACTGTTCAATGCTTCCGTAGTTTTAGCAATAACTTTCTGGTTGCTAACATAGAGCTGAATGGCACAACATGTTGGATCCAGGAATCACCCAACACATTTCCTGGTTCAATTCGAATCTATATTCAAGCAGTCCTCCTCAGCCTGATGCTCGCCTTTTCACATCACAATTTATCATCAGCATGTTGTGACAGAGATCGAGCGACACTGAAACAGTCACCGAAAGGACGTGTAATGATTTTCCTGTCATTTGATGCAGCGTGCCCCACTGTGACCTGACATACTGCGCCATCAAGACGCACTCGAGTTACAATGTGATGGATCCTGCTGGACCGCAACCAGGACCACCCCCTATACCAGCACGTAGACTGCTCCACAGACAAAACGCAAAGCGTGACCACCCCGCATCTGTGACAGAAACTGAATTTGCGTCTCATGTTTACGAGGAGATCGATATTAATGTCGAAAGTTATCAAGTACCAAGAGTCATACCCCCGCCTCTTCCGAAATCTCGGCCTGAATCCCAGACTCAAGGCCGAGGACGTACCCAAGGTGCTCAGCAAGAGGGATATGTGGCTCTCCGACCCCGCCGTGCCGCCCCACCGGTCCCGAGTGCAAAGGCTCCAAGTGGACAAGACCACATTTCCCCACCTGTACCCCCCAGGAAGCACGCGCCGCTCGGCCACAACAGAACCAGGTTCTCCTGTGATCTGACTGTCCCCGTCCACAAATTGGTCCGGTCCAACACACAAATAGATGACCTGGTGAGTAACTGATAGCGTTTTTCTGCCTTGACCAGGATTTAAAATTGACAGCGTGAAGGCCTAAACGATTGTCTTTCACATTAGGATAAATGGCTCATCAAACTGACCGACGCTCCAGAAGGCAGCACAACAGTGATGGCTGCATTCTGTCAGGCCACATCCAGGTAAGATGTCACCTGATATGCAAGGCATAAAAAAGTATTGGCTTTGTTGTTTTATTGCACATAATTTCTGGACAAATACAATTAGATTATGAAATGACCATATTTTGTTGATGACCTGAATCGGTTTTAGATTCAGGAACTTTGCATTTTGACTCAATATGGCAACAATGGAACAGAATCATAATGGCATGGATTAGCAAATGCTTTGACTGTTTTATTTCGTCCACTTAAAGTCCACAGAATGCGCTGAAACCATGCATGCGCCAGTTGTCTATTAAGCACTTCCACTCTGACCTGAAAATATGGATGCTACTTCTACATAAGTACAGGATATGTTTAATCTAGGAAAATCTATCCATTTAAAGCCTCTGCCTTTCTCACCACGACATGCACACACCCACAATGAGGCGCTCTAAAATAGGCGTGCCCGTAGATTACCCAAAGCATTTATAATGGGTGTCGCCTGAGCAAATCTAGCTAACTGCACATCACTATGCGCCGGAAAACCAAACAAAGGTGCTGTTATAGATTTTAAAGGGCACATTTCCGGAAATTATCTTAAAACATGTGTCAGGTATTTCGAAACAAATCTCTGAATTCACTTTACAGGGTCTTTAGGGTTTTTTGGTGGAGATCTATTAACTGTAGTCGTGTATTACAGTATATCATTGCTAAAGTAGCAAGTTTAATGTTTGGCCTTTTTGAACCTGATCATCTGCAGTAATTTCCCAAATAAAATCTGAGTCAGGTGAAAAGAATGTCTTTGTTTTGCAAGTCTGGGTTTCGATTTGACAGGCTGCTGTCACGCTACAAGCACACGCAAGTGGCTCACAACACAGGTGCGGTGTGTGCTCGAGTGTCACGCGTCCATCCCGCGCTGCTGCAGCAGGTCGAGCTGATTGTCAACGTGGCCATCGAAAATAAAAGTCACCAGCTTCCAATCCCAACCACAGGTACAGTATCGTCCATCAGTCAAGATGCTACACATGCACACACACTCACACATGCGCACACTCTCTTACAAAAGGCAAAAATAAATCGGTCACTTTTTGTGAGTACATACAGCATATGCAGGGTTGAATTCGTATCATTTGTCCAGTGAACAGGACAGTGCAAAGTTTCATCGATGAGATCTTCCAGCTGTTCGAGTTCGCTCGCAAACCCACCGGCCATTATGTTCTCAAGTTGTGCAATTCGGAGGAGTATCTCCACAAGTAAGTCGTTTCATTGAGCAAACTTTTTATTTCCTCCACTTCATACTGACACATCGGCGCCGCATCGTCAACAGTGACGAGCTGCTGGGTGTGCACGAGGTCGTTCAAACACACTGCAAGTTCAACATGGACCTTCCCCTCCGACTGCTCCACTCCAGCAGCCGAAGACGCAGCCTGGCCAGGGATGTGAGTCACCACCCACTGTCTCAAAGGTTAACCATTGACCAGCAATGAGGCCTGCCCTGCAAACTGATTATCAGGGTTGGTGTGGCTGTGAAAACACTACCTGCTTTGATTCTTTAAAAAAAAATGTTTTTTAACTTTGTTCTGTATACAACTCACATACTGGCTGCTGGCATTTGCGTGACAGATGGAGAAAAAAAAACACTCTGATCTATTACATGGTAATGTGTTGGGATGAACAATTAATTGAATTCATATCATTCGTTCATCTCTATTATTTTATTTTTTATTTTTTCCCCTCATACATCATAAAAATTGTAAAAAATGTTCCAATGCGGAACTGTCACGATAATGATTTAAAAATATTCATAATATGGACAAGGTTTTAAGTAACATTTTAATGTTCATCTTTAGGATAAACCAGAACAGATATCGTATACTTAACCAAAGATTAATGGGCATCAATTCATAATATAACTTTTTTTTTTCCCCTTGAGGAAGGGGACGACAAACCTTCGGGTCATGTCTACGAGCTGGTGAGACCCGTCTGCGTCTTCAACGCTTGCAAGTAAGATACCGAGCAGTCACTCCCTTCACCGGGCTTTGCTCGGCGTCTAAATACTACTCTCATGATGACATCTCACCGGGTCACAAGCTTTGTGTGTTTACAGGAAATATTGAATAAAGAAGATGTGTGCGTACGTGTGTGTTTCACCTCTTAGCTTTGTATTTCTCAGGTTGAGTCTGCAGAATGTGCTCTTAAGCTACAGCAGGGAGGAGGTCATGCTGATGAGAAATAAAGTGAGTCGAGACAGCTCACTGTTCACGTGTAAAAATAGATGTGAATCAAGCGTTCCAAAATATCTTGATGTGTACAGTCAGGGATGAACGTTAACGTCATGGTGACCCACGTTCGCACCGTTACCGATCTCCTGTGCGGCCTCTCAGGCGAGGAGCTGGAGGACGCCATTGGCCGGCTCAACAGAGTCAACCCCATACCTCTAGTAAGGGGGCACGTCCATGTCATGCAGCCTCATTTTTCAAAAATCACAATCCTGCTCGATGTTTGTATTTTTTCACATCACGTCTTTCATTTTCCATGACTCTGATGCATGTATTATATGTGTCCTCGCCTCTTGTTGCAGAGCTATGAGGAAATGTCAGAA
This sequence comes from Hippocampus guttulatus, assembly GCF_054856545.1. Lineage (NCBI taxonomy): Eukaryota > Metazoa > Chordata > Actinopteri > Syngnathiformes > Syngnathidae > Hippocampus > Hippocampus guttulatus. Next base: position 16,764,168 of record NC_141264.1, on the reverse strand, counting down.
TGTGAGAGTGGTGAGTAGATGTCTTTAAACACACAATATATGGATATATATATCAAATATATGGATATAATTGCATGTCATAACAAACATATGTTGTGTACGGTATTCCTTGACTAAACCTTTTATCATTCAGCTATCATTCAAAACAAGTCACATTTTTGCCCTATGTACGCTCTAAATTCATATCAAGACGATGACTGTCACTGAAAATCATTGTGTATCTTGCAGCCATGCGGGTGCTGCACGATTCCCTGCTGAAAGTCATGCAGAGCTTCTTTGCAAACTTCCTGTCCAACTTCAGAACTCTGGACATGGCCAGCAAACCTCAGACTCGTGATGTGGAGGATAACGGTGAACTCTTACGGTTCAACGTGGCCGCGCTCTATAAACTGCAACCCAGCTGGCTGGCAACGTATGACATTAGCTGTGCAATGAGCACAACATCACACTAAAAACACGATCTTTATTCATTGTTGTTGGTTTTTTTTTTTCTAGATTTGACTGCTTTTCAATTTCCTGTGAGCTGACCTATGGGGAAATTCAGATTTGCTCAGCCGTGGTTTCTGAAAACATCAGCACTACTTTATCATTTGAGAAGAAAATACGTTGTAACCGCATGTGAGTTCACTTTCCACTTTTGTTTGACGGTCCGGTACAATGGAGCCTTTAACTCATTCACTCCTAAAGACGTTTTTAAACGTCTTTTCAGACTTGGTCTAGAATTGGCTGGTACTGAATGAGTTAAGTGACAATCAAGTCAAAAGTGTTGTGAGCGACTGGCTGAGACATCAGTCCAAAGATTTTTACGTTGAGGGAATATGGAAGCTAGTGCACAGATGGGAAAAGTGTGTGACAGTGTCAGTAGACTATGTTGGAAAAAAAACAAAAAGGAAAAAGTAAGATTCTTTCTGTATTACCAGTCCTAATACCAAAAAATTCACCTTATTTATTGGATGTCCCTCGTAGATATATATTCATAAGATGTGCTTTCAACTGTTCTTGTTATTAATATATTGTTTTATTTTTTTTGTGTGTGTGTGTGTAGTGTGTTTCCATTGCAACAAAGAGACAAAAGCAAGACTAATTTGATTTACGTGTATGCAACATAACTGTCTGCTGTAGGGTCCTGCAATGGCCATTAGGAAAAAAAATTATTGAAATAAACATCATAGGGAAAAACCTTCTCACGTTTCAATTAAAAAAAAAAACATTTTCAGTACTAGGCAGTTTTAAGGGAGCTCCTGACCACCCAAATGTAACTCTTTGACTCCAAACGTTCTGTAAATGCAAACACAAATAGTCACAGTTGTGTATTTGGCTGTCAGGATGGCGTTTCCTGTCCCAGTAAAGCAGTTGCCCTACGAGAGCATGCTGACCTTCCAGCTGATGGGCTCAAAGCGAGGAAAGAGCCCCGAGCTGCTGGCATGGGCTGTTCTACCTCTTTACAGCAACAGGTATTGGGGCATCTTCAACACACCACACAGATACGATATTCCATTTTTTCTTTAAGGAACAGTTCCCACCATTTTCCATTATGCAACAGAGCGAATGTTGACTAAATCGTGTGTGTAGAACCCTAGCCAGAGGGACCATCCTGCTCAGTTTGTCCATGTTGGCCATGCTGTCTTCTCCCCCCTCCCCGGCCCTTTTTGACAGCCACCGACAAACAGTGGGGGTCATCCTGCAGGTGGGGAGTCTCCAAAAAACTCTGGTAGCAAAAACAAACAAAATCAACAGCGTCACTCATCATCTCTTCCATGCAGGTTGAGTTTCCAGATGAGGTCACCTGGACGTATCAGAGGCCTGTTGCGCTCCCCGGGTCCTTCATATTCTCTGCGCCTTGTGAAGATCTGGAAAAGAAAATGTCACAAGTATCCAAGAAGCTCTGCCTTTGCTTGTGAGTCGGAATAAAAAAATATATATATATATCAGATGTATCTTTCAAATACATTGCAGAATTTCAAATAAATTGATGATAATGAATGATTTTACATTTCCATCCCGTATGGCTAAATGTAAGCGGGGCGCCCGTGTCACAGAGATTGAAACTCATTCGTCAACTCATTTCTTTCTGCGTCCAGTCTTTCAGAAAATGAGAAGAGCTTCCTGTGGAGTAAACGTCACAGCTGTGACAAAGCAAGCACCTTCCTCCACCTGGTGTTAGGTGGCGCCCCCAAGTGGCAGTCCGAGGACCTGACAGAGATCTACACAGTTGTGGACCGCTGGGCCATCCACCTTCCCGAGGAAGCCCTCTTCCTGCTCACCGATAAGTAGGCAGCAGCTCTCATCCCTGCCATGATTCCGCATTGCTAGTTTACTTAATTGAAGAAAACGAAAATTGTGTTTCTTTTGTCCAGTTTTCCGGACCAGACAGTGCGTGAGACCTCTGTGCAGTATTTTGTGCAAATACCCGATGATGAGCTGGAGCTGTTTTTGCCGCAGTTGGTCCAGGTTAGCACCGTAACAAGCACATCTCATCATTCCCTACTTCCGATCCGATCCTGGGCAATCGGCCCCCGTCAGGGACTTGCCCCCCCTCCCGGGTCCCACACCCGGCACGAATCCCGTTGGTGTCTTGCAAGGTTCCCCGCCAACATTTCCTTCCCACACCTCCCGCAAGCCACCCTTCTCCCTCCGCGACCCCCATTCGCCCTTCGTTTCCCCCCAGCCCCCCCCTCCACGCGCCCCGCCCGCTCCCTCCCTTCTCCCTCCTCCCTTCTCCCCCTCATTCTCTCCGTCCACTCTTTCACAGCCTCTCACGTGTCTGGCATAGTTTGCTTTCGTCACCCACCTTTCACACCCTCCGCACTGTCTCCTTTCTCCCTTCTCCTCATACGCCCCTCCCGTGCAACTCCTTTCGTGACTTATTTTCTTCCCTTTCGACCCAAACCTCCTCCCACACTTCCCACACTCAAACTCCACCTGTTCCTCGTTCCTGCGGTGTATGCGTTTTTCGTGCATGGTTAGACCAGCTCTACTCCTGCATACTTTTCCGCACCCCTCATACCTACATACCAACCCGTCATTCACTCTCCTAACATTCCTTCCCAGTCTCTCCTCGTTCCTACCCACCTCATATCTGTGACCCTTCTGATTTTCCCATTTATACAGGTGATCCATTCGCTCGCTCACTCTCCGCTTCCATCCTTCCCTATCACTCGTCAATCTTTCCACCTCCGTCCAGTCCATTCCTGCATTCCTCATCACTCTCTTCCAATACAACACCGTCTTCCTTTTGTGCCCCATCTTCTTCCCTCTTCCTTCCAATTCCTCCCACCATCCCAATACCATAGCTTTTGTTAGTCTTTCAATCCCCATACGCATCACATGTCCGATTCTCTGCAACACTCTCCTCTCAATTTTCCATTCAACGGATTTTACTCCCAACATTTTCCTCACATCATACATATTCACTCCCCTTTCTTGCATTTGCCTCAGTGGTTCTCCATTTCTATCACTCCACACATACCTATAGCACCTATCCATCCACTTCTGTAGTTTCCCCACATCCCTCTTCAACCACGTTCTTACCTGACAGTACCAATCCAGCTTCCTAACACTCTAATCTCCTCCCCCTCTATCGTTCCAAACTCCAGCACCTCCTCCTTCTCCTCATTGTTCCTCTCTTCTCACTGCGTCATCACACTTTTCACCCTCCTTACACTCTCGTGTATCTCTCCTTTCGTTCCCACTATAGTAGTGTCATCTGCAAACAAAGCGCTCGATACCCGCACTTCTTTTGTTTCCGAGCTCCCTCTCTCCCAGCCATGTTCACCTGCGAATGACCCTCCTGGTATCCACCTCCACACCACCATTTTCTCCTCCCTGCCATCTCGGTTCCTCGCCGCCAGTGCCTGCCTCATCACCGCCTGATGGTAGATATTAAAGAGGATCGGCGATGTAGAGCATCCTTCTCGCAGCCCTCTTGCTGGCATCCATCCTCCACTCAAACCCTCCCTTCCCCTCACCTTGTACTCTGTCGTCTCATGCAGGTCCATAATGGTATCCAGACATTTGCCCTTTAGCCCATACTGTTCCAGCAACAACCACAACGCTGGTTTACTCACTCTCGGATACGCCTTTTTCAGATCTAACAGTCTTGCACATGGCCAGTCGTCATCCTTCACATCCTTCACCCCTTCCTGAGTCACTCTTCTCTTACAATCTTTTACATCCTCCTGTATGCGTACCATCATCTGCGTCACATCTGCTGTGGACCTCCCTTTCCTAAAGCCCGCTTGGTTTTCGTCAAGGAGCCTCAGGTGTTCGGCCCACCAACTCAGTCGCTTCGCTAACACTCTTCCTAACACCCTGCTGCACATACTCAGCAGGCACACTCCCCTGTAGTTGTTTCTGTCATTCCTGTCCCCCTTCTTATGTAACGGTACCATCAGTCCCACTTTTACACTTCTATCCCACTGGTCCGCCCTCTGCTCAAACATCTCCCTCACTATCTTAATCCCTCTTTCTAACACTTCCTCACACGCATTCCGTAAATATCCTATTCTCACCCCATCCTCTCCCGGTGCCGACTCTCGTATCTCCCACATAGCCTCCATGATTTCCTCCCTATCTGGCACCTCATTCATGATCTTATTTGCTTCGCTCGCCCTACTATCGTCCCTGAGATCTACGGCTCCTCGAACCGCCTCCTCAATCACTCTTGGTTCTTCCTCATACCTCTCTCTCGACACACTTTCAAAATGCTCCCTAAACTCATTTGCTGTCACAGTCGTGCTCCGAGCGGCCGGTTTATCCCTCTTTCCTATCTTCCTCAAACATTTGTACATTTCGCCAATCCTCCCTCTAGAACATGCTTCCTGACAGTCCTCAATCACTCCTTCCCACCAGTCTCTTTCCAGCCTCCTCAGCAACTTCTTCGATTCCTTTCGCGCTTCCTTCACTTCCGCTTTTAGTCTGGTGAGCTCTTCTTCCATCTCCCCCACTCCTCTCCCTCCTCCCCTCACTCTTAGCCTTCTCCTCGCATTCAGTGTCTCCATTATCTTATTCCTTCTGTCTACCCTCTCCCATACCCTCTTCTTTATCTCTTCTATCTCCTCCTCTCTCCCTACCGTCCACGGGTTGGATATTTCTCTTCTCTCCCTTCCACATACCTCCACTGCTGTTTCCACCATTATTTTCGCCAGCTCCGTCCACCCGCCCTCCTTTACCAGTCCTTCCTTGTTCAACTCCCCCAATTTCTCTCTTGTCCTCTTCTCATATTCTCTTTTCTTCTCCTCCACTTTCAACCCCTCCCACTTCGCTTGCACCACTCTCCTCTGGATCCTCTCTTCTGTCCTCCATCTCTTCCACTTCCCATTCACCTGCATACACACCGGCCTGTGATCTGACAGTTCATACTCACTCATAGTCCACATCCTTTTCACCATGCGGTGTCTCTCATTCCCTTTCACCAGAAATCCATCCAACTCATACCATTTTCCACTCGCCATGTGTCGCCACGTCCCCCTCCTTCTAAACCTCCTATAGCTATTCACATATGCCAGATCGTGCTCCTGGCACCATTCTATTAGGCCCCTTCCGGCTTCATTCATCCTCCCCAACCCATGCCCCCCACACACTCCTCCTATCTTCACATTCGTTCCCACACTTGCATTGAAGTCTCCTCCAATCACCAGTCTTTCACTCCCTCCCATCGCCACCTGACTCCCCATATCTCGTCGGCATCTCTCCATTTCTCGTTCATCCGTTCCCCAGCTCGGTTGGTAGACTGATACCAGCCTGAGCCCTCCCAGCACCACCGCCACCACTCTCTCTCCCAGCCACTTCTGTTGTCCTTCCTCAATGCCGTTCCCCTCAACATCACTCCGGCTTTCCTCCCATGAACAAGCGCTACCTGTTCCTCCTCCTCACCCAACCACACCACCCCAGCTTCTTCTGCCTTTAGTTCCGTCATCAGTACCACTTCCCATTTTTCCTTGTTGACTCTTTCTGCCACTCTCCTCAACCTCTTTCTAAATGTCTCTCTCACGCTCAGTCGCCTCACATTCCATGTGACTATCACTCGTTCTTCATTCTTACCCCGAACTTCCAGTCTGTTGCCCCTCTCCCGTCCCACCCTTCCTTTCCTCCTGTCTCCCCTCCTTTCATTCCTCTCCCTTCTTTTATCGTCCCTGCTCCTCGCTCCCCTCTTCCTGCCAGGGCCTGGATGGGGGTGAATCCCCACCAGTCTGTCTTTCACCCATCCTCCCACATGTCTTTCGTCCATCCCGCCCTGCTTACGCTTCCTTCTCACCATCCCCATCTCACCCCCTGGGGAACCTTTTTCCCCCCTCGTCGCGCCACGTGCGGGTCCTGAAAGGGCCCTCGCCTGACTTTTGTTTAAGGAGGGTTGTGGGGCGGCTACTCCCACTTCCCTCCGTTCCGGCGGGGCGAGCATCGGGTGTCTCTCCTTCCGGTGAGGTCCCTTCTCCTTCCCCGTCAGCTGGTAGGTCTTTAGCCGCAGCAGGGGCTCGAGACCCCCGGCGTTCCCCCTCGCGCCACGTGGAGGCATCCCACCATTCCCTACTTCACCGCTATTTAGTTCATCATCATCATCATCATCATCATTGCTGCTGTAAATTGGGAATTTCTCCATTGTGAGACAAATAAAGGTTTTCTTATCTTATCATCATCATCTTGTTGTGCAGGCTCTGAAGAGCGAATGGGAGCTAGATGGAGCTCTAGTCATGCTGTTGTTGGAGAGATCTATAAAAAACATTCGGATTGCCCATCAACTCTTCTGGTGAGTAACCAAACTCAACCATGAATGTGTGTTTTTATCCCCTTAAAGTTGCCGAAAATAAAACTTGTCAACACGCAATACACACTGTCAAATTAGGTCATGTAAAAATGCAGCTGGGCAGTGGCAGGCATCACAAATAGTAAGAGAATAGGAAGTGGAAGTAAGAAATATTATTAAAATATACGAGGGCTGAAGGATTTTGAAAAATAATTTAATTGTAATTTCCTACTCCATTTTGCAATAGTGATTTAATATGTTTTTTTTCAAGGAACTCTACCTGTGTATTTTTGAACAAACAAGTTCTCTGCTGGAACAATCTCAAGCTTGACAAAATTTTACAGCCACTTTTAAAAATGCGCATACAGTTCGGAAGCTAAACTCACCTTTTAAACCCAATTTTGAAAATTTGTTTTTAAACCAGAGGTCATCCAATCTTACATTCAATTTTTTTCTCAATTTTCTCAACACCGTTAAAAATCAAGACCCTGCATGGAAGCCGAGCTCTCCTTTGAATCCTTGTCTGCTTTAAAAACCTGATGTCACAAATCCAGAGAGCTGAATTTTTCGTATATATTTTGGGATAGCTGTAAAAAAATCGCATGAATTTTGAAACCTTAAACACACCTTTCAAAGCCCTACTGATCAATTGCTGCAGCTGTCTCTTCTTTTTTTTTTAATATGTGAATGTTAGGCTTAAGATAAAATAAAGGCAAATGAACCATGAATTGATATAAAAGACAATATATCTATTTCAAGGAAAGTTGTTAACTTACGAAAAACTTTGGGTCGCATATTCATGCTGATCACAAGTTGAGCACAAAGCGCAATCTAACTGTGCGCATGAGTTTTCTTTGCTTTGCTATTTTGCTCGACTTTACACCTGTAGAATTGGGCTGTGTTTGGGAAGTCGTCTTTTCCAGCACACCATCGCATCGTCCTTCATTTGCATCAGAATCAGGGCGTTCTGAGCGCAGTGCGCCGAGTCCGCTGAGTTTGACATTGCGTAAACAGAAATAGATTCGCTGATTCCCATACATGATGTTGGCAGGTAGGATCTCCCCTTGCGGATGATGTAGTCGGCGTGACGTGGGCAATTGCAGATTGATTTGCATCCCCGATCGCGCGCCTTTGTGTGACACCAACACCCCCCACAGTCCACCCACACACGCGCTACAAATGAATTTCAGTGTTACTGGCCATTTCTGCTTATGTGGCCAGGCTGCTGGAGGACGCTTGCACAGAGCCGCACTACCAGAGCTGGTACAGTAAAGTGCACGCGGCCCTGCGCTTCTGCTGCGGTCGAGCACTGCGGGAAGAGCTGGATCGAGAGACCCACTTGCTGTCGGCACTCGTGCAGGTGGCAGAGAAGGTCCGGACGTCGGAGAAGACGCGACGGAAGGTCTTTTAAACTCATTCGCAGGCTCGGACTCAGCAGCAAGTCAAATATTCTGTCAGCGTGTTGTTTCTCTTGCAGACCGTTCTAAACAAAGAAAAGATGAAGATTGAGAAGTTCTTCAGTGATGGGGGAAGCTGCCGTCTCCCTCTGGATGTTGCGGTCCACATCAAGGGGGTGGACCTGGATGTAAATGCTCCACAGCATCATCACAATCCAAACCACACATCTATAGACGAATGTTTACAATGTGAGCCTTTTTTTTCCAGGCCTGTAAGTTTTACAACTCCAATACCTCTCCTCTGGGGCTGTCCTTCATTTGCACTGACCCACTGGCTAAGAACATCGCTGTGATCTGCAAGGTTGGTCATAAAGTAGCACTTTATTGATACTTGTTGGCTCTGTAGTTGTGACCCATTAAGGAGAACTGTGAGCTGAAGCTTTTTTTTTTCCATCATTCATTTGGAAGTGCTCTCTTCAGACAGGAGATAGCCTGCGCCAAGACATGCTAGTACTGCAGATGGTTCGTATGATGGACAGGGTGTGGCTCCAAGAAGGGCTGGACTTGCGAATGGTCACCTACAGATGTCTCTCTACTGGCACAACTCAGGGTGACTTGATCAAATCAATACATTACTTCAGATAGGATTTCCAATATAGTCATTTCCAAATCCTGTGCCTCAGCACATTAGTGTCAATCAGGTGTGTTGCAGGGAAATTATTCGATTCCGCATAATCCACTTGATGCCTTTGCTTTAATTTGTGAATGATGACTTGACATAGATGTGTTTGCATTGTGGCGGCCAACTCAATTCAACTCACTCGAAACTGCTAGCAAGATTTGAATGAAGCCTCACTTTTAATTCATGATGCAGCGTTGCCAAAAATGAAATGTTACTGGCTTAAATATTTTTTATCCTCTCCAGAAATAACAAACATAAATAAAAATTTTAAAAAACAGAAAGAAAAAACAAGTATGCTGAGGTAGTGTCATCTTTTTTTTTAATACTGCTGAAAAAAATAGTACCTTTCAGATGAGGATTGCATCCGTGCCACTCATGTTTCATTATTTGTTCATATATGCCGGCTGACAGGCCTCATAGAGGTGGTTCCTGAGGCGGTGACGCTAGGGAAGATTCAGCAGGAGTGGGGTCTCGGTGGCACCCTTCGACAGGACACCCTGGAGAAGTGGTTCCACATGTGGAACAAAACCAAGGATGATTACGAAAAGGTCAGCAGACGTCCCGAATTCCTGATAAAAGTCGTCCTCTGGGACTAATTGTTAACCTCCACTCCTTTTTTTTTTTTAACACTTGTTTTCAGGCTGTGATGAACTTCATTCACTCATGTGCAGGTTGGTGCGTGGCCACCTTCATCCTGGGGATCTGCGACCGCCACAACGACAACATCATGTTGAAGCACAGCGGGCACATGTTCCACATCGACTTTGGCAAGATCATGGGCAATGCACAGAAGATCGCAAACTTTAAAAGGCAATTCAACGTTTGAAACAGTCACTTGGGAAGAAATCCAAAATGCTCGAACAACCTTTACCACCTTTTTTTTTTTTTGGAACAACGCAGGGACCGATCACCGTTCATCTTTACGTCGGAGATGCAGCATTTCATCACAGGCGGTGGGCAGAAGCCTCAGCGCTTGCATCGCTTTGTGGAACTCTGCTGTGAAGCTTACAACATCATCAGACACCGATCTGGCCTCATACTCAGCCTGCTGGAGCTCGTAAGGCCAAACATTTTGTCTTCACGACTGTGTTATACTGCCCCTCAGTGGCCAAGTTGCGCACAACAGAAGAAGATAATGCCCTAACTATTGACTTTTAAAAATTCGATTTAATTATTATTATATGCTTTTGGTAGACATAATAAATTACACTTGAATCCCATTGTTTTTTTTGGGTGTATGTGTTTGCATTATCCCCAGATGACCAACGCAGGAATGCCCGAACTGAAGGACTATCATGATCTGCAGTACGTCCAGAGAAACCTCAGACCGCACGACACTGACCTGGAAGCCACATCCTACTTCACAAAGTAACTTAAAACACACTCATAAGTCATATTTCCTTCAAATAAATTGCTAACAACAAATAAATGTACCTAGCTATCCTCACAATTTAGTGTTAAGAGTGCCTCTGGACGAGCCAGTTCTGTCCCTTTGCTCTATGCAATGCAGCCCATTTACACTTGATATAATATAATTAGATAAAATAGAATTTAATGGAACCCTCCATCCATTTTATATAACTGTATTTCCCGCACTATCAGGCACACTTAAAATCATTAAATTTTCTCAAAAGTCGAGAGTGCCTTCTCATCTGATACACCTTATATACGGATCAATATTCTGATTTCTTGGACATAGTATTTTAAAATGGTCTGTAAAGCGCTTTGTTACAGATGGAGCTGTTGTGAAAGCACTATCAATAAAGCTGAATTGTATTGTAGTCCCTTCAGTGTAACTCCATCTAGTGGATGCATAATGTCACCACAGTCACTATTGTAGCTTCTTTTAATGTGGTGCGCCCTATATATGAAAACAGTGTTAAAATAGGCCATTCATTGAATGTGCGCCTTATACTCCGAAGTGCTTTGTAGTGTGGAAAATACGGTACTGAGCAAATTTCCCCAGTGTGGGACTAATAAAGGATATCTTATTTTTTGTCATGGGTGAGCTCGAGCAATATATGCCACGTTTTGACAAGTGGCAGTGAATACCATTGCCCGGTCACCGGTCAATCACAGAATTTTTTTTTAAACTTGAGATGTTGCCAAAGTCCTGGCTGAAGGGAAAGTGATAATTGGTGTCAAGAAAGCATGTTGAAGTGATGCATTTTCAACGACTCTCAAATCGTTTTAAGTCTGGGAAGCTGAATTCAGCCTGTGTTGTTCATGGAAGTTGTGGAGAGTGTTCACTGTGTGTGTGCGTGTGTATTTCGCTGCTGAGTGTCTGCTAAACAACTTATGCTCATTAATGACAGATGTCAGTTTATTGGTTGACGGTTGCAACAGGTTGCCAACAGTCAGTGGTGTGGTGGCGTGTCAAGTGTATGCGGTCGATCAGCGCGTGCCATTGTGTCTTTTGTTCAGGAAGATCAAGGAGAGCATGGGTTCTGTCGCGGTTAAGCTAAACTTCCTGACACACAGCATGGCCCAAGGGAAGAAAGCAGCGGCGCCCATCCGTGATGCCGTTCCTGCTCCGAGCACCAACATTCAAGACGCCGTCATCCAGGACTTTAGCATCAAGGACAAAGTTGCAGTGAGACCAAGTTTAATTGTCATTATTGTTATTATTATTTTTGTGTCCAACTTAAAACTGAAAAATCATAATGCACGAACAACACTGGCTTTTGTCACCTCTGCCTCGTGTCGGTGTTGAGAAAGTGTCCAAAATCCAATCAGACTGTTTTGTTTTTGTTTTTTTTAATTCATTGCTCCTTTTTAATTGTCAGATCTACGACCTGAGATTGACCATTGACGATGGCTATTGGTACAACGAAATGACATTTGAGGACTTAGAGCTGATCCATAAGCAACTGCAGAAACATTTCATCGAATCCGCGATTCCTCAGTGAGCCCACAGACAAGCATCCATCGCACTCTCCCTGTATCCTAGCACGTTGTCTTCTTTTCGTTTCCAGATTCCCGTCCTGGTATATGATGTCATTCAACCCCAATAGGAAAATGTCTCGACTGAATAAATACCTCAAACAGCTTTTTGAGGGACCTTGCAAGGGAGTATGTTTGCTTGATAATGTCCAATTTCTTTTTGTCGTTTTTGTTTTTTTGAGCTTTAACTCATATGACTATATCTGCTCTTCAGAATGAATTTGTGTGCAGCTTGTTCTTGGATGGGCCCAAAGTGGTGAAAGAATATGTGGTAAAAGGTAAATATCCACTCATTAGCCACAGCATTTGGTACACCAACACAATTGAGTAAGCCTGAATGCAAGAGCTCCATCAGAAATTTGAACAACGTTGACTGTAAATTCTAGCTTGCATCATAATGGGGTGTTGTTTTTTTAAAAAAATATATTTCTGTCACCTTACGAGACAAAATATCAGAAATCAAACTTGGACAATATTGTCTTCAGAATCTCTAATGCAGCTCTTGAACGGGGCTCTCACCCAGTTGTGCTTGTGTACCTCATTAAGCATCTAGTATGACGAACCGGGTGTCGTGAAGTGTCAACTTGTGATTTCCCATTCCAGAAGCTTGTCCTCAAATCCAGCTGTGCATTTCTTACAAGGGCTGTAAGCTCTCAGTCTTGGTAAAACACCTCAAGAACATTGTGAGCTTGCCACACGGAAGGAAAAACATCTCATGTTCTTTCTTATGAATTTAAAAACCTTTATTTTTTTTTTCCTTTCTACAGAAGATGCCCAATGGCTCCAACCCTGATGCCTATGTGATCACGTGTCTGAGACCGGATCCCCAGCGGAAGTCCAAGAGGAAGACTAAAGTGGTGCGAAATAATGACAGCCCCACATTCAACGAACTGGTACAATGATTTTATTTCTTATACGTTAAATAGTAACAATATAGTGTTTTACAAAGGGAAATGTACATTATCACTGTGCATTAAATACAATAATTACATATAAAAACAGGATGTTGTAGGATGGCAGAAGAAAGTTGGATAAAATATACGGTGAAAGTTTTGCAAAATTCCAATTTGACATGCAGAGCTGCTCGACTTGACTTGTCCCAAAATGTTTTGTGACGTTCACAGCTGGAGTGGTCTAACGTCCCCCTGCTTTACGGGATGGTGCTGGAGGTGAGCGTGAAGAGCAAAAAGACGTTTGTCGCTGCCGCCAACATCAAACTGGACGAGGAGCTGCTCAACAAGGAGACTTGGTTCACATTGGGAAACTCGGCACTCTGACCTGACTTGTTGCACTGCGGGCCTGTAGCCGACAGGGGGCGCAACCCCAATATCTTTTGTCTCAACTACAATGTAGTGATCGACCGCGGATGAAGTTGTAACTGAAAAAAAACCTAATGAAGTACACTGTTATGTATATGAACTGCAGTAACTGAACACACTCAGTAGTTGTGGTTTTTAAATGCCAATGAATTGTTGAAATCATGAAGATAAAAATTATCCCGTACATTTTCCCCCCCCCCAGTAGATTTCTGTGGATGGACTAAAAATATTTGGACACGTTTGTAGGAAAAATTTGCACACACCATCCCTTGACCGTGACCCCATGAAGTAATTTTTGGCTGCCCTTTTTTTTCCAGACAATGCTATGGCCTGACTAAATGAAACTCCTCACCCTACTTCAACATAGTTGAAGATGCCACTAGATGGAACCAAAGCAATAATTATATTTTACATACGGCGAGTATGAATGGGGGCGGGGGGCTTTAAATGTATCGGGAGGGGTGTAAGGTGTGCAAAAAAAAAATCTCAGTTTTGTACTTTGTACGTCTTTTGGTGTGAAGTTCACGCAATAGACGACAGCAAGAGAACAAAATTGGCTTTTTGTTTATGCCAGTGATTGTCAAAACTTTTAATATCAGTACATTTGTCTTTGTTTTTAAACGTTTGTTTAGGCGAAATTTTTATTTACATTTTTGTGCCCAGTGAAAACTTCGCTTAGTTTTTTTCTCGGTGGTACTTGGTTTAAAATCTTTGAGAACCACTGGTTTAAACACGACCACATTTAAGGACATTTACAATCTAACAGCAAAAGCTTCAACGTTTTTTTTTCACAATGTCCAACAACTTCAGCTCTGTCCAAAAATGGCGTAAGAGACTGTTTGAATATCGCCGTAAGTCACATTTGTAACTCATACTGCGCTGACATCACCTTTTTCTGTGATGCAATTCTAAATTTGTTAACAAGGTTGTACAATCATGTGGACGGCGGCACCAGGCCTGAGGGACTCAAGTTTGACACCTTTGCCAATTTGTGTGTCTGTGTGTGAGAATAAGATGTTATTTAAAAAGAAAAAAAAGAAAACACCTTTGCCCATTATGAGTGGGTAAGACCCCCTCCCACAATACCCCTCACCGGTCACGTAGTTCCTTCTGTTATCTTAATGGCATCCTCCTGCTGACAGCTCTTCTCTCACCACCTCATTTATTGGATTTGGTGATGAAGCCAGGCTGAAATAGACTTTTCTTCACTGCATATACTTCAATAATGTATACCTGTGTGCATGCTATTTATACGATTCCCTTTTGGATTCTGCACGTGGGAGGGAAGGAGTGTTGCTTGGGGCGGGTTAAAAAAAAAAAGCCTTTTTTCAGGGTAGAGGCCATGGAGCGTTACTGTGACCTGGCATCTTTCATTAGGTCTCAGCCACAGCAAAAGCGTCGGATTTATTGCTCTGAGAGGGATAACAACTTTGCTGGCATTAACCGAACTCACATCAAATATTAATTTTGTCACACGAAGCTACAATCTCACATGAGGGATTTTGCCCTTCATTTCGGTTTGTACAAGCTGCAAACAGATTTTCGCAGGGCCGCTTGTTGGAGTGTTCTGTTTTTTTTCCCCCCTCGTGCAACACTGGCAGGAATATAGCACATCTATTTTCACACAATAAAACTGATATTTATAACTGAGGAAATGCAATTGCTTTGATTTATTTGCATCCTTTTGTTGCTGCTCCGCCACACTCGTCTCTGTTGGCGGCGTGTGTGTGTTTTGCTATAGGTACGTGTGAGTACGGTTTAGGAATACCAGACAAAAACGAAAAGAGAGGCTGGATCCAAGTTGCACCCGTCTCGGGACCGAAGAGGTACCCAGCGATAGCCTGGAGGTATTAAAAAAAAAAAGAATGTGTGTGGGGAGGAACAATGTTTAAATAGATAAAATGCAACAGACAAACCGTCTCGACAAACCTTTCTTCAGGCTGCTGAAGGGCAGCGTGTACTGACCCACGAAGTCACTCGACAGAAAGCCGGTCTGGTCTCGAACACAAAAGCGGATGAGACACAGGTCGGGAATGCTGATGCGGAAGTTCATGTCCGTATCCCAGAAAGGATTCAAAGCTGCAATAGTCATCAACTTCTTCACTCAGCTTTGCTGGAAAGTGCACTTGCTTCATTCATTCATTCATTCATTCATTCATTCCAGCACGTCACTGGGGCCAGGTGAGGAAGATGTATGGGTGCATCAAAACATATATACTATATACTGTATGTGTGTGCATACATATTTGGAACTACATATAATTATGGTAACCAGTCCAGGGTTTCCCTGTTTTCCATGAGAAACATGGCAAAAAAAAATCTAGAATATTCCAAAACATTGAAAAAAAAATCCACCAAGAGGGGAATCCACAGGCGCCAGGGGAATCCATGACACTCCACTGCAGGAGCCAGAGCCACCCTACAAAATGGCCACTGGGCCAGTTACTACATTTCCCAGCACGCCTCCCAATCTAAACGGGTGTGGCCACTTAAGCCACCTGATGAAAATGGTCTGGCGGAGAGGAGAACAAAGAAGTAGAGGCATAATGAAGAGGTAAGTGCAAAGACCTGGGGATAGCTAAGAGGAAGACATTTGGAGGAAAGTAATTTTTGATTTGCTGAAGAAGAAATTGTATATTTGGTATAGCAGTGTGGCTGGACTGGATTTTTAATTTCATTCAGCCAACCTGTGACACTGATTGTACTACAGTTTAGATTTTGTTTTTTGTTTGTTTTGTGGAATCTTTTGCATCAGTGGATTCTTCCTGCTTTGGTGCATTTCTCTTGATGTCGCAATACATAAAATATAATTGCAGGGTACGCCCTTCTCAAAACTGAAGTTTCTTATTTTGAATTTGTTTCATCGAGCAAAACTCGAAATCCTTTGATACTTTTGTGAAGTGTGTGGAGGTCTCGGACATGACGCTGGTGATCCATGTCTTAAAAGAAGTAGTGCCAAAAAGCCAACAAAAAAGCCACCCACCCAAAGTTAATACCGTAATGCTCCCAAAGTGAGGTCTCAAGTAATTTTCATGACCTTTTGGTGTGTATTTTTCTGTCAATTTTAGTATGATTTTAAAATCTTCTCTGCACATTACAGGTGAGCAGCATGGTGAGTTGTAGTTAGCATGTCTGTCTCACAGGCTATATAGATCACTGGTGTCAAAGTCAAGGCCCGGGGGCCAGATCCGGCCCGCTACATCATTTTATGTGGCCTGCGAAAGCAAATCATGTGTCAACTTGCTTATACAACATGATCCTTGCTTATATCGGTACCGAAATCTCAAACTGTCATCCGTAATAAATAACGTAACATTTTGCAATACGTTTGTTCCCCTGTTTACACTCACTTGAGCAATAACTGCAC
The DNA here is from genome assembly GCF_054856545.1 of Hippocampus guttulatus. NCBI lineage: Eukaryota > Metazoa > Chordata > Actinopteri > Syngnathiformes > Syngnathidae > Hippocampus > Hippocampus guttulatus. The sequence continues at coordinate 16,747,718 of NC_141264.1, read as the reverse complement.
AAATACCTGACTGATTTCAAAACTAGTGAGACATCATTTGTTTTTGTGTACTAGTAAAAATACGATGTGATGATTAAACATTTATTCGGTTTCACTGTCGTAACGGCCCTCCGAGGGAAGATGTAACTCCCAAGTGGTCCATGACAAAAATGAGTTTGACACCCCCTGCTATAGATCCTTGCCCCTGAGCTAAATCTCTCCTGTGCAGAGATGCTGGTTCCAAAAACATGCATGTTACATAATTCAAGACTCTTAATCGTCCATAGTGTGAATATGAGTGTAAATGGCTGAAATGCTCTTTTTGACAATGAATAAATGTAAATGTTTTTTTGGTTTCTTGAAAAGTGAAACATTTTAAATATGCAAGGTTTAAAAAGATGTGTGCCTTGCAACGGGGCCGGCAACCAGTCCAGGGTTTCCCTGTCTCACGCCCGAAGTCACCTGAGAGAGGCTCCAGCATTTCCGTGATCCGTATGAGGACAAGCGCTTATAGAAAATGGATGGACCTTAGAGGTCTACGAAATTTCAACTGAGATTTGTGTTTGCACTGGGGGGGGGGGGGGGGTTGTTGACATTCTCAAAACATGCCACATTGCATTGATTGATTGAATTCTGTTCAGGTAAAAGTTAATGTTGAAAATTCTTGCATGATTTGCGATTTTAATTTTGTGAACCGTCCACAATTCTGTCTTTTCAAGCACGACTGAAATCAATCAAAACATTGGAAGAAGCACAGAGTGCATAAATGAGACGTGACGCTCTCAGGAGAATCTCGCAGAGCTTGTCCTCAGTCTTAAAATGAATGTCAACACTGGCAAAGTGATGAGTCATTCAAGTTGTGACTTAAGCCCCCCAACCTCTCCACACACACACACACACACACACAAGCATGTTGGCACTAAAGTACTTACAGTTGTTTTTGACCGTGTTTGTGTTTTTTTTGTTGCAGTCGGATCCAATCCCGTGAATATCAACTCTGACGAAAGGATTGAGAGCCTTGCCACTTCTAGGAATTGGTAGGTTGGACCCACAGATCACCTGTTGCCAAGCATATGGAATGTACATAGTTCCAGTTGGGATTGAATTTCTGGCCATTAAAAAACAAAAAAAAAAAAAAAAAAAAAAAAAAACGGGCATCAAGTTGCCAATTTCATGCTTAAAAACAGGCAAGCAAGCACAAAAGAAGATAGTTTTCCTTCGCACATGAATAATATACAAGTTTGTATCACTCAGTATGTTAACACAACGTTGAATCGGTCGACCACGGCAAGGTTTTTGCTGAAATGATCAAATAAATGGTGACAATGTGAATAAAGGTGATGCTCCTCCATCCTAGGAGAGAATGCAGCGCATTTATATTTCATCCATGCAGCCGGGAAGCTTTCCTCTTTGTGCAAGCTTTGCTATGAAAAATGGTCTCTCACTGTGTATGTGTGTGTGTGTGGAGGGAGGGGGGGGGGCACAATGTCATGAATGGAGATGAACTCTTTCATGTACCCTGTAACCCGATAACAAGATGCCCACTATAGTGACTGCTGTCCCCGAAAGGGTTAATTGGAGCAAGGAACTGATGGCAATTGCACCTTAGACATCAAAACAGTTGGTAATGCACCGCACCATAAAGAACTGGAACATAGGAGTTCCTGAATCAGTCCCACTGCTCAAAAAGACACAAAAATTGGCCATTGAACATCTAAATCACTCATAGAAAATTCTGTGGTCAGACGAGACAAAGCGCCGACAACCCAAATTAAAATCCACAAAACACGCACGCTGATATTATTCTTTAATCCATCTCGAGTGGGTCGGTTGCGTGTTGCCAAATAGGTAATAATACCTTGAGCAGCAAGTGTGTTGGTGGAACGCCGCGTTGACTGCAGCTTGGATCAAAGCTCCTTTCACGAGACATGAGCACGGCAGGCTTAAGGACGTAGCCGCAGCCGCCGTTGTCTTGGAAACGGCCATCATTAAGGTCCATGGGCAATCCCGACGACTGGAAATTGAGTGCCACTGCAAAGTACAATGGGGCATTCGTTAGTTGGATAATCAAAAGAACACATAAAATGTATGCTTTTGATTTTCGAAACACTCTTGGAGGACGAAGCGACTTGCAGCAATACTGCATGTTGCATCGGGGAGCCATTCAAGAGCCCCAAATTTGCAAGAAGTGCAATTCCCTTGCTTCTGTCTGCTTCATGCAAAATGTCCCGAGTCGTTGCGGATGAGAGCCAGAAAAACAGATGTGATCTTTTTGAGAAACTTTCTAGCACGTCATAATTCTAATCGCCAGCGGTAACCATCCGTCTGCATCACTTGAGAGAATTTTCTGCTGATTCAATGGTGATTGATCCATTCCAGCCTGTCTGGCACTGCGGCGTCTTTCAGCATAGCAAAATATCACCATCTGCACAGTCTGTGGGGCATCATGTCAGGCTCACAAGCAAGGCGGCAGACAGAACAACAAAAATAAGTCGCACCGATTCAGTGGCTGTGACTTTTTCGCCAGTGAGCAATCGGGCACTACCGGAATCCAGAATGAAAATTGACATTAACAAAAAAAAAAAGGACCAGAGGTTTTGCAAGGCTCCGGGAAACATTGATTGCCATGCTGTGGACTGCAAAGAAATGTTCTTTTCGTCGCTAATTAATACAATTCCCTTTTGATTTTGGACAAAGTAACTCACCGAACAAAACTTTTCCACCTTTTGATCCACACACAATAAGAGCTAACCCCTCAACTTGCCACTAATATTTCTTAGCTATTTAATATGGAATTCGCTTTTCAGATATTCTATGCGCTGATGAGTTTATTATGGGTTCACGGATGCATGTTGTCGCTGTCAAAACAATATGTAAACAATATGTAAATGTAGCCAAACTCTTAGGCATATATTCTTTATCCTCTGCATGAAAAAACCTTAATAGATGGGTTCGCTGAGGGCGGCCCCGGGGTCGACTGGTTAGCGCGTTGACCTCACAGTGCAGAGATGCATGGTTCGATTTAGGCTCAGGCCTTCCTGTATGCAGTTTGCATGTTCACCCTGTGCCTGCGTGGGTTTTCTCCGGGTATTCCGGTTTCCTCCCACATTCCAAAAACATGCATGGCAGGCTGAGTGAACACTCTAAATTGTCCTTGAGTGTAAGTGTGAGAGTGGATGGTTGTTCGTGTGTGCCCTGCTGTTGGCTGGCAACCGGTTCAGGGTGTACCCGCCTACTGCCCGAAGACAGCTGGGATAGGCTCCAGCATCCCCCCCCCCCGCACCTTTGCGAGGATAATCGGATCAGAAAATGGATGGATGGATGGGTTCACTGAGTCACTTGCAGTAGTTGCTTGTCCATTAGTGCCCACCTGACTGTATTGCACTGCCCCTGGTGGCCATGTAACACACACCAAATGTGTGTTTAATTCTTTACATTCTATTTGGAGACAATTTGTTTCATAAAGTACAAGATGATAAAGAGAGAATTTTTGGATTGGTTTGGGAAAAGGTTAAGACAGATTAACGGCATAACCATGCAATGGGGAAATAATTACGGATACAAGCACGGTTATGGAACAAATGAGTCGTATCTCAAGGCACTGTAAGTTCTGTTTCTCAGGCACCCACAACATGTGGGTTCTTGTCCTTTTGTCTCCAGTCGGATTGTCTCTTTGACCCACCGAGCTGTGAGCCGACATTCCAGAACTCTTGAGGGTTGTAGTTGGACGATGACGTCCTGGAGCCTGCTGGATAAATCCTGCTGAGGAATCTCTGGTTGTGCAGAACAAAGTCTTTACCTGAAGACAAAGCGCGCACCACATTCAATAAGATGAAACAACATTTATTATACTAAAATGCTGACAGTGGCTAGCATGCAAATATCCTGCAAAGGTGTACTGTATATTCTAAGAACGGGTACCAGTACCAGGTTCTTGGTATCATGCAAATACCAGTTTTTTTTAAAGGTATCGAGTAATTGTGGATGTTGCTGATGCCAACCACCAATACTCGGCAAAAAAAAAAAAGCAGTAGTTGGTGTTATATTGCAGACATTTTAAATATCAGTGAATCATCATCTGTGTCAGAAAGGCCTTTGTGAGATTTTTTTTGTCATTGTGTTGTTTTTATTTGTCAAAGGCACTTGAGGTACCGGTACTTGGTATCAGTGAGTAGTGAAGAGTGAATTCTTGTCCTGGTATCAGTCTGGAAAAAACAACAACAACAACAACAAAAAAAACATTCCAAATACATTCGGTCCATTTGCCAATGTGGCTAAAACACTTGCTATCAGTTTGGTAACACTTGTCACCGCGACTGCAAATTGACAAAACATCTCACGTCGTAGCTGCAGCAAAATTTTCTTGTAAACAACTGCACACCAGGCAGTGGCGGTGCCGACAGTTGAAATGACGGATGAATAAGAGCCAGCGTGGACTCATTTCACTTCCATGACAATGACGAGGCCAACTTTTTCCCTTTTTTTTTTTTTTTATCCCTAGTGGACTCTCAGTAATATATGCCGTGTTCAATATGCTCTTTGGAGAACTATGACCAAAGATTAATGCTTTCGCACACCGAAAAGACTCCTGCGGGGATTTCTCTTTGAGCTCGGAGTGCTTGTAAATCATTCAAATCTGCTGCTCTCCACGAAACGACACCTCACAGTCAAGCTTGGCTTCCTTTTTATGTGTGACTCTACCTGAAACTTTGGCCAGCTTGCGGGCTTTTTTCTCCGCCATGGACGTGTTCTCACACGAGTTCTGACTGTCTTGGGAGTGACCGAAGCTGATGAACTTGACAGACACGGTGTATATGACGAGGTCGGACAGAGCGTCCGCCACCACCACCCTCTTCTTCTACTCATTGCGTTCAGATGGGACAGAGACAAGAGAGCAACAAGAGTGGATGTCAGATATATATATATATATATATATATACATAAGAGTTTTTTTTTTGTCTGAACAGCATCTTGGTTTTTTAAGATCAGCCGCAGCCTACAACCTGTTTCAACGGCCCTGACTCACTTTCTTTTTTGAGCCTGCCTTTCTAGGAGACCAGAACCTTGATCTCCTCGGTTGATCCTCCTCTTCCTCCTCCTCCTCCTCTTCCTCCTCCTCCCAGCCCTCATCTGCACTGTCCTCTGTCCCCGATGCTCCATCTATCTTAGCGCGAGGCTTTAGCTTTTTATTCTTGATCAGGATCTTATACTTGAGGTCCTGCGTGACCATTGACACACACACACACACACACACACACACACGTAACTCCAAACTGTCTTCAGTGGGGCTCAAGTGGTTTCGACCAATGCCTCAATGGCATGGTTTTTGTCAGTATGGCTTTTTTCCAAGTATTCTTCTTACATTCGGGCTGGGGAGGTCACCCGTGGTTGGGTGATCCAAGCGTAGGTCAAGCAGCTTGTCCCCGAGTATGGAGGTGAGGTAGAGGGCCATGACTTCCTGCTGCTCCTTGGAACAATGGTTCTCCAGCGACAAGATTACCGGGTATACAGAAACCTGCCGGAAAACAATTTCATTGACAAAGTGGCACTCAAAGACAAATGACAATTTTAAATGAAGCTCCTCTAGCTCATTGGGCGGTGGGGGGCAATGGGGAAACAATAGGAACACACCAGAGGTTCGACTCTACTTCATCCTACTGAGCGTTACCTCAAAGGCATACTGTGACACAGTTGAGATGACGTCCTTGAAGAGAATTTTTGTGGTCAGGGTATAACCGTGGTAGACGATAGGCTCCATCCCTGGCCCATCCCAACAGTCAATCTCCAGACAGCGGCAACCTTTCCTCAGAGCACTGAGAGTGCAAACATGTATTAACATACAATACCCAGTGCATTGAGAAACTTCTGTACTAAATTAGGTTTAGTACTTTTTTTTTTTCTTTTTTTTTTGGTGGGGTGGCCTTTCAGAGGTCACCAGCCCTTATTAGCAGGACATGTGGCTGACTATTGATTAGCATTAAATGTTACTATCCACCCATCCATTTTCGACCACTCGTCTTGTTCAGTGTTATGTGAGATACAGAAAGAGACTGACTACATTCTGGACCAGTTGCCAGTAAACCACATGACTTACAGAACATGGACAAACAACCATTCACACTCACATACATGCACAAAGTGGTTTAACCCTTTCCTGGACAGCGGTTACTCCAGTGGACAGCTTATGTTTTCAGGTTACAGGGTGCATGAAAGGGTTAATGACTTTGCTTTTTGTTTTGGGGAAAAACCGACACATGCACGCAGTAAGGTCCAAGTTAAGCTTATTGAGGACCCACAAAATTTAACATATCTGGCATTGTGCTTTACTCAAAATCCCAAGACACCTTTTCAAGTAGAATCTATGCTTTCACTTAAAAAAAAAAAAGTAAAAGGTCAGAGCAGGGGAAGAAAGTGGCCGCAAAGGAGATTAGTGGTGCAGTCTCCCAGAAAAGTGAAATGGCTAGAGTTTTATTAAGACTAAAGAAAGGCACCGGTGACTTGTCTTGATAGTAAAAATGGTTTTAACGTTTTCTCATGAAAAACAGGGTGCCTGTTAGTTTACGCCATGTCTAGTATGTGATGAGACGTGTTAATCACTCGGTTAGCGTCCTGCCTGACTTGCAATCGGTTGATAGCAAATCATATTCAGTTTTCAAATTCCAGCTCTTTCCCAGGTGAATTTGTGAAACCATTTCACGTATCTCGACGGTATGACACGCTTACCAAACATAGGCGTCCAGGTGGCTTTCGCCTATTAGTTGGTCTCCTGTCAAGTAGGTGTTGTGTGAGGAAGAAATGAAGTAGCTGCTGAGCGGCTGGTCCATGTCTTGGTACACAGACTTGTGGGTCTGATCGAAGATGCAACAGTCTTTGGACTCCATGTAGCGCAGGAAGCCTTCAAATGTCATACACTGACTTTCTATGGCTGCAAGAGCATGTGCCAGCAGGGTCACAATTCGTTCAGCCATTTTCTGTACTGTCAGTCAATCGCAAGGCCCAGAGAGACATCAATATATCCATTTTCACTTGCATTCATTGAGTGGGAAGTGAACGCACGCTGCTCACACAGAAGTAAGGCTTTGAAATAGTTTTACAAGATTGTAAAAACTACACTAGCAACTGTTCTTTTCACATTACAGTTAGCACTCTAATTTCGTGAGCAGTGCAAATCTGGTGCGATGCGCCATCTATCTAGAGAGAGGTGTGTAAGGCTGAATGTTGGTTATTTTGCAGGTGCGTGCAATCCGGCGTATTTAAAAACGAACAAAAAAAGGTGGTTTCCGCCATTGAGGGTGTGAACACAGCCAACCTCAGTCACTTTATTTGATTTGCATTTTCAATTTTAGGTCTGTGACAGATTTCTCTCGTGGCCATGACGTTGCCTGAATTTGTCCTTAAGTCAGACGTCGTGGTAGTGCGATCAGTAAGATAGATAATTAATACAATAAGTTACAATTACAGTAATTTCTTACCAAAAATGTATGATGAGTCACTTCAAAACATCAAAATCACGTTACTTTGGAAAATCGGACGGCAACAGATTGTTTGACGTCAGAACTGTGAATGCTTTTACGAGATCACGTTGTACGCGTGTGCTGAATCTTATGATGAGCGAAGTGTCAAGATGATGTGGTTTACAGCAAAGCTTCCCAAGCCATATTTCTATCACGGGGGTCAGTTTTCTCCCCACTCACCTGCCTCCTCAATTTCATATCTCTCGATCAAACTCTCGGCCGTGCCCTCATCGGCAGCGAGCTCCAGCTGCTCCTTGTGGAGGAAGCTGAGCAGGGAGCAAGCAGGTAGCGTGGTCTGGCCTGACGCGTAATTGTTGAAGAGGTTCTGGATCTCTCCTCTCCTGGTGGACTGGGTCTTGCTTTTTCTCATTTTGATCTGCAAACAGCCATTTGGACTCTTCGAAACCCCACCTGAGCCTTTTCTACTTTTATGATGCCACTCTAAAAACTCCCAAAAGTCATGATTTTTGGATACGCACCGGTGACTTTCCCCTGTGCTTGTCATTCTTATCAGTCATTGAGATGCGTTTCCTATTTTTTTGCATCTCACCCTCCCTACCTTTTATCCTGAGTTTTGCAGCCCCCCACAGTTGTGACAGTGGCTCAAACTAAAACGGTTCATGGGTACCCAGCAACAGACAGTCCCGTTCGGTGCATCTGTTCACCACGCAGTGCACATAAAAGAACAGAATCAGCTCTCATCTTCATTCACACACCGGGCATCTGTGCCTTCAGTGCACATGAAGGAACATCCTCTGCTGTTCAAATAAAAGCATCGAATTTGCCATTTTAGAAACTGCAGCCATGTGGAAGGCTGTCTGGTCAATGTAATTACATGAGAATACTCAAGTGGTTGGACACATTTTCGTGTCACTACCACACCGTCCCTTTTAGTGATGAGAACTTTTCTCCAAATGTGCAGTATGCCGTATAACAATTAAGGCTTGAATGATCATCGCCAGCTCCAAGTGTTTATCATACCTGCAGCAGTCCCTCGGCTTGAACGAACAAGCACAGAAGTTATTGACATCTTCGTTCCTTCAGACTCTGTGAACCCTAAGGATTTATGAAAATAACTGTGTGTCACGAGTTCGAGTTGTCAGTGTGTTGCACATGATGTAGTACAACACACCCTTATGTTTGTTGGTTGCCAAATACCGCTTTCAACTTACCCAGGGTGCTGATTGAAATATTTCCTCAGTTCTGCGCAGTTTCCATTTCGATTCCTTTTCCCCCCCACAATTTTCATTTTTTTCTTTTTTTTTTTTAACTCGCATGACATGTAGCTCAATACTGTACGACATCACCTTTCAAGTGTTCTCTTGTTGACATCATCATAAAGTTGACATCATATGAAGGAGTTCTCCACCGATTCCTGTGAAAAGGCCCCAAAATAATGACACAAGATTCCTCAATTCAAATGACTTGAGATTGAGTATTTACTGGGACAGTTTTGCCAATGACATATTTGCAAATGCATTGCATACCTCTGGACACACAAACATCGCCGTGCTGAACAGAGCAAGAATAAACTAGAGCCGTAGGCGGTACTGGGGAAGCACTTGCTGCATGGCAAATGATGGTAATTGACATTTACAAGTTCCAAGTTCTGATATGCAACATTTTGACTGTGCTTCGGCTGGCCACTTGAGCAAAAGATTGTTCCTTTGGATTTGTAAGTTTGCATACTTTAGGGCTAGTGAGTCGTTATCATCCATCATGGGCAACAAAAGCTCAACTCAAAGCTATTCAGAAGATATTCACTGCAGCACTTGTAAACTTCTTCTTCATCAGTCTTTTTTGAATGACAGCTTTTCTTGCTTTTCTTCCCATGTCAGGATCTTTTGGCTTCATTTCTGATAGCTGCGTTGCCTTTCGAAGCAGGTATTGTGTTCAAGGAAGTGTTTCAAAGGTGACTTGATCTTGGGTGACACCCCCCTGAGATTCGCTGCTGCAACCTGCGTCAAAAGTAGAGTCCTGCATATAATATTGTCATCTAGTCATGTTCACTTAAGGGTATACAGGCGGAATTATATTTACCTTTTGACCAGGTTGTCCCCGAATAAACCACATTCGGTGTTTGACTGATCTTCCTCGTGACATTTAAGGTATCTTTAATTTACATTTTTCAGAGGCAGTCTTTGAACGTCTCTTGAGCCGACTCGAGCAGAGGGGGCACGTCGTCGTGGAAGAGAGATGTGCTTGTATTTTTTTCGGGGGCGGAGTTTGGAAAATAATACAGTAATCCCTCGTTTATTGCGGTTAATGGTGACCAAAACTACCCGCGATAAACGAAAATCCGCGAAGTAGCGGCCAATTAACATATACAGGTAAAAAAAATAAAAAATAAGTCTGCAAACAGTCCGTGAGAAGCTGCAAAACAGCGAGTCACATAGAGCAACATATACAGTACTCTACTCCATGTATATGGAATTTTCATTATTATTTTTTAAATGAATATGTCTGAAAAAATCCGCGATGAACCGAACCGCGAAATAGCGAGGGATCACTGTATAACTGCTTAAAAGACAACAAGGTAGCTCTTTGTGTCTCAGAGCTGCAACAGATAAATATCTCGAACACATAAAAACAGTTGGAGTAAAGCAGTCCAGCTGCAATAGCAATTAAACAGTAGCCAAATAAAGGAGGGTTTGCATACCTTGTCCTTACTTGCCAGACACAGCCAAGTTCAAATTGAATCTCATTGCCTCAGCCTAGTGCTCCATTCCCCAAAAAAGCGCTGCAACACTATTCTATATGACATCACCTTGAAACTTTTGGAAGCCTTTACATCACCGAACAGTGTTAGCATAGTCCAAAAGGATGTTCCAATCTATCGTAATTTCGAACCCAAACCATCAAAATATTCTTACATTGCATAATCTGAAATACTTTATAGTGACACTCATTCTGCATTGTAATAAATACATTCTAATAGGTGCAGAACAATTGGATTGTATGCATCTGACTTTTTAACCAGGCTCGTGGGAACACCATTCAGTCGTTACCATAGCGACGACCATTCCTCCTCCAAAGCTGTTTGAAGCAGCAGTTCATGTTAAATGTTGGACAACTATATCACGAGGTATTACCATAACAATGTGTTCATGGTTGTGGTTGAGAGCTTTTATTTTTATCACCAATTACTACGAAAGAAGCATATTGTTAGTGCCTCTTTAACAGGATCATTGCGCCTCTAAGGGCAGACAAGTTCACTGCTGTATCTCATTAAGTCATGCAGGAAAACGTAATGCTTTGACTGTGGAGTGTAGACAGCAGATGAAGTTTAATGACATTGACCATACATCTCATCTTTTCAACATGCTTGGTAGTCAAACATAGAAACATTTGACTCTGAAGAAAGATGTAACGCCTTTATCCTGCCAAGTCGCCGCAAAGCTAAATGGACATACAATTGCTGATTTTTATTTATTTATTTTTACGACATTCTAAATGTTTTTGGGGGCTTCTTTCTGATCTAAAAATGATTTTGTTGAATCTCCTTGCCACATGCTGCCAGTTTGACAGCACACAGCTTTTCTTTTTCCATGCGCTGTGATTTGGATGAGATTAGTGCACATTCTACACGAAGCCTACACAAGTCTTTTAGTGGGTGGGAGTTGGAATAATATGTCCAAAGGTAAACCCAACTTTGTTTTTTTTCACTCAAATGAATTTAGGATGCATTTGGCAACAGTGTGTTTACAAATTTATCTGACAAGGTGTTAGTAGTAGTAAGCACAGTTACATTACAGTATAGACGCCTCCCATTCAACTCTCACCTGCCCTAATGAGCACAAACTACAAAAAGTACATGGTTCGAAGTTTATTTTGGTAAAATCGATAATATTGAGTTGTAGCGTGTGTTTAAGTGATTGTTACATTATATTTGCTTCAGTCCAGAGAAAATTATTGGTGCAAACTGTACTACCAGTACAGTAAGACAAAAAAAAAAAAAACTTGGATTTTGTACGTTGTAATGAAATGCAATTCTAGCTCTTTCTCTCTCACTCACATTCACACACCCAATCGGAGTTTCAATGATAGTCAGCCAGTTAGCTAGTCAGTAGCGTCTTGGTTTCATGAACCTACATTTGCATGCCCAAAAGTGTGCTTATCTCATTGCAACTCAAAAAGGACAGTCGTACTATCTGACCACCTGTAATGTTTGCTAGCAAGAAAAATGCATTGGTAATGCACTTGCGCCGGTCTTGAAGCTCAGTGAAGACAAGGCGGGACAGATGGATCAAACCATTTGTGGCTCCAAAAGGTGGGCGGGGGTTACGCTATTTCTATTGATCAAATATGTTTCTACCAACTACGAATGGTTTTAACACTTATCATACTTGTTAAAGGACATACAGTGAGTAAAATATTAAGAGCTCTCAAATTTTGGGAGGATTTGTATTTACTTTCCGGTTGCTTCAGCAACCCCGAAAATGGATTTGACACTCCTATGAATCCAGACAATTGTGCATATATATGTCATTGAGAGTGCTGTCTGTCGGCTTTTATGAGCATAGTAAGTGCTGCAGACTGCACTGAAATAGTTGTTGCGGTGATGCAGCGCGACGTTCATAATAAATGAATAAATAAATAGATAGATAATCCTCATTTAATGCATCTCGAAGCCAGCGCTGATGACAAGCCAAACAAACCACAAGCGCTCATGTGTGCAAATGTCAGCGAAGCTTCAACAACAGATGATCGCTGACTAACTGTTGTTTGTTGATTCAGCATGCTCGCCAAGAACTTCCTTCCGCGGTTTGTCTGTCAAGCCGAATGTTATTGGTGTGGTGGGAAATCACTGGTGCACAACGCTGGTCACAGAGCTCGCTTTACAAGCGGGCTGCAATGGCTCAGCTCCAAGCCTGTCGCAACCATTGGCCGTGCATGTTTGATGAGAAAATTCCCAGCCAGCGAACATGAAGCTGGGGTCTGGCCTCTGTCTCTGCATCAGTGCACCGCCGTCCGCAGCGGAGCAGTGTGCACGTTATGTACTCTTTGCTACCGCGTGCATCTGTGTGCATCGCGGTCCAGATGTGCTTTCGTGAGCGCTTTCGATACATATGTGGAGTTTACGTGCGGCTCGGTGCATCCGTGCTCGTCGTTTGAACTCCGCTTGTTTGCGATGAAATGAGCTCATCCACCGGTTCATTTCCGTTTTCGAAGTGGACATGGGGTCAGGCTGTGTTTGTGAATTATAACGAGCTCATTTGTCACACGACTCATTGGAGATGTGAGTCAGGCGTGCAGCCAAATGACGGCGGCAATGGCTGATGTTGGATAGTCACTTGTGAGTAACTCTGGGTGTGTGTTGACAACCACAACTCTGCATGGTGTCGACAATTGCGTAACACCACCGCCCTTTTCAGTCAGGTCTCCTTAAAAAGTGAACTACTGTATATTTTAATGCAGCAATTTGTTCCTCAAATGAGTCGATCGTGATGAACAATTAAAGGATTTCCCACGTTTTCATCAGAACGTAACCATAGTAATGACTTCAAATTTAAAAGTTTGCGTTTGGTATTAGGAGGCTGCATGTTTGTCAAATTCCCGGGCTGTTTGGTATTGTTATTCTGCTCCACGGTTATTGCCTTAGCAAGGGTCCGATAGCCATCAACACAAGAAAATCAAAGTCCAGCAGCAAACGCGTTTTTGAAGCATCACAGCCTTCATTTTCTGATATTCTGTTGTTGGTGAGGAAGGCCGTCTTAGTGATTGGGGAGATAGCTCAGCTCGGGGAAATGACTGAGTTAAGTGTGACAGCGAGAGATATTCCTTTGTTATTCAACCCAGACTGGATAGAGGAGACATTGATCTGCCGTGCGCAGCCATTTTAAAGAACGTACAATAAAACAAATACACGCAAAAGGCTTCCTCATGTGAAAGGTCCTTTACATCATCTCAATTGCTTTAAGACACATTTGCTAGTTCCTCAGGCATACATAACAGAACATCCCAGTGCTAGGAACACAATAGAGCGAGATTACGGGACACCCCCATTGGCAGCTCCAAAATAAAACAACCGGTCTTTTTTTTTTTTTTTTTTTTTCCCAGTGACTGTAATTATAACTTTTGTCACTATTTTGGCAGGAGACACATGCAGTAACGGATTTGCTGATGAGCCATTGTTATTTTCTTTCACCTCATTATCTTTCGGTGCACTTATCAAAATACAGCAAAGCTACTTGCGTTGAGCTTCTATGAATGAACGGATCAGAACAATGTGATAGAAAATGCAGTGTGGCTATAATTAGAATGCCATGCTAATTTCGTGTGTTGCAGCACAATCAACAAAACTTGCTGACGACTGGTTTAATTATGGTTGACTTGAGGCAATGTGCCGAAATCTTCTGGAAAAACGAATCCTCCCATATGTCTCAATGCTTTTTTTTTCCAGTGCCATCCCATAATTATCAGTGCAGTAGATTTAACGCTGTATTTGAGCGTAATGTGCCAGCCTCAAAATGTTCCACAGATCTGAATGTGAGTGTGATAAATTGTCTAGGTGAGACCTGTGTTGACTGACAATCAGTCCAGAATGTTAAGCAACCTGGACTCTTGAACGCCAGAGTCTTCGTCAGCCGAGTGGATGGGCCTATAAGGTAAAGCGTATGGGAATATAATTAATATATTGATATGAGTCGTGCGGTCGACTGCTTAGTGCATCTGCCTCACAGTGTAGAGGTGCAGGGTTCAATTCCAGCTCCGGGTTTTCTGTGTGGAGTTTGCATGCTCTCCGTGGGTTTTCTCCGGGCACTGCGGTTTCCTCCCACAGTCCAAAAACACGCATGGCAGGTTCATGGAACATTCGAAAAATTATCCCGGGGTGTGATTGTGAGTGTGAATGTTTCTTTGAGTGCCCTGCGATTGGCTGATAAGAAAATGAATGAATGGGTGTTGTTTGATATGATATGAGATTAAATAACTTCAGTACTCCTACAAGGTGGACAATTACATCATTTCACCAGAAATCTGTATACAAGAAAGAGAAAAAGGACATTGCACTAAATAGAAACCAACATTGTCAATCCAATGTATCAACAGTTATTTGTTTGCAAAATGGAATGCTCAGTGTTGATTTTGACATTTAAGATGATTAATCTGATGTAATTAAATTGAAAAAACTCACTTTCTTTACTACAGAAAACTGAATCAACAAAGGCTAATTTATCCATCGGTGGATATTTTTAAAGTTGGTACCCTGAAATACTTTTGATTCAGGCTGCAGTTCCGGCTACCATGACAGGGTTGATGCAATACACACATCACCATAACAAATTATTGTGTTGTAAAATTGAACAGTATGCATAATTCATTTTACAGAGTACATAATATGCTGCATAACCACCCCACTTTAATGACCTTGACAAAATGGGAAAAGAAGTATATGGAAATGAGTCCAAATGGTTATGGACGTGAATTTCTGTAGTTTGGCAGATGCGAGAACTCCAGTAAGGTGCTCCAGCTGCTAAATATTTTGAGAACCTATGCTAACTCTTTAAAACCCGCCTCAAAACTCACTTGTATTCTTTGGCATTTGACTCGGCATGACTCAGATTTGATCTGAGTTTTACTGTTTGGTGCTTTCTACCGCCTTTGTTACTGATTTATTGCTTCACTGTTGTATATGTTAGTTGCTCCATGTACAGCACTTTGTATGCAGCGATGGCTATTTGAAAGTGCTCGATAAATACAGTTGAGTAACTCGTGTATCTTGCAATTGTAAAATGTGAAAATGCTCTATTTTCAGCTTTCCTAGAAAAAGCCGGGTTCACTAGACTTTAAGCATTTGGTAAAAGCAGCTTGTCAACAAACTCTTCAAAAACATGTTTCACTGACTGATTTTTTTTTTTTTTTAATAACAAACCTTAATAAGAGCGTACATGAATACACATGAGCAGACACGGATAAATCAATACACTTAAGTGTGACTGGCTTCCCCCCCAGAATTTTTTTTTATCACTCTGACTATACAATTACAACAGCAAATAAAACAGCCACACATTTCACAGTTTCATAAGGCATGTTACATTCATTAAAAACTCTAAATTGGGCCTCAATGTGAATGCACAGTAGGTATAAATGTTTATTTATCCAAATGTGCCCCGAAATTGGCTGGCAACCGGTTGCCCCCAAATTCAGGTGGCCTGGTACTCACCACCATGATCCAATGTCCTTCAAATGGACCAACCATTGGAATGGAACATTCCAGACCATTTGCGGAAGCTGACCCGTTGGCTTCTCGCAAACACTTCTGTACGTACGTTTGCAGTTGCAAGTGCTACTTGTGTTTTCTCCTCCCTGCCCACTCATGTCACAAGCTGTGACAGCTCTTTAAATCCCTCCCTTTCCAAATCGCATCAATTTCACCGCGGCTCAGCAACGCCTGCTGTACGCCGCTGCGTCGCACTAGGGAGAAAAAACATTCAGCGTGGCTATTTCTGACAAGCACTGATATATTGAAGGCAAACTCTCAGCCTGTAAACACTTGTTCTGCCAATACTTTGAGTGACGGAAAGACGGATGGAAGTGAAGTTGAAGTCATTGTGCAGCCCATCAAGCCTGCTGTAACTACCTGGCAGCAGCAATGAGCTTTGACAAGGACATTTGCATATTCAGGCAGCCTTTGCGCGACAACGTTTCAACCCGAGTCTTTAGTTCCGTCTTCTCCCCCTGTCAGTACATCAAATCATATTCTGTTTTGCGTGGGGACGCCCTGGCTCGCAAGACACGAACATGAGATACCGCACGACTTGGGGGCTTTTTCATTGTTTCCTCTTTCAATCACTCTTTCGAAAACTGTTAATAATTGGAGGTTTCTCCAGTTATTCGCTAACAAGCAAACAGACGCTCGTTGTCTGTGTTCGCCTTGGGACACACTTAACACCTTCGTAGTGGCATGTGATCCCTGAGTGAGTTTCAATTGTATTGAAGGCATTCTGTTCATCCCGCATCTTAATTTCGTTGCTTCGACTGTGCCTTTTCCCAAACTGCCACGGACACAAAACCATTGACTTCCTAAAGTCGGAATTAAGTGTTGTTTGTTGACCTGTTGGCGTGCTAAGGGGACCTCATTCATCTCGGCTCAGCAAATTAGGCAGCAATCCATTAATTGAATTTCACAGCAATCAGGATCTGCACATTAGGACCTGAGGAATTCATTTAGTGCGCACCATAGTAATTGCTTGGTTGTTACAAATGCAATTAGTGTGTAGGCCTCTTATCCCTGTATGCCTCAAATATTGTTTCGGGGGTTTTATGGGGCATTCTGTAAAAGCACAAGTGCAGAGTAAGATTTTATTCTCCACCTTAAGTGAAATGCAAGAAAATGTTTTGAAGTGTACAGTAATGCTATTTAAATGTCCCATTTTGGTGCTTTTTTTTTCTCTAAAACTCAATCTATTGGAGACCGGAGATTAAATAGTGTATCTAAATGCAAACAGCTGAGAAAATAAGTCCTTTTTGGGTGTTTAACCCTCTCATGCACCCTGTAACCTGATAACATAAGCTGTCCACTGTAGCTTTGACAACCCTTTGACTGTTCGCTGTCAGTCAAAGGGTTAAATGCTTGTACTCGACACGTTTCTCTTTTCAGTCTACTGTACATGCACCATTGGGGCTTTTGTGTCATCCTGACTCTTGCCCCATCATTCCATTAATCATATATCTATTCACTTCCCATTCATACACCTATCTGGATCTATCACCTGTTTTAGATCACAACTTGCCTTTATTCTTTTCATCACTTTTAATAGTACAATAGCACAGTCGTTCTTTTGATATTAAAAATCAGTCAACGATATGACAGATAACTGCACATTTTGTAGATGGGTAGGTCATGGACCCAAAAAAGGAGCTCATTAAATCGCTGAAGATCTGGATAAAGGTGTCAAAAAATGAATTGAGTTTCATCCTATGAGGTGACTAAGACCTCAATTGAATCATTTACTCGACGGAGTCATAATGACACGGTGCCCTTATGATTTTGCTTGCCACCTATCATCTGTTCATCCTCCTCCAGGGAGTATCAGAATCGTCGTCAATGAGAAGTATGTACTGTATGTTAAAACACAATGTGTTTTTCTAGTAGTTGGGGCTTCTCTAGTACTACAACAGAATCATCACTCTAAGAACAGTAGAACGCGATTGAAACAAATATTTGCAAAGTAAAAATTACAGTTGGTGACTATTTGCTGCAAATCAAGCAATCGAGCACTGTATCTACCGGAATGCTGCTACAGAAAACGTATGCTCCAGTCATGAATTTGTGAAGCTTCATTGACAATATGCTGGACAATATAATTCCTCGTTGAACCACAAGCACATGATGCGACTGTCAAGGAAGAAGCAGATTACCCCCAAGACAGGAAACGGGCAACAAGGACAGGAACTATTTTGAGAGGCCGTTGGCAATGATCGGTTGCCCCATTCAGTGACTGCACCCGTCCATTTTGGTGACGGAGACTCCTCACAATTGGCTTTCTAGACGCAGGTACATACTATGTGAACATACATTTATATTGAGTATTTTTGTAAAACACATTTTTAGGAAGGCCTAAAAAATTTACAACATAAAACCACTGTTCAACATTTAAAAAGTAATTTAGCAAACGTGTACAGTATAATGAAGTCTTATTCCAATTTACAAATAGAAAGTTGACAGACAAGAACAATACAGCGGTCCACAATTTTTTATGTCCCACTTTTGCTAACAGCTTGGCCTTGGCGAAGGTTTCCTGAGTTACATTCCAGTTATGTGGTTCTTCCAATAAATCTACTGGTGGCCAAAGATGTTTGCACAGTACTGTGTAAGCACCCATCGATCCAGTTATGCATCCATCTATCATTGCATCTCCTCCACCCATGAAACTGTCATTTTTAAGGGTTTAGTTAGCCCCCTTCTCGTTGCTTTGCTCAGCTCACCAATTACAGTACATGAGTGTGAACCATCCAAGCTAGAAAGCACTGATTAATTGTATGTCTGCAATTAGATGTCATGAGAGAGGAAAAGAGCCGGAGCTTTTCGGTGGTCGTGGTTGCTGAGGAGGATGGGTGGGCTAAAACTGATCAATGCAGAGAGACAGGTCCACTAAGGAAGGGACTACATTTTCCCTCAAGTCAAGTTGTTTAAGACTGTTTAACCTTGGTTTTCACATCACAGTCCTTACTCGGCTGACATCCGTTCCTGGTGTTGCCGCGGCTGCAGTAGAGCGCTTGTCTGACACCTCATCAGCTGGGCTGCCTTTGAGATAAGTCAGCAATCAATACTTATTGATTTCATGGAGTGGCCACAAGATTGTCTCCCCCCCCCCCCCACCCCCTTCCTCCCTGCCGTTTTTACCTCTATGTCCCAGCACAGGCAGCAGATGGCCTTGTGTACTCAGTGGTGTGCAGCACATGGATGTGTTTAGTGGCCCAGGGACAACTTCTCCACAGGACTCAGCTGTCTTTTCCAACAGAGCTATTGATTCTTGTCCAAACACACATGCACCCGTCAGTGAATGTGCTACTGGGCATACTGTACAGGTGCCTTTCTCAACCTAAAAATAGAATCCACAGACTAATTATAAACATTCCTTCAACATTTATTAGATTAGAACGGCTGCGATGCAAACTTGGTGGATTCTGTTTTCCTCTTCTAATTGTGTGGGCGATTCCAAGAGTATCCTATCGTTTTGGGTAAGGTTGCTGTTTAATTCAATGTTAGAAGGCCCAAGGAGTTGATATTCTAATGTCAAAGTAAACATAACAGCGAGTGCAATACACTTTAGGTCCTGACATTGTCACATTTGAATTTGATCTCACTATACATCCTCGTAACGATTCCTTTTGTCTTTATTTGGCACAAGAATGCCAAAACAGTCATTTAACAGTCACCCAAATCACTCAATCAATAAAACTTTATTCACAACGCACTTTTCAGGTCGGGAATTGCAACTCAAAGATTAGATAATTCAAATCAATTGCCTCCCACCACTCGAATGAACACAGAAGCTCTTGTGAAACTGAAAAATGACGTGTGAGGTCGAGCCTCAGGATTGCACAATCGCTTTTCAAGGAATTCAAACAAGGATGTGAGTGTAGCAACAATGCTACTTAGATTTTATGAAGTGTGTAAACAGCTCATGCGCGTGCGTGCATGCGTGCATGTGTGTGTGTGACCTTGAATGGTAAAAAATATGCTTACCCAAAATAGCCACAGCAACAGATGTTCATACATAAATATATGTACTATGATGTCAAAGAGCAGGTTGCGTCGTTTCTTTGTTTTTTTTTCAGAGAGAGCAACAGAAAAAATGCACTTTAAGGATAAATGAATGTTATTTACCGTTAAACTTGCTGCATCCCACATTTCCCACCAGGCGGTTCATTCAACAAGTTACTGTCATTTTGGGAATACTGTAACTAAGGAAAAAAAAAACTATAGCTGCTGTGTGAGATCAAGATGAGGGTCTTTGGTCTACTGTTGGCACCCCGTCAACCTTTCTTTTAATGCTGTGAACTCCTTGCAGAACAGACCAATTTATTTCACCAAGTAACCCCGTGTACTCCATTCTCCCAAACAGAGTCCCTTTGCAAATATCCCATGAGGATTTCTTGTGTTGCTCAAGTAAAAAGATGAATGTCTGACCACAGCCTGCCTTACTGTTGCTCACATGACCCCGGGCTGCTCTTGAAGAAGATGGTCATGACCCATCTGTCACACAGCTTTGCTTTCCCATCAGACACAGGATGTGTGCATCAACAAGGGAGGACTGCATGGGGGAGAAAAGATGAGCAGATGTTGGAATTTCACTTTAGACCAGGGGTGTCAAACTCATTTTTGTTGTGGGCCACTTTGGAGGTACGTCTTTCTTTGGAGGGCCTTTCTGACAGTGGAGCCACAAAAAAGTTTACCCGTCTCATAGCATGATTACTTGTACACAACAAATTAATGGATTTCTAGTTTTGAAATCAGTCAACTGTCATAGTTTGTCAGTTATTCTTCAAGTGAGTGTAAACAGCGTAACAAAATGATTGCAAAATCTCAATGTTATTGATCACACCTGAGAATTTGACATTACGGTACAGATTTTAGCAAGGTCATGCGAGTTGATGCACATGATTGTCTTTCGGAGGGCCACATAAGACGACATGATGGGCCGGATCTGGCCCCCGGGCCTTGAGTTTGACATGCAGCCGTTCTCCCCCTTTTCAGCCCATATCCTTTGGACATCCCTTCTATTTTATACATTTAACAGGTACGCATTGGAATGGCATGACCTAATACCCTACAAATTGATTTCTCATCTGCTACTAAGCGTAGACACTACAGGGCGGAGGCATATACTTACAGTATGTTCATAAAAATAGTGGGTGGTGAGCACTGGAATTTGTCATGTCAGCAGAAAGGAAAACATGCATGATCACTACGTATTAAAGAGTCTTACTCATATGCAACATTGTCCTGCTTAATTTTTTTTGCCCACATGTTGGAGCTGGTCGGACCCGGGCAAGGTCAGGGAGTTGTTTACAGTATTTGTGGATATCATTTGTGGTCATAAGTGGAATGGTGAAAGCCAAATTAAGTGAGCAACCCATTTACTCACTCGCTGTAAAAATGGATTTGCATAGTATCGCATTGCAAAAAGTAGTACTTACTGTGCAGTCATTTATAAAGCAGAGAGCTTAATGGAAACTTAATTATTTTGCTAGTGATGTAAGATATTCATGTGATTCAGTAATGGGAAATGCAGGCAACCTTGTGATTATCATACTGTTATGTAATTCCTGACCTAACTTGGGAAACAAAATAGTCAATCTGTTTGGTTGTTGAGTGCTGGTTTATCCATCCAGTGTCTCCTGCTTTTCCCCGTTCAGGGTTATGAGAAAGGTGGAGTCTTTCCCAGCTGACTTTTTGTGAGAGGTGGGCTCTCTTTCTCAGTCAATCACAGGGTACAGAGACAAACAACCATTCACACTCACATTCACGCCTACACTCGAGTTGCAGCCTTTAATTAACCTCACTCGGATGCTTTTGGGAAACTCACACGGGCACGAGTAGAATGTGCAAAGTTGGCGAAGCCTGAGCTAAGGTTCAAAAAAACCGAGAGCCTCTTAAATGTGAGGCAGATGTGCTGAGCACATGTGGCACTATGCTGCTTGATGGGTGATACAACCCCAAACCTGTCACTTCAGAATTAAACATTGCTGACAAAATCATCTCTAAAGTTGCGCAACCGCCTCCATGTATGACAGAATGAAAGAGACCTTTGCATTACAGTATGTCACTTTTTTAGACATGAATGAAGTGTATTAATGAATTGATGGCAATACTAGCGTCTCTGTCCTGGTTGGTCAGTAAAGCAAATGGTTGAAAATTTTATATGAACCCTTTCATCCACCAATAACGATAACCTGTAACCCGACAACATGATAAGCTGTCCACTGTAGTAAGCGCTGTCCCCAAAAGGGATCAAATAAGAGCAGGCCACTACGACTTTTAACGTGGTTAACATGGTTAAAAAAATCGCTGTCCTGGTTGCTCAGTACAATAAGGCCAAGACAGACATGAGTAGACAATGATAACAAAAGAAGAATAATTGAATGTACACTGCATAGTGAGCTGTGCAATTTTTGTTGTTGTCGTCAGAGACGCGTATTCACTCTAATTTGCAAAACTGGGTGGGTGTTACATCTTATTGTCAATGGTGGAAAACTTATTTTTTCACTAATATGACAGAAGAAAGTTACAATGTTCTGCTTTCATAGCTATATCATATTCTACAATGGCAACAGTTTGACTTAGTTCCATTGCTTTCTAAGAGGCAAAATATTTTGAACTCTGAATACACCACCGAGCGCCTGCGAACACATTGTTTGACCTTCGAGGCGTCATTGTACTTTTTAATCGGCTGAACCACAACAAAGTAGTTGTGGGCGCAATCGTTCGGTGTTTGTCATGGCCACACCACAGCTGCAAAACATTTCGGGTCACAATCAACTGACTCATGCTACACACATCGTCCTCGAATTCCACAAAGGATACCAACACATTCAGACATCATGACACTTAAAACGAAAAACCAAAGTGTTTTGACAGCACTCAAAAACACTATGGATCCTATGATGTCATCGCTGTGGTCGACGAACCTGATGAACGGACCACAGAGGTCCATTTGTGGGTTGTCGGGTTTCGACTAGCGACGGTTCAGGCGTGTTGAGTGAGAACAATAAGAGTCCTTTTAACAAATATTTCCCTAAACTAGTGCTCTTCACCGCTTATTTCAGCTTCCTGTGTTCCTGATGCCAATTAGCCTGTGGCTTTTTCTTGTTGGTCAAATGACACCGTGTGTCGGAGCGCAGATGACCTCATCCAGGGCAATCCGTGAGGTATTTGCTGAACACGACAGTAAGGTTAGTGCCGCCATGCGCTGGCTCTAGTGCGGTTGAACCTGTAGATCAGCTGCTATTGTTGTTCAGCTCATCCCAACATTGCAACGTTCTCGCAGGATCAGTTCCATTGCTCCCACTTACAATCGGAATCGCTCTCAATTCACAAAATAGAGTCTGCCGGACGCCTCTGTCTCAAGGATCTTAATGCCGAGCAGATGAGAGCTGCACGGATGCCAAGTTGCTCCTCCGGTCTAAAGTGGCGAACGTGTCCTCTTCCAAAGTGCAGATGTGCACATGGTTACTTCTGGGCTTGCACCAGAACAAAGCAATTGCTTGATGATGTGCAATCATCAATTACATTCTGATGGTGCGAGTGTGCTCCGTATAACCGAGCAGAGAAGCGTGCATTAACTGAGCGTGAAGACAATTATGTAAGAATGGCTTCTGCTAAGTGAATCAGGCGCAAGACTCTTGTGTTTTTGTCGTGTCTCAGCATTTTTAAACCGATGCTTGCGTCGTGTTGATTCGGTTTGAGATATGACTGTTTTTTACATGAGACACAGTAAGTAAACATCACGGGTTTATGACGCAGCAGTTCCAAATGTGATTGGTTGTCCTTCCTATTTCTGTAATTGGGCATTTCAAGACCACAAATCCACCTTCGCATTGACAGTTTGCCACTGCTTTGACCCACTCTCATTGACTCTCGCACTTAACCTAAATAGTATTGGGTTGCTTCTGCGATGATGGAAAGATCTGAACCGTGTCATGTATCATTCATGTCGGCGAGTAAAAAAGGTTTGGCTGCATTTAAAAGATGAACTGAACTGACTTCATATTGATGTTTGGATTTCCCCCATCCTCACGTGGTTTTTCTGCCGTTAAAGAAAAAGGAAGGATGGGCTAACATTGTGGTTGTCCAATGCTGATTCTAGATTTTCTGTTAAGAATGTGAATGACAATGAAACAGGGTTGCAGACATTACCTCCTTTCAGATCCCACGAATATACAGCTACAGGTATCAGGCCCTAATCCAATTATTTCCAGGCTATTGGACCTACTGAATTGATCTTTTAAGTAAGAATAAACAGCAAGACACAAACAGAAAAAAAGGTTTTATTGTATAGATTGTCAAAATGTATCCCAAGGTTGGGCCAACAGTTTGGAAAATCAATGTATAACACTGCCTGTGCAACTCTGATCAGTATACAGGTAAGGTTAATTAGAGAGACATTTGTGAGAAAATTGTGATGTCGCACTTTACTGGCCTGAGGCAAAAGGGAGCGGTATTTTGTTTGTACAATCAGTTTGCTCATTGCTTTTTCTCTTCTGACTAGACGTCAGTGCCCTTGGTTCCCCTCTGTTTAGGGTTATTCTCTGAAGCAGATGACTTAGCATTTGGTAGCTATACCCCTTCCCCTTCACCAAGCTCCATGTCCACCCCCACCCCCCACTCCCTGCCCCGCTTACAGCAGTGAGGTAACATGTTCAGCACACAATAGAATACAATGGGAACAAACAGGCGGGGGACAGAGGTGTTAGATGACTTTGTTTGGTGTGAAAGGCTGATGCGACACTTTCACAGCTGAATGACAGAAGATGGCTGACACTAACCTAAAGGAAGAGTAAGTTGAAAGAGTGTCTGTGCACTGTGTGTGTGTGTGTGTATGTGTATGTGTATGTGTGTGTGTGTGTGTCTCAGTCGGTCTAAGTGTGAGCGAATGCCATGAGATCACTCATCACATCTCTCAAGGGCTTTGGTGGGTCCTGCACATCGTGTCGTTGAAGACTAGGGTCTATTATTGTGACTGGCGTAAATCCTGCACAGCGTGTGATGTAACTTTGTATGGAGGCGAGTTGGATAAGATGTTGGTCATTTTGTAGAAGCGCAGGCCGGTGGATCTGAGATGGAGTATTTTGCTGTTGTAGGAGTGGTCCCAGACAACTTCAGTTATGGACAAATAAAGCGACTGCGCCGCTGTGGGAGTGGTCATAGCTGACTTCAATTGTGGCCAATCAACGTGGCTCCTTTCATTGGGCACCATGCTAGTCGTACATGAAAGTCAGAAGATCATCTGCGCCGTGAAGGACATTCCCCCGGCACCCGGATCGATCATGCATGTGCCATCTCAGACCCAGGTGCCCAGTGGGATGAGCTAATAAATATAAAACAATGATTTAGAAGGTTTGAACCCAGCTGCTCACATATTTATAACCAGAATACCTGTACATCGTATTAAACTGACCGTGTAAGACATGGACTGAGCAGGCGTTTAGACTTTCTGCCACCAAATTTTCACTCTGCCAGGCATTTCCAAGAGATTCCGTCGGCTGCGCCAGCCTGTGCAGCTTGGCGGCGACCACTCTGCCAAATGGCAAACATGCGCATCAAGCCTTGCGCTGTTACAAACATCAGGATCCGCTGGCTTTTTCGACACAATGCAGTTGCGCTACCTATGACAACAGAGCCTTCAGTGTTAGAGTAGCAAATATTAAATTTTCTTCTCCTTTGATGTCCAGCATACTCACTATTCTACGTAGTCTAGCCTTTTTTTTTTCTTCAAAATTACACTGCCTTGAAGTTGGACTCAACCAAAGATCAGCGCTGCTCAAATCTTGAATTAACCATACTTGTGTATCAGTGGCGTATTATGTCAGACAGCTCACTTGGGATAGAAAGTGAGAGCTTTTTCCAATTTTATATTGGATTCGGGCAAAGGAGGGCTATTTCGACAACACATTCAAGAAATATGAGTAAATGGTCAAAATCTAATTTTCAGTTTTGACAAGCATCAGGAGGGACAGAGAATAGATTTCATTTTGAGCTCTCATTTCCTCTGGGTTTGGGGGGGGGGGACCCTCCACTTTTGAGAACATTTGAACAGCGATGGATGGATAACTTCAACATTTTTTCTATTAGCATTCGAATAAATTAATTCCCCCCTCAAAAGTCAACATCATATGCCGACAAAAAAATGTTGTTTCCTTCCCAACTAAGTAAAAAATAAAGCTAAACACAGCTTTTGCTTAATACTCTGTTGATGCACAATTGGCAGCAATTACGGCCTCAAGTCTTTTTAAATATGATGCCACAGACTTTGCACACTCATCTTCCTTTGCAACAGGTCTCAAAACTTCATACTGTAAAGCAGGGGTGTCAAACTCATTTCACATGGTAGGCCACATACGGCCTCGGTAGATGTCAAGTGGGCCGGACCATTAAAATGAAACCATACTTTGCTATAAATAACCAAAACAATATGTATTTCCTTTGTTTTGGTACAAAGAAGCACAAGAACATTAGGAAAATGTTGAAATTTAATGAACATATCTTTTACAAAACATTTCACGAAGCACCTTACATTTCCTTCAACAAATGTGCAATTTACTTTTATCATTCACATATATGCATTGCAGCTGATCCCACTGATTGTACAAACTTTAACAAGTAATTGGTATTGAAAAATACAGTAATGCACTTTAAGATTAAACGAGATTTATGAAGAAAAGGATTTTTAAGCCATTTACACATGCATAAAAAATCTAAATGTAATCCCTGCCTACACCTTTCAAACTAAGGAGAGTGCTATTAAATGTGTAAATGTGAGAGTGCTATTGATAGCGTCTGCTGTCATGGGTCTGTTTCAGTGACGGACTGAGGCTGCTGTTGTCTTCTTCTCTGATCAAAACAGTATCTCTTAGCGGATACTCAATGTCTTGCACCTTATTAAAAATATTAATTCTGTGTCTTTTATGCATTTTTTTCACTTTTAAATTATCCTGCGGGCCTGATTGAACCTCCTTGCGGGCCGATTCCGGCCCGTGGGCCGTATGTTTGACACCACTGCTGTAAAGCATCCAGCCATTTTTAGATCTCTCCCGGATTCAAGTTCAAGACTCTCAAGTTAGACTCAAGTCTCCTCCAAGATTCAAGGACATTCACAGGGTTGTCTTGAAGTCACTCCTCTGATATCTTGACTTTGTGTCTGTTGTGGTTGCAAAATGTAAATACTGTAAGCATTATTTTCAGAGGTTGAAGTGGGCACAAGTAGTGATGTGCACGTGCATTTTGGTGACTATTCACAGCAGTTTCCTAACATTAGCGATGTTAAGCTTTTGTAAGCTTATGTTATATTATTAATGATCATTTTATGTTTGAGCATCATATTATTTCATGTTAAGCATACCTAAATTATATTCTGTTGTTTAATAATTGCTTAGACATTTTTTTCCTTTTCTTTCTCCTTCTAAACTGCATTAACTCATTCACTCCCAAAGACGTGTTTAAACGTCTTTTCAGACTTGGTCCAGAATTGGCTGGTACCGAATGAGTTAAAGGATTCCATCTCTCCATCTGTCATTTGTAAAGAAGAGCCATCCACTGAAAAACAACTTACACTTTTTTTACGAGTACAATAAGCGACGATCCCCCGTTTTCAGTCGACAGCAGGTGGCATAATGGCAGCCCCCTGCGATTAACCAGAATACCGCGTTTAGACTAGTGGGGGCGCACAGAACATATTGCAAAGAACATTTTTGAAGGCAAAGGGCATTGTAACCAAGCGGCGTCTCACATATTTCTGCCACTTCGAAAACTTGGGAAGACAACCGTATTCGCACTTGAGAAGAGCCATCGCAAGTGCGATCCGTGACCCTTGTGTTTATCCTTTGACAGGTCCGACTGTCACTTCTAAAGCCCCCGCCCCCCCCGTCCGATCAATGCTGTCCCAGGGCGTCACGGTTGGGTCATCTGGCCCTGCCCCTTTGGTCGATCACGCACTGAGCTGGCTGGGCTGTGACAACAATAACACCCGGCAGAGCGGAACGGAATTGCGAAAGTGATTCCGGACAACTTTCAAACATGCCACGTCAGAGAGTGGGCACGTCGTGAAGCGTACCTGGCGGCTGCCATCCGCCGTTGCCAAGGTTTCCGTGTACGCGCCGCTTTGCCTGCTCGCCTGCGCGCGCGCTTCTCTCCATTGGCAGACATGGCGGCGGACCTCCAGCCCGAGTGGATTTCTGGTCTGTCTTCTTCCTGGAGTTATGGACTTACTCGTGACGGACGCGTCTTCTTCGTCAAGTAAGTGTGTGTGTGTTGATCATTACGGTTACGCCGTTGCACGAATGATGATGGTGAGCGCTAACGTCATGCGTCTCGCTCCGTCGCCTCAGCGAAGAAGCCAAGAGTACAACCTGGCTGCATCCCCTGAGCGGCGAGGCGGTCATAACCGGACACAGGAAAACTCCAGGTGAGGCGTCCGTTACTTTGCGTCGCTGGTCTCTCTAAAAGCGTCGTCATGGCTGCTTCTTGCCCACAGCGGCGGCGACACTGCGCCGCGTGTCTGTTTAATGGGCTGTGACAAAGTGGGCGCTCCCATATGCCAACCTTTCACTGGGTCGTGACACTTCTATCCCCGGGTGGCTAACCACTCATTTTGTTATGGCCGTCCACTTAATTACATTTCACTTTCAATACAGGTAAAAAGACTTCTGGCCTTGCTGAGTTAACTGGCAGTCTACTTGTAAAGGCACAGCTAGCTGCTCCCAAAGCACCTGCTCGTTAATGGATCGTTGCTATTCTATTGCTGTGATTGCTGATGAATGTTTTTTTTTGCTACTTGTACTCCTGCAGCGTTGCAATGTATTACATCAAGCCAACCTTTCCCCTTTTATTTCTTTTGTTGATTCCTTTGCAGATTGCATTGATGACTCATTAGGTGTTGATCTGGGCAACATGAAATGTTTGAAATGTTTCTATGTCTGCACTGCTGTGACAAACATTGTTTTAGACCGGTGCAGTGCAGTTCAGTTGTATTAACTTTGAAGTAAAATTCAGTTGCCTTGAATTACGAAAATTTGTACAATTTTAAATGAAACAACTCCTCTAAAAATATTATCAATTATCCCTACCATTTTCCCAGTAACGGCATTTATTTAACTTGTTTTATGCAATCATTATTTAAATTAATAATTTTCTGATCATATATTTAAGCCGAATGTTAATGTTTACAGTGTTGGTTTCCACTGTGCGTAGTGTGAGAACAGCTGACAGTAATATTTTATAAATTTTCAGTCATAAAGCCTCTGTCTTGTTTGGAGCAATTAGGCCTTTTGTGTTACTGTATTTTAATGTTGTTCATGATGGTGGCACAAGTATTTTCTTGAACTGGAACTTGGTGTAAAAAAAATGAGAACCACTTTCCGAAAGGATGAATTACAATAAGAATGTATTTCAAAACATTTGGAAACCTCGTATTGTTTATTTATTTATTTTTAATCCCAAAATGTTCTTGATTAATATGAAAACAAATGACAAGAACCAATTATTCAAGACATTGTTGCAGCGGATGCATGTGCCACAGATTTAGCTGTTATGGTTTGTTCTACAGTCTGTTTGTCTTCATTATTCTTCAAGAACACTCAGTTGTTGATCAGTGATGGGAAGCTCATCTCAAAATGGCTTGCCTTTCCTTCACAGATCTACCCATTGGATGGGAAGAAGGATATACGTTTGAGGGTGCACGATGCTTCATCAAGTGAGTGACGCAACCGTGCCACTATTAGGGCTGGGCAAGAAACAGGATCATGATTATAATGAGATATAGAATTGAACATCAGGGTGCCCGAAGACTGCTGGGATAGGCTCCAGTAGATGGATGGATATTAAGACGATACCAGTCAACTATGTGGACTTTCTCGCCAGTCCAGCGAGCTTTGCCTTTCAACTTATTCACACTTTCCTCTTTCTGATCGCCCACGTTTTATTTCCGTAGCCAGCTTTGTGTTCCTTGACTGACACTTGATCTTTTTATGAATTAAAAAAAAAAAAATGATGGACCGCATCATATTCGATGGGTTATAATGTGATATAGGCTGAAACAGTTCATATCGCAAGGAGCTCACACATTAAATCACCCAATGTGTGGCGGTGAGTGGCCAACTTGGATTTTTTTTTTGCAGTGGTCTGGTGCAAGTCAGGTCGGAAGCATCTTGCCCTGAGCGATTGGTCTTAGCACTAAAGCTACCTAATGCTTCAAGCCACATATGCACGGACAAGTTGACAACATAAAATTATTTATCATTAACGTATAGTTTTGCAACAATGTGAATTGAATTATTTTTCATTTACTGCAGAAATTCATTGAACCAATTGTGTGTGTGTGTGTGTGTGTGTGTGTGTATATATATATATATATATATATATATATATAAAATGTGTGGGTGTGGGTGGGTGGCTGGGTCTGTGGAAAGACTTGACCAAACACAAAATAATTTTCATGTGGGCTTTATTCCCGACTGAACATAGAAAATGCACAGCGTTAATAAGATAAAAAACTGAGATGTGTCATTTGGAGATCAAGAAATCAAAGAAAAGTATTTAAAAGAGGTCAAAGAAAGTATCTAAGAGATCAAAGAAGTATACAACAATAGACAACAGCTTGATAGGGAAACAGAAATAAAAAGACATTTGCTCGCCACAACACTCATTGAAACTTTAAAGTGCAGAGCGACTAAACATTACGGTCCAATGTGATGAGAGGCGGACACATTTACCGAACACTTTCCGTCATGTTGGGTGCACACGAGATATGCGGAAAGACACAAATAATCTCCCCTCTAAAGTACACACAAAACAGTGCATGTCATTTCACAGTCAGAAAAACATATTTACATCTTGTGAAATCGAGAACACTTAGGCTGCACGGCTGTTCACACGACACGCCACACGGCAGCATTCAAGCGCCCAAACCACGATGTTGTACTCTACAAATATCGTTCAAATAATCAATCATCCGTCCAAATATAACACCCGATCTCCTTCATGGTAAAAGTTACCGATTCCCTGAATGTCGCCTGATTTACAATGACGAAGTCGGGTATATCAAGTTGGAAAAGCTGTGTGTGTGTGTGTGTGTGTGTGTGTGTGTGTGTGTGTGTCTGTGTGTATATATATTTATATTTGAAGTTATTTCCGTATTTCCTGCACGTCCACGTGATTTGGAACAACTGCACTCCATATCTGTACCCAAGCGGCCTGTCAAAAGTTAATGATTACGCACAGGAAGATTGTGCAAGTCCATGGCAGGCATGGGCAAAGTGTGGCTGTTGCCTTTGAGTGGATTTTATTGATTCAGTCTTACCCCCAAGTCCACTTAAGAGTTTGAGTCGCATAATCAAGTCTGTTTTCCTTCTGCATTTTGAGTGTATTTGATTTGCTCGCACTTTAACACGCCACTTGTCTTAAATAGATGAAAAACATTTCCCAGGTTTGTGCCAGCCTGCAGCATTACAGGAATTTGAAGAGCTTCATGTTCACTTTGCTCGGCTCGAAGACTTGGATATACATAAATTATTTCACTTGCTGGCTCTAGTCACGTTTCCAACCAAATGGTTCACTCATCTTAAATCCATTTTGAGGAAATCTGCAGAACACAATGCAAATGTACAGGTGTTTCCGCATTCTTCTCTTTCATTTATTTGTCATCAAACTGACGGAGTTTGAGGGGTTCTAAAACTACTTTTGTTCTGCCATCAAACTTAGTTTGAGGTGTCCGAACACTACTTTTGTCCATTGCGGCAAATCTTTAGCAAGAAATGCTCCTACTACTTGAGGAATCTTGTTTATTTATTCATTTTTATGTTGATCTCAAGCGACACAGGAGATGCATTCTCCATAGACACTAGTGGTTTAACTTTTTATCGTGAGCTACTCTTTGAAGCCGGACACAGTTACAAGTTACTGTGCAACAGCAATACAAAGTGCATGATAAAACTGACCACCCCCAAAGAAAAAAAAAAAAAAAGATGCGGCCTAAGGGCATATTGTGCCACGCAGACCATACAGACCCGAGTATCATTTGATCGCTACTGCCCACTATTGTTTAATAGTTGTTTCTCATCAAATAAAAGGACACCATCAATAATGATAAGAATTGAAATATTTTGTGACCTTTTTCAGTGGGTTTCTTTTGTGAAATGAAGGTGGGACCCCGGGAGGATGGGTTTGCATTGCAGAGGATGCAAGAGCGTCATGTCACCATGAATTCACTCTCCCACGTTGACTTCGACATGAATTTGAGCTGCTCCATATGGCACGCTGTCAGGCAGTCAAGCTGAAAGTCAGTCACTTTATAGCCGAGTGTTTTGTCACTTTGAACACTCAGCATATCGCTCAGTTGAAAACAAAGCCACTAGCACAATTGCTGTGACCGGACTATTTCCCCAATGATTGTTTAGGAATTAGTAAAAAGTTTACCTCAGTTTAATTAGTGATTGATTTTCAAATGTGTGTGTATCATATTTTACAGTCAGAGGATGGTTATCGATTATTTGACAAGTAGCACAATTTATGTGCGCTGATCTTGCTGTGTGGCTCCGTGCAGCAATCCTTAAGCGACGCGTGTGGATGCTTCAGTCGGATGCAATTAAAATAGCCATATAACTCATTCAGAGCTCATCCAATTGACACATTTTCCGACTTGCAGGCAACATTCTGCTTCGGTACGTGATGGCTATGACTGCTTTGCTTGAAATGGCCCAAAGTGTCTTTAAAATGTGACAACATGCACCTGCTCTTCAGTACAAGAAGCCCCTCATCTTCCTCTTCGTTTTCTGGCTGTGTGCTCTTCTGCAGCCTGTTGACAGTGTTGACACTTCAAATTTTCTGGTTGTGGGCGATTGTGGATGTTGCACGGTGGGGAAAAAAGGCTGATCCGTGTTACCAGCCTTGTAGTCCACTTGGCAAACGACAGCTCTGTTATAGGTTGTCCAGCCATTTTGCTGCATTACCGTATTTTCCGCAATATAAGGCACAACTAAATCCTCAAAGTCAATTGCATTGTAAATCACCTCAACAGAACAAACGACAAAAAAAAAACCCTTCTGCATGGTACACAAAAATAAACTGGTATTTTGGTGGATTGTCAAATAAATTTTACACAGCAAATCTGTACAAACGTCCTGGCAAAACATCTCCATTTGAGAACAAAGAACCAATTCATGGAGAAACTCAGATCTAGCCACTCCGTGTTAATTAAACTTAATGATTGTTAAAGTGGCCTCCCCAATATGTATCACTTTAAAAATGCACAATGCCAAATATGTAGTTACAACCGTCTCTTTATTTTTCAATTTGCAATAGCGCGATGAGGAGAGAGGAATGGGTCAATCGTTCCCAATTACTCATTAGCAGTAATGTCTTCGAGTTTTTAAATCCAGCAGCTTATGGCTATTCTCCCAATGTGATAAATCAAAGAAGAGAAATCCATCCCGGTATTAAGCGGTATTGGCACGTCTTCAGCCATTAGAGAAGAGAGGTTCCGAAAGCAGCTACTTTTTACATTCAGCATTTTTCATGGCCAAAACTTCAACTGTATTAATGAGGTTTAGTAAACCTAGTACCGTATTTTCCGCACTAAAATGCGCACCTAAAAGCCTTCCATTTTCTTCGACGGTCACAGCGCGCCTTAAAATCCGACGTGCCTTGTGTATGGTCATTACCGTAATATTTCGACCCCAAAATGGCTCCTTGCTCGAGACATGCTGACAACAGAGTTCAAACGTATGGTGATCGTTTACGCAGTTGAACATGGAAATAAAGCAGCGGCAAAAGAGTTCAACGTTAACGAGTCAATGTTATAACTTGCTGTTGGTTAAGTGAACAGTGTCACGGCTTTATTAACTAAGTTTTACTGACATCTGATCGTTCTGTTGGTGTTTCCTTGAGCGTAGCTCCATCTAGTTGATGCATTGTAGATTGTGTCTTATAATGCGGTGCGCCCAATGTATGAAAAAAATGACAAAATAGGCCATTCATCTAAGGTGCGCCTCATAATCCAGTGCGCCTTTTAGTGTGGAAAATACGGTAGACTTCTTGCATGGAATAGAATACTTATTCTCAGAAACACTTGACAGTATGCAAGCATTTTATGATTATTCCTTATTATTATAATTATTTTTTGTCTTTAGACGACTATGACGCCATAGGTAGCACATGCAAACCTTACTGTTCTCTGTGGCCAAAACATACCTTTTGATCGGACTTGCCCAAAACCTGCGCGGTTGCTTGCTGCCTAAGCTCAGTACCTTATAAATGTATGAGACACTGGACTTCATTTTTTATTTTATTATTATATTTTTTCAACATTTCTATTGCAGAATATTTTTGTTTGTGCCAGAGCATTTTTGTCAGTTATGCACGAGAGAAGGTTTATAACACCTGCTTAGGTTGTGACAAGCTGTCCTATCCATCGATTTAATTTCTATGAATTCATCTCACAGTGTTCACTTTGTATGTGGGTGGTGAAGAAAATTTGTGTATCACATTTTTGGGTTATCGTTGCCATCTGTCCATTTCTATTCCTCCTGTACCGTTAAGGGTCACCGAGAAGTGGTCACCCAACCCAGATGACTTGGGCCAATGCTTTCCAACCAAGGTGCCATTGGCACACTCGTGTCTTGTGAGAGATCGTCTGGGATATTATCTAATTTCACTTACTTTGTCTGGAAATTATTTATTTATTTATTAACCATATAGTGTATGTACCATTGTTCAACTATCTACGCCAGTGACGTGTAGTGATAGGCAGAACAATGAAATGCTCTTTCACCAGATGGTAGAAAGTACAATCAACCTGCAAATTTGCCTGGTGCCATTCATACAAAGTCATCTGAGTTGAATTAAACATTGCCAGATTTTGCACCAAGTACTTATGTGAGTAAATTGAGACGGAACCTTCAGTATGTATATATTTGAAGAGATTATTCCAGAGTAAAATAAGTACCTTAGCTTTGGTTCTTAAAAACAAAGCTTTGAAAAACTCTGGCCAGGGTTTTCAACATTCTGTCATGTGGACGGACAGATAGTTTTGAAACAGCTGTTGAGAGAGTATACTGCATGTTTTTTGACCCTAAAGGTAAAATGATAGATTGAGAGATTAGATATGTACTTGGACTGATCACCAGTCAATCGCACAGGTGACACATTGAGACCATTGGCACTCACATTCACGTCCCTTGCAATGTAGTCTTCAATTCAACCTAAAATCTATTTTTAGGCTTTGGGAGGAAGCTGGAGCAGTCCGAACTCAGCAACCACCGCAGGTTGATTATTACTTAGGATGCCCCATGTCTACATTACAGTTTCAATACATTTAACTCAATAGGCAACGGAACTTTATACTGCCAGTTGTCAAATAATTTCCTGTCAACCTTTTTCAGGATGAAGTTAAACAGTTGTTTGACTCATTGATGCTGAATATTTATATCACTCGTGTTTACGAAAAGTCAGAAATGTCCTGTCTTTGGTCACCAACGATGTATTTTTTTTAAATGATTAAGTTTTGGAATGTAGCTAATTGCGCTTGGTTCTGATTTCATTCCAAAAAAAAAGGACGAATGAGGAACTGCAGAACCTTACAAAGCTTTAGGCCAGTCGACTTGAATTAGATTCCATTCTTTATGTCTCATTCGAGGATATTTTTGTCAGCGTCCTTTGTGGGCAATTTGCAGTAGCATCAACATGAAACGCAACATAAAATCTGAAATAATGTTAGACTGTACTCTGCAGTCACTGCTTTCGTAAGGCTGCTCACTTGTTCTCTTGTATTATTCATCAAGCAGAGCCGAGGAAGAAAGAGCTAGTCAAGTTGAACTTCGGCCAATTATAAAAATTGCTGTTAAGCTTCTGGGTCAATTGTGCAATGAAGGTCATTTAAGCAGGAGAAAATGATTACTCTTTTATTTATATATATACTGTAACCCGGTAGTCCAGTGGTTAGCACGTCGGCTTCACAGTGCAGAGGTACCGGGTTCGATTCCAGCTCCGGCCTCCCTGTGTGGAGTTTGCATGTTCTCCCCGGGCCTGCGTGGGTTTTCTCCGGGTGCTCCAGGTTTCCTCCCACATTCCAAAAACATGCATGTCAGGCTGATTGGATGCTCTAAATTGTCCCTAGGTGTGAGTGTGGGCGTGGATGGTTGTTCGTCTCTGTGTGCCCTGCGATTGGCTGGCAACTGATTCAGGGTGTCCCCCGCCTACTGCCCGGAGATGGCTGGGATAGGCTCCAGCACCCCCCGCGACCCTAGTGAGGATCAAGCGGTTCGGAAAATGGATGGATGGATGGATGGATGTATATATATATATATATATATATATATATATACACGCAGTATATATCTTGATTGGATACAAGTGTCAAGTGTAACTCTCGACTGAGTTTGCCATGGACTTGAGAATAAATCAAGTATAGTAACATCACAATGTCAGAAAAAGTAATGCAGCACATTTTTTTTATTGAACGAAATACAGAAGAGAGCAACGTTGTCCATTTATGAATAATGTGGCCAAGTTACAGAAAATCGATTTTCACTGCAATGGCAATTTTCATTTTATTTTTCCTCATCATTTATTGAATCTTGCCGACACTTCACTGACACTCAAATGCATCACTACAACAAAACATTTTATTACAGACATGAAGAATGGATTCATTTGTCACACTCTTAAAAGATAATTGCCTGTTTCTTTGTTAAATCAGTAAAATTGAATGCATATCTTCAGCACTCATGGAAGACATTCTCCCAATAAATAATGAGAAGAGCAGCAGTATATGTCATTGGCAAAAGTTTTAATTTCTCTTGAAGACATATTCCAAGAACGGAAATCACATTATTCTTGTGGGATCTAGATTGACCTTTAGAGGGCTCATCACAAATTGTTAAAATCATTCACTTGAAATGCAAGGAGATGAATATGCAGGCTCCAAGATGGTGGTTTTCTGCATGGATATGTATAGACCCATTGCTGGAGCCCAGCCTTAATGGGGGGAGGGGGCACATTTGCATTTATTTGCAGTTAAGATTAGCCATCAATCAAACAAAAGTCAAATGTTTCTATATTTTTATGTCTTTGTGATAAGGTCTCAACATTAGTATTTCACAGCACAAAGAGGGCTACCTTTTTTAAAAAGAAAAAAAAAGAGCATCTTGGTGGGTGGGCACGGCCCCTTGTGGTCCACCCGTGGCGACGGGTTTGGATATGTAATATAATACTGTAGGTGAGTTGACTTCTCTAACCCTTTCAGGGACAGCGGTTACTACAGTGGACAGTTTATCATGTTATCAGGTTACAGGTTGCCTGAAAGGGTTAATATCATCAAATGTACTTTGGGCAGATTTGTAGTTTCATAAGTGGAACTCAAACTGGGAGCCCTTCACATTAATCAGTACCCAAGAAGTACAGTATTGTAGGTCTCAGATGGTGACCCCTGAACTAAAGTGTTTCAATACATTGAGTAATTCCCGAGTAATGTGTTTGCAATGCTGAACAGAAAGACATAAAAAACACATTTACTTTTATTTATAAGGTGTCCTATATGCACTTCATGCAGCCGTTACATGCCGGCGGCTGCACGAAATGCAAGCCAACATTCATGACACGACCGAACCAGACTGACACGGAAATGCAACGAGTTAGCTGCACAAAATTCGAAGAATCCCTGACTGTGACAATTAGTTGAATATGGATAAAGTGCATTTTCATTTATAAAAGCAACATTATAGGATAAAGCGCACAACACAAACAGAATATGAATACCTAATTAGCAACTATTCCGGATCATTAAAGAAACACGACTCAACAGAGCGCATGCAGAGCTGAGTGGGCGATCTGACATGCAAAGCTCTGTGCTTGCCGAATCCTCCGTTCGTCGGCCGAGAGGAGGTCATTCATTTTGCAGACCTTAATTTTCAGTCACCTCAAAGTGTTGTCTCTCTATTCTGAAGGTAACTTCACACAGCTGACGCGACTCCTAATTCTGTGGTATCGGGTGTCGGTGTATCATATTGTTTTTATGATTACTGATTGGTTTTGGTGGCTCTGAATGGCATGGTTTCGTTGACTGATAAAAGGAATAAAAAATCCCTGCTTTTTACTTGTTTAGCAATATGGCTTTCTTTGTTGCTCATAAATGCTGAGCTTTCCTAAATTAATCTGACATTGGCAGAACAGTTAGCTAGAAGTTAGCGGTTTTGCCTTGGGGTTCGAATTTCAGCTTTGCTGACCCTAACGAGGACATGCGATATAGAAAATGGATTGCATGAATATAAAATATTGCAGGTATATATTAGTACTGAGAGGATAAACAGTACTTTACCTTGTAAGTATGATGCTCCACCATAATTGAATCCAAGGGCATGTTTATGACGAGATGTTGGGACTGCGTTGATGCTACAACCTTGAAAATCGAGTCCAGTTGCACTTGTAATAATTTTATCACATTCAGAAGAAACCAGCGTGACTATTTCGTGAGCCCAAATGAAATATTGACCACACATTTTTAGAGGCACCCCGGTTATCCAGATGCAGTGCTTCCCACTGCAAGAAACATGTGTTCTCACTTGCTAGTGTTTATTTCAGTTGCTCTGTTATAGAATCCTCTGTCTTCTCAAAACACGATTGCAGCTTCGGTCACAAATATTTACAGTTAACCTTCAGTTTAATGGAGCCAGGGAGCAATTACAGTATTTTATATTGGGGGTATTGCAAATTGCTGTCACTATTCAGAACAGAATGTATCGTCGCAATCAAGAGTTGATCGGATTAGCCTCTTGCATCACTTCAATACTGTATTTTCCGCACTGTAAGGCGCACCTAAAAGCATTCAATTTTCTCCAAAGCACGCCTTATAATCCGATACGCCTTATATCAATATTCTAGTCTTTCAAATGTTCTGGAAAGTGCTTTGTTATAGCTGCAGCAGTTGTAAAAGCTCTATATCAGGGGTGCCCAAACCTTTTGGACCAAAGATCTACTTTTCGATCAACTAACCTCCCGGGATCTACCCTTACCGACACACACACACACACACACACACACACACACACACACACACACACACACACACACACACACACACACACACACACACACACACAGGCACGCCATGATGAGAAACAGCCTGAAACTGAGGCATGCGATGCACTTTTGCAGCCTATTAACTATCGTAGCTCACACGTAACGTTTTAAAGTGCTTCCCTAGGCCCTCCTAGATTCCTATTCTTTGCCCGTGCCCTCGGTGAATTGTACACGAAGCAAACTCTTTAATGAGAATAATGACGATAATAGATAGCAATAGATAGCAACAGCTCTGATCACAAGCTGCAATTGCAGACTGCTGAGCCTTAACAACTTCCGGTGACGTAATCACGTGCCACCGTAAATTCAAGATTTACCTGCTTTATTTTATTTTTTAAATATTTTTTTGTGAAAATGAGACTTTGTGAAAATGAGACTGATAGGATGATTAGGGTGCAGCGTACATTAAAACAAAAAATATATTTCTAACATGTACAAAGACACACAAATGGTTGTTTGTTTGTTTTTTCTCCTTGACACTCCTGGGATCTACTTGGGACCTATCTTAGATCTACCGGTAGATCAGGATCGACGTAATGGGCACCCTTGCTCTATATAACTAAAGCTGTATTGTATTGTATTCCCTTTAGCGTAGCTCCATCTAGTGGATGCATAACACAACCGCAGCCACTATTGTACTTTCTATTCTATGCGCCTTATAATGCAGTGCACCGTATATATGAAAACATTTAAATTTTTTGAAATAGGCCGTTCGTTGATAGTGCACCTTATACTCCGAAGTGCCTTATAATGCGGAAAATACGGTATATAGTAAAATATAATGAAAATTCCTTCTTTATGGAATGGGCCATTTAGCCCATAGAATGTGGACATCGAGTGTGTCAAAAAGTAAAAAGGGTTAAGTAACGAGAGGTTAATAATCATGAAGCTTATTTTAAACGCCTCTGTGACATCCGTGTCTAATGTTGTGTAACTGGATACCCACAAATAAAGAGACACATTTTTTCTCTAGCTGCCATCTGCGTGCACTGGGAGAGAAACAGTTTTAATTGTTTGGCTGCTGTGTGTGTGAACATATGTCTCAGAGATCGTTTGATGCCAGTGGTTGCTTCCAGCCATGATTAAGGCCATTTTGTCTGTAAAAAAAGAAAAAAAAATCATCCATCTTAGTTTTGCTTATATGTGGTCGAAGTATTTAGTGAATAGTTACTGATACGGCAGTACATTTGCCTGACTTTGGTTCAGGCAGTATGGGTTCAGTTCCCACTCACTAATGGTGTGATTGTGACTACAAATAGGTGTCCGTTTTGTGTGCCCTGCAATTGACTGTGTGTAGTCCGCATTTGACCTGAAATCAGATGTGATAATTTCCAGCACTTCGTGTCTCTGGACTGGATGAGTGCTGTATAGGATGGAAGGTCTCGCACATTGTGATACTGAGTATTTGACCCGAGTGATAAGTATATGTATAGTACGTTCATGCTCATCTGTCTCACTTACATGACTGGCTATAAGTGATTGAAGTTGCAGCCTTCAGGCAATGTACGTACATTGCTTCCTCCTCACAGAGATTAGCATCAGAATGTACTGAAAGTTCAATTTTACTACTTGATGCTCCCTTAAATAATTTAGTGATTGAATTAGTACACACACACACACACGCAGTATGTGTGTGTGTATTTTTATGTATGCAAATATATGTACAGGTATGTATACTGTATATATGTGTGTATGTATGTAGATCATTTTTTTTACCACTTTGATATGATAAATGGTCACTATACTACACTTGAGTCTGTTAATGTTGCACAAAGCATTTTTGTCATCACAGAAACTTACTCCCTCGCAAAATGCTTCGTTCATGTGTGTTGCGTCTCATAGGTTGCTCCTCGCGTTTCAGTTTGCAATGAATGAACATGAA
Source organism: Hippocampus guttulatus (assembly GCF_054856545.1). NCBI lineage: Eukaryota > Metazoa > Chordata > Actinopteri > Syngnathiformes > Syngnathidae > Hippocampus > Hippocampus guttulatus. Next base: position 16,707,049 of record NC_141264.1, on the reverse strand, counting down.
CATTTAATCTTTACAACTATGAATCTGGCAATCGATGGTAGGCCCATTTCTGAGGTTTCGAAGGGAAACATTTAGCCGATGCTAATTTTTTCATCCCAAAGCCTCTTAGATGTGTGCCATCTCGTATTTAATGCTGAGAGAGCATCGAGTAATCCCCGTAGTAATCTGCAGTGATCTGCCCTTTGCTGATGTGGTGCCAGGTTGAATCGAGGGACAGCTGCTGTCGTGGGGCTCTTGCTGTTGCTTGACTGGCATTTCCCCTGAATTTCATTTTTATTAATAAAGAATGTGATCGAATTGGCTCCATACATGTCATTCCTAAAGAGTAATGTTGCAATGGGCCAGAAGAATGGTGTGCTGTGCCCTCTACTTTAATCAAAGTGTGTGTGTGTGTGTGTGTGTGTGTGTGTGTGTGTGTGTGTGTGTGTGTGTGTGTGTGTGTGTGTGAATCTGATATTATGTCATTTGTTTGCTTCTGTAACATACTTTAAACATCCACACTGACTGCATGGATAGAAAGCACCGTCATGTGGATGTTGATGATTTTTCTTTTCTTTTTTTTTTTTTTTTAAGTTCCAAGCATCTGCTCTGTCATCTGGGTAACGAATGTCTCTTAACCTAACTACAGCTGTCCTATTTTGCCTTGACAGCCAAGAATGTTTTCACTTCCTCTTTCTCTTCCATGTTTGCCTCCATCCAGTAGACAGTGCACGGGCTCGTTGTTTTCCAGATGGTTTGTGTTGATTAGGCAGCTTTTGGAAGCCGTCACTCTGCCCAAACACTCCACAGCTGTGAACTCTTGGAACACGGTGGCGAATTGTGCACAGAGCGATTCGGAGCAGTCAACTGTTTCCTGAAACAAATTGCTCCAAATTCAGCTTTTTATATCATATTTGTTTTTGATCCGCATTGGAACCTGCTGTTTTGACAGTTTTGAAGATTCACTGATTGGTATGCATAAGAAGGCGTTATGTACAGACTGTCCCCAGACCTCAGCCTTTTTAGGGGGCCCACATGAAATTCATTACGTTATCAGGATTCTGGGGCTAATCTCTGATCAGTGAGTTTGAAAAAAAGAAAAAAAACGATAATCGATTACCAATCCGATCAGAAGATGGAGCAACATATCGATTTAAACACACTGTTTATTTACTTTACAGTTGACCGCCAGGTTAGCTGAAGCCTATCCCAACGACTTCGGGCAAGACGGTGTACCCCCAAGGTTGGTCACCTGTCAATCGCATTGTGCTGAAAGACAAATGAATTGACTCAACTGAACTGGTACAAGTACATGCCTGAAATCGTTCATTCTTGCAACGCATCTGAGGTGGATTTCAGGTTATGGTTTTACAGCTGCAAGAGAACAACTCTGTGTGCATAATGCTTGTAAGAGGCTCCTCATTACATGAGTGCAGGGTATAGTTTGCTGCTTGACACATACATATCTATCTAGTTAGCTAGCTCGATATCTAGCTACATAGCTATCTAGCTATCTGTATGTATATGTGTGTATATACCGGTATGTATACAGTGTGTAGTGTGTAAATGGTTCTTTGCTACTCTCAAGTGCTACAAATAAAATTTTAACCCCCTCAGGGACAGTGGTTACCACAGTGGACAGCTTATCGTGTTATCAGGTTACTTGATGGATGAAAGGGTTAAATCGTTGACATTAGAAGCATTACAGCTCATGAAAATAAATGAGGAGACAAATCAGCATGCATCGTGACAATACTGGTGAGTGATTTAATTGCGTTTATGGGTGACAGGGAGGCATTCTGCATTTTATTTCTTTGCGTTTATTGCCCAGCTGTGGGCTATTTCTCTGCTGTGAGAGTCTTCTCCCACGCTCTGTCCTCAGCTCTGGATGTCCCTGGCTGTACAAATATTTGAACTGTGCAAGCCCGTGTTTTTACTGAATAATGTATATGGCCTGTGATTGATATTACACTTTTGTTTCTCGCTGTGGCATCACCAACGGTTACAAAAAGAATGCGTGAACAGAAATGGATTCCCCGAGAATCAACGCCATAAGTACATGAACTGGAGGAAAAAAGAAAAAGAAAAAAAGAAAGAAATGTGCATCATATGGGCTGGGTTATATTAATTTCTTCATCTTGGGATTACATTCAGTGCAGATAGGTAACTTGTTAAGTGGATTCGACTTTCTCTGTCAGTCACCCACCTTATAATCTTCAACCTGTTGTACTAGTTTTGCTGTTTAGAAACTATTTGGTGATTTTTTTCCACTTATTTTAATTGAAGTCATCGCCTACATATTTACTCTGCTCTTTACATTTTGATATATCAACTTTATAAAAGATATTGGTTCAGCATTCGGTGCCTGTTCCGCAATGTTTGATGCCGATAAGCCACTGAGATGTCAGCATTTAATAAATAAATGTCTTTGTCATTGTACCAGGTGAATTCTTCTGAATGCTGTCAAAAATATGCAAATATGACACATAATTATACAAACTCACACAGTAAATAACAAGATCGGATCCTGGTTGGAAATAAAGTATCTCGGAGTTCTGCCAGGTGCTGTGCAAAAAAGAATAAAAGGAATGTCACATTCCTTGTAAACATAAAGTAGGTTATGGCACTTTGGCGGTGTTCCGTGCAGTCACAACTCCTGCATAAAAACAGTTTCTTAGTCGAGTGATTCCTGCTTTTAAGACGCTGAACCATCTGCCATGGGGTAACAATTGAAACCGCGAGTGTCCATGACGGCTCTGCGCCCCGAAAAATGTACGTTGCCTTCCTTATTGCCTCTTTTGTTGTAGTGGTTTGAAACCACTGGTTTCCACCCTCACGGAGTCAACTCTCACGTTTCATAAGAATGAAAGATGAAAACCCAATGGAAATAGGACAAATGTTAGGAATAGAAAACATAATTGCCTCTATTGATAGTTTAAAAGTTCATAAACATGTATTGCGCTCTTTCGAAGCAGTGTATCAATAATTAATCTGATTTGTGATTACCTCACCTTGTGCCTTACTTTCCAGGCATGGCTGACTGACTTATGCTATATCTAACTTCTATGATTATAAAAACAGCTCAGATATATATAGTGTCTTTCAAGGGACACCAAATAAAAAAAATAATATATATATATATATATATATATATATATTTATATATATGTGCAAATTTTTATTGATCATAGCAAAAAATAAAAACAAACAACAACAAAAAAGACCATCATAAACTGTACAATTTAAATTTTGCATGTAAAATGTTCCGATGCTGATATTTCTGTCAGTTCTCCTAAGATTGAGTTGCCACTCTTGTCCATGTAACCACTTACACAATCTTTTTTTAATTATTTTTTATTTTATATCAATAAGACATTTTAGATCTGGAATTTCTGTTTGCATGCGCTCAGTCTTTTGGGCTACTTGCAGAATTGCATTGTATTGCAAGTCTGCAATCCTCCAAAGTCACACCAATGCGCCAGTGCCCTGCAGCTGATCACTGTAGAGTTTAGTTAGCATGGTTTGTTTAAAAACAAAACAAAACAAAACAAAAAAAACATGAATTGACATTAGACCAGAGCGTGCTTAGTGTTTGCATGCGTGCGTCCGTGCGTGCGCGCGTGCGTGCATGTATGTGGCGTGAGCAGATCGGGTGGTCCGTAACTGAAGCTGTTCTTAGCTGCTCGTGGCAATCACCTGACAACCTCCAGATATATCAAGATGCAGATTATTAGAACTGCCTCTGCAAGAATAAAAGAATCCCTCTCACCCCTATGCTGCGCTTCACAAATCAGTGTGTGTGCTTGCATACCGCCTGTCTTGATCTGAAGGAACCCACTTACTCTCAGACCCCCTGCTGGTGTTTCTAATAAATGCACCCTCAACTTTGACGTGATGATTGCGATGTTGCTGCTGTGTGCTCCATTGAGTCACATGACTATATTCTGTCCGATCGCTTTATTACCTGGCACTCAACTAATTTGCATGGGTAAGTGTTGACCTGGCTAATGTCACTTCTTAAACGAGAGCTGATATGAATTTCACGACACAGCAACCCAGCCCAACTGACACACCCAATGCCCTCTGAGGATGACTCTGGCCAAATGCGTTTTATGTGCTTTCAGCCGTTTGTGTGACAGAGTGTAATATTCATCATTTTGTGATGTCATTAAATCTGAAAGGACAGATAATCGACTTTCATAAATATCCTATTAACTGTGAGACACATTTCATTTTGAAATGCTTCATAAATTAGGTCTGTCATCTCAAGTCACACGTCATTTGAAACATGATCACGTGTGCTAAGTATGTTGATGGAAAATGTGTGTGTGGGGTGGGGGGGGCTTACGACGAGCAATCAGTGCACTTGCGCATTGATAGAAGCGTCAAATGTGTGACTCTTGGTTTTACTGTTTGGTGCTTTCTACCACCTTTATTACTGATTTGTCTTACTCTTTATTGTGCATGTTAAATTGCTCCACGTACAGCACTTTGTATGCAGCGATGGCTGTTTGAAAGTGCTCTATAAATACAGTTGACTTGACTTTTCCAAATCACAGAGCAATATTACACACACACACACACAAAAGCAATAAAATCGAGTGACTATTTGTGAAGTTAGAGGTAACTTTTCGAGTCTATAAGACTCACCAAATCAGATTTTCCCCACTCCCCGATGGCCGGCTGGATGGATGGATGGGTGAGCCAACTATTTGCATACAAACATTTAAAATGCCAATTTCCCTTCCTAAATCCCATTTCCATCCTCCCAAGAGCCTCCAACATAGCTCCATCAGAGCTGTGACAAATTCAATAATGACCCTTTTGACACAAAACCCAGCAAAAAGATATTTCTGCAACTTGGTGTGCTTTCACACAGTGATGCGGCATCCCGCAGTCAGATAATTACATGCACGATGACATCAGCATCAGCGTCCGGTGTGAAACTGATTGTCAGCCTGCGACTATACTCGCAGGACAACGGTTTAAAAGAAGTGAGTGCCGAGCGGGAAACGCCACACCCATCCTGGCATGATGTTATTCCAGTCTGCACGCTGTCCAGTGTCTGTTAAGCTCTGATACAACCTGCTGAAGTGAAATTTCGGTGTGATGACTTTATCTTCCACCTTTGATTTCAGTTCAGTTTAATCCGAAAACAGCGACACGGAAAAAGGTGGATGGGTCTCGACTTTAGCAGGGTGTGGAAAAGAGGCTTTTTCTTGCCTCTGTGCTCGTGTGTTTTTCATGTTTATTTACGGAGGTGGGAGGCTCATTAGTCATTCACAGAGGCAATGCTAATATGTACACAAGATGTTTGCTCTTTGCCAAGAAGGTTGCTCATTGACAAACTTTAAAAGGGTGAGGACATTATCTACACTCAGCAAAAAATGTCCCAGATCTCTTCTTGCCAGGTCAAATATTCCTTGGACTTGACATTGAGCAGATCGAGGTCAAGTCTTTTGGATAGTGTTGTATTTTCACAGCGTAAACACCCGCAATTGAAATAACATCTTGAAGAACACTTTTCTTCACAAGAGGCTTTATTCCACAATCCGGGAGGCAACTCAAAGGGTTTTTCATGTGAAAATCTCCTCACTCTTTAGTCGTAATTTGTTCCCATAAGAACCAAGGCTCATCTGCTTTGCTTTGCTTTTGAGGCAGATTAAATGTGTTAACTGCCAAAAGGCCATTCCAATCTTTGGCAGCATATTCATTTGTAATTCCTAATACTAAATAGACGATGAAGCATCTTGAATTATGTGTGTTGAAAACAGCTAAAGCATGTTTTGGAACATGCTTGAATGTTCATCGCTTCCTTGGTTCTTCTTTTGGAGGAAGTATATCTTATCGTGAATCACACGACCCCGCAACAAGGCAAATGCCACAGGATCTCTTTGTAGATGTACTTGTTGACCATCTGGCCCACAGTGAAGGAGAAGACTCATACAGCAGTTTGTAATACTCTAAAGACAACTTGCTGCTGTTGTGTTAAATATGCATCATATATATATATATATATATATATATATATATATATATATATATATATATATATACTTTTTTTTTTATGAGTAATGTTATGATCACAGTAGCTTACTAGTAGACGTTACAATTAAGCAATGTTATTAAAATCAGAATTCAATGCAGGTCAAACAAGATGAAAATGCTCAACACAGGGCAGCATTTCAACACTTTGAATCTGCCATTCAATCAATGAAATACAGCAGCAGTACGACAGAATTCTTTTATTTGGGTGTTGAATGTCACTTGAGGAGCGGAATTAGGACCCGAAAGCAGACATGACACGGAAGTTGAAAAGTAAAAGTTACTCGAAGCAAATGCAAAGCAACTACAGAGAGCAGGGCTGGGATGGAGAAGACATAGTAGAGAGCTGGCACTCTGACTGGGAGAATGTTCAACGTATTGACAGTTCACTGTGTAATCCAAGTTTATATACTGTGAGACATCAAGCCGTTCCGACAGAATAAAAGATGCAAATCATAAAAGAGCCACGGCTACTGCACAGTAACTGAATCATTGAGGAACAAACAATCACAAGATTAAATTTATTACATAACGCAGTATGTGCTCCTTTGTGTTGAACATGACTCAATAAGTCGATGTAAATTCATGGTTGTGAAAAACAGCCAACATACTTGACCCCAAATCACAATATTATCCATTCTATTATTTCTTGAATAATTGTTTTATTAGCAGTGCGTATATTATTGAGACACTGTCAGTGCATCAATACGTGTCTTATTTTTTTCAAATGAGAATTGATTTTTTAAAATGTTTGTATATATGTTAACAGGCTGTATTGAAATTGTTGTTAAGACGTGTCAGGTTAAGTGATTTGTCCGCCCATCTTGATTCTGGATATGCAGTCGAATCAAACTGTAGTGCCCCACAATCGCCATAGGAGGGCAGTATTGTAATAAGGCCAAACATTTCATGGAAGAGAGTTCATTAAATATCTGGTATGCTCTCAAATTAATCACTGAGTTTATGGGCCAGCTCCTATCTTTCTAATGTCACTTTTAACCCAAACCACTCTCTCCCCACTTCACCAGCTTTTTTGTATGTTTCATTATTGCACTAGATAAACTCTACTGCAGTGCATTTTACATTTGGAAGATAAAAAGCCTTGGGTTTCACAGCAGTGGGAGGATGGAAGATGTTCACAGAGGTGTGGGTGTCCAACAAGGAGGACTTCTTCCTTCCTACTTTCTTCCTGTACACTTACTGCAGATCCATCTTGTACTTGTAAACAAGCTTTCACGAAATCATTACTATTGGTTTTATCTACTTAGCATTGTGGATAAATTACATTTGAGCGCTGTGTTGGTCCTGTCACAGTTGTGATGCTCAGTTTGTGACACACTGGAGCAGCATCCATGGAACGTTTTTGTTTTTCAACTTACAATAATGATAATTATGAGTGATAAGTGAAAGATTATAGTTTCAATGATTGATTTTGACAAAAACTTCATTTACTGTACAAATGTATAGAGAGCCATTTTTTTGTTGACATTTTCATTTCCCGTTACTTTGTAGGCTGCGAGCTCCCTGTGCTTTTTGTTAGATATTCTAAACAATGGTGTCTATTTTGTAAGATTGGGGGGGATGCTTTGAAAAAACATTGAGGTCCATCCAATGTCACAGAAGGCATCAACATATTTTTGTCATGCATACAGTACATCTCGGCTTCAGTGAGCATCTGGATTAAGAGAAAAAGTATGCCTACCAGCGATCTATAAATAGAACATAATATAGACAAGCGGTTTGCATGTCTCTGTCCTGGCTGCTCTGTACACATTTCTATAGCTGAAGCGGCGATCACGTGACATCAATATTAAAGTTGCACTGAACACACCAAAACATGGAGCAAGCACATCTGCCTCACATTCGAGTAGTCCCTCGTTCGAATCCCTCCTATTACAATCCTGTGAGGAGTCTGCATGTTCTCTGGCTTCCTCCCACATTCCAAAAACATCAATGTGAGGTTAGTGGACGACTCCAAATAGCCCGATAGGTGTAAAAACTGTGAGTGTGGATCTTCGGTTCTGGGTGTAACCCTATTAAGAACAAGTAGGGTAGAAAACAGATACATGGATGATTTCTTGTGTGGAATGCAAACAGTGTGGATCATTGATTGTAGAAATGGCCTCCCCCCCGAGTGGTATACTGTATTGACTTTGTAACCCCCTCCCCAAATCCTGTATGCTGCAATTTATCAAAGGGCAGTAACCTTGAAATTCATAACCGAACGTGCAGCTTGTTTACATGGGGGTAATAGCATCTCTCTTCTTTATCATTAAAAAGATGGATTTGCCTGCTGGGAGTAGGCGTGCTAAACCGCAAGCGAACATGATTCGATGACAAGAAAAAAATTGTTTTTCTTTTTCTCAGCGGACAGGAACGATGTAGCTGCACCTCCAAAAACAGCAGTGGGCGACCTAAGAACAGACACTCCCTTGGAAAACGAACCAAATGTGGCTTTGTGCTCCAATGAAGCATGAAAATAGAGAGCCTAATTTTGGCATGCCAAGCTAGGCTCCACTATTGGGCCCCGACGCTTTTCTTTCGTCCTCGGTGTCATAATATGTCAAACTTGATGGAAATGTGGAATCTACTGTCGAGGCGGATGTCACAACAAAAGATAGAAGAACGTGCCACGCTCCCTCTGTGGCTCCCACACTGGCTTGAGTTACTCACTGGCCCGCTCGGAAAGCTGCCCTCAATTTGTCAGCTGCGCATTCCTCGATCAGCGCTGAGCGCTTGTTGTAGCATGGCATTGATTGCCCCAGTTTCAAATATGGATTAACTGGAACAACATATCAAATCATGATGTTCAAAAACACTGTCATGGCACTTCAGGCTAAATGTGAATTTATTGTCTTCAAAATAGAATGTTAACCAAGTTCACAAACTTTTCATTTCATTGGATATGCTGCCAAGGAGAAATAAATTACTGCAGTGTGGGTTAGTCCTAAGTGGTTCTGCATTACGGCTACTGAGCAGTTTAACTGACGGGTTTGATGTTGCTGAATGAGTATGAGCCTTACACTCGAATACACTCTGGGGAAAACCATTTAGTAGATTGCTTTGTTTCTTCCATTTCTTCTTCATTTAAAGTTATATTGGCTGACTCCATTCGTCCTATTTGACTTGTATTCCGAGTGATTTTGGTTAGTATTGTGAAAACCACAGAAAATGGCAAGATACCAACTCTTAATGAACCTATTATGAGCTATTTCTTGATGTCCTTTTGTCGAAGCAAGTCTTAAAAATCAACAAGGGTGGTCTCATAATTTTTCCGTGACAATTCATTTGAATGTAACTTCCGAAAGCCAAGCTGCTCATAACTGTTCTTTGGTGTCATGCAAACATTCCACCGGTTTTTTCAAGACGGTTTATTTTTTCAAGACGGTTTATCTGCTGTTTTCCGACACGACAAGAGTTGACAGTTTCCTGCCACTGAAAATGTTTGGGCATCTTCATGAAAAGACGCATGTAGGTGGTCCAGTGGTTTGCGCGTCGACCTCACAGTGCAGAGGTCGTGGGTTCGATCCTGGCTCCAGCCTTCTTATGTGGAGTTTTCATGTTCTCCCCGGGGCTGCGTGGGTTTTCTCCGGGTACTCCGGTTTCCTCCCACATTCCAAAAACATGCATGGCAGGCTGATTGAACACTCGAAATTGTCCCGAGGTGTGTGTGAGCATGGCTGGTTGTTGGTCTTTGCGTGCCCTGCGATTGGCTGGCCGGTTCATGGTGTTCCCCGCCTACTGCCCGAAGACGGCTGGGATCGGCTCCAGCACCCCCCGCGACCCTTGTGAGGGCAAAGCAGATTAGAAAATGAATGGATGAAAATGTTTGAAACTCAAACATGATTTCCATTGTAAAGTCCTCTTGGTTATTACGTTTTCTGATGTACTGTAGTTGACTCTTATTTTCACATGCTTCCATGGTCACACGGTTAGCCTAGCATAACGCGATGTGTGTCCCCACTCATTGTTGACCCATTTCTGACGGTCATCTTTTTGTCAGTTGAGTCAGTGTACGCAAAGGTGACCTGCCATGACACTAACTAACAAGGCCTGGGGTCTCGACGAACTAGAGCTTAACAGATCCTCTGTTGCTTTTTTTTGCATTGAAGCGTTTGCTTCTTTTTCTTCAGCGACATTTATGTTTTGCTCTTTCATTAACCACATTGTGCCTGTGTCTTAGCTTTTGTTAAAAAAATGTAGCTAAGAGATGGATCGGTGGCGTCATTCACAAGGGGAAATGTGTGTTTGTTTAAAGCTGCGGTTGATGAAATTGTGGCGTGCTCCTCGATTGAGTCCGCACAAGCGTTTCATGCCATTACTGACACACACACGCACACGCACACACACACACACACACACACACACACACACACACACACACACACACACACACACACACACACACACACACACACACACACACACACACTCACTATAAAGACAGTTTCCATGACATTATGTTTGTGAGAAGTAGGCCAAAGCCAGACCCGGCCGGGTCCTCTGGCAGGCCAACTGAGCACAATCATCACTGCCAAAGGCAAGTAGTGGATCAAAATGTCACTCTCCTTTCTCCACTGTGAGTTCACTACAGCAGTATTTTTATTTATTTATTTTATTAGATAATTACAAGTGTCTTTTCCTTGAGGGGAAAAAAATGCTTAGTTCATAAAATATTTTGCAAGTAAGTAAATAGTATCCTGCAGCGGTCTCAAAAGCTTTTTTTCTTTGCACCACTGGTTTCACACAAAACAATTTTACCCAGGCTGAACCGTCCAACGCCAGCGCTGGGTTTGTTTTCTATTTGGCAAAGTGGTTTTGTGTGGCATTTTTTGATACCACATAATGAGCAACCAGCATATGAATCACAAGATGTGATAAAGCTGGAATTTAAGTAGGAGGCTTTACTTACTTGAAATGTTTTTTTTTTTAACTCATTATAGCAGGATAACGTTTATTGACCAAAATTTTATCTTGCACGTAATGTGTCTGATACATGTGAGAAAAATGTACTTCAAGAAGTAATGAAGAGATGAGGGAGAAACCTCTTTGGGGGGTGCGGGCGGGGGGGGGGGGGGGCATGCAACCTATGTACAGTATTGTGTTCTGTTATTTCTCTTGCACATGTAATGGTCAAAAATTGTGTTTACTGCAACATAAGTCAAGGGAAGCCTTCAGTCTATACGTCTATTTGCATTGCAATGCGGTTGCTGTGCCTTTCTTGCATCTCTTCTATTTTTGTAGCAGCGTTTGGGACTTCAAATATAAACATTTTCATCTCTCCTTCGTGGTTACGTTCTTCTTTTGATTCTCACTCTCTCGTCTTTCTCATTCTCACCCATGCACAAACATCTCAAAAATGCCACGAATTCTCCAGCTCTCCCCTTCTCTGACCTTTGTTACGCGGGTCACATTTAAGCAAATATGTGCACCTGCTGAAGCCATTCCTGAGTTCTGGCCGTCTGACTCTCAGGCATTCTTTAGGTTGCCAATCCAAACGTGTTTTAGTGAGGGACGTTTGTAATTTTAGACAGTGAAGTGTTCCGCTGAACACATTTCAGAAACTTGGTAAATGAGGAAGTAGTACTGCAAGGGTGTGGGCGTCGTACAATGGAAATCTGAAAAGATTTTTGCAGAAAGATCACTGTTAACAGAGAAGAAAGTTGAACTTCACTTCTTTGGAAAGAGATTACGGAAATTGATTCCTTCGCTTCATAATCAGACTGAATCGAACAAATGAATGCCCAGAGGCTTATAGCTGACGGTGTTTTGTTCACCACAGTTAAGCGCCTCCATTGCTGCCTACAATCTTCATTTTTTTTGTAGCCGCACCATGCAGGGTTCACGGCTGGCTTTCCCCTTGTCACATCAATCGCATAATCTACATCGAACTCATTACAGACGAAAACAAGAGTTGATGAGTCACTGGGCACAAAGAGCATCTGATCATGCGTCATATGTCAAATTTGAAAATGACTGAGGTCTGGCTTGCGAGCGCCCTTTAACAAGAGGAAGTGTATTGATATGTAGGTGGATGTGAAAGTTGGGCGAATAGTTCATACGAATGAGTAGTTCCCCATGTAGTAACAAATACACCCAGTGTGTTTCTCACAGTTTAAACTCAAAATAACCTGGGTGTACATTCCACTTCGCCTTCCCCTATCGTTATTATGCCGCATTGCAGGAAATTGCGTCGTCTGAAATTTCCGACCTCTGGCCAGGAAAAAAGTACAGTGGAAATCTCTGACAAGGTACCATAATACACTGTGACTCATCTTGAAGTACACCCCGGACTGGTTGCCGGTCAGAAACCATTTTCCCTCACATACACAACACAACAGAAACACAGTCGAAGCACTTTATTTGGGATTAACCCAAAACAGAAAGTTACTCGAAAGTAACTGTAGTTTCACTGAAAATGAAGTACCGGTAGTGTAAATCTTATATAAAATAGAAATGAGTTGAATGGCGCATTGATGCTCGGGAAAACAAAAATTATATGAAAAACGAGCAGATGTACGAAAACTGGAACTCAATTTCGACCCAAAAAGTCGTCAAAAACCGACTCGTAAAAAAACTATGGAGGAACTGTAGGAAGTCATACAAACTGTAAACAAAAAGGTCTTGGCTGAGATTTGAACCCTGCGCCAAGCTGCCCTATTCGGTAAAATGTATTTTCAGACATGCTGTCAAGGAGATGATGTTGGTTGTTCGGATTGCTCACATAATGGGAGTTTGGCACACAGAGCAAATGCTATCTGATCACAGTTGTCAGCTATATATACAGTATATATTTTGTTTACGTTTCACTGCGGCACTTTGAGGTGGTAAAATCGCTTCGTAGGATGTTTGTAACTTTCTAGCAGTGTCAAATGCAGACTAAAACCTAGGAGGAAAAACTTTTTATCAAGTTCTGTCTCCAGTTTTTTTTAAAGTTGTGGCTGTGCTTAAAGCTTAATGGAACACAACCCACGTTTGAATTCAATCTCTGGCTCAGTCCACGTCAGGATGAACAATTACTGACTCGAGTTACATGCACCACAATGTGTTTGAAAAAGCTGATATTTACTTGAAAATTGTTCTGGAAGCCTATAGCTACATTTATAAAGAAATCTTAGTTTGAGTCACAGGCTTAGGCTGTGCTTATGTTGTGATTTCACAATGAAATATATTTGATATGTGGAAAATACATTTAGTTATTTCCTTTTTTTTTTTTTAACCCTATTGGGTACACCAGCCTTGTAAACATTCCACCGACAGCCGCATGCTTTCATCCCTTTTCATGTGTTTAGCGCAAATGTTGGCTTTGGAGCCCTTGTAGCCTTTGCAACTTTAATGGGGAAAGATAAAAGCAAGGCTGATCAGCAAACGGACAAGGGTTGGCTAAGATGAGTTAGCTTGTGGTTCAGGGGGGCTGCGAGGGTAAAGGCTGATGCAAAAGTGAATCTGTGGGGGTGTTTGGCATGCAAAATTTGGAATTTGGAACAGTGAGTGAAGCCCAGGCTTAAAAACCAGGCTCGGCTATAAAGTGAGGCTGTCTGACATGTCCTCTTGATGACCTCTGGTGATGTCACTCACTTGGATTAGTGTGCTTGAAAACAACTCAATGATCAGTCATCTGCTGCTCCTGTCTGTGTCTGTTCACATTTGGCTCTTTTGGGACTACAGTACCTTTTGTTCAACTACGTGACTCCACATTTACTATGCTTCCAGCTCGTTTTTCTGCTCTAGTATCATGCCTCGGTGTGATACAAATCCTCAATACCGGCCACTGATTTTCAATGAGTCATGAACACAGGGATTTTTCGCCGGAGCGTGTAATTATTGTCAGCGGGGTGTTGAGCTAGCCCAAATGTCCGAGCAGCCGGGGTCTTGCTCGACTCTGACTCCCTCATTGATTGTTCCAATTAATTGGCTTGTGGAAAAAAAATAGCTACATTCCTTTTCATCTTCTAATTAGCTTGTCAGCAGACATCTTTTCCTAGCGTTATATCCTCTCAAAAAAAAAACAGATGGATGCAACTCTAATGGTGTGTGGGCTTTCCACATTAGAGGCACCGCAACAAAAATGGAAAGTGCAGTTGTTCATGTTGACTATTTGACAACTTTATAGGCCGGCAGCTGTTGGAAGTAAAACATAACCGTTTGTGTTTCATGGAAACGGGTAACATAGTTCTTATGGATTGGGGAAAAGTTTGTTTTGTACTCTCATGAGTACAAATGTGCATCATCATCAAATAATTGATTACCCCAAATTTGGCCAATTGCTCATGAATATACTGTCTTGAGGCGAAATTGAATGAACTACCGCTTACCAGCAGAGGCATTGTCACTTCATCCACAAATGGTTTGTGTTCCAAATAGCATATTTCACATGAGTCGAAAATAATCTTCTGACAATTTAATGGCAAAGACATAATCCTCCATGACTTCTAGTGTGCGCTGATCGGGTAACTCTGTTGGTGCCAATCCAGGATTGTGCAGACCGTTTCCACCCTTACTAAAAAGTGTAGCAACTAACCTGGAAAGATTGCTTGATTCTTGACTGTTCCTCTGATCAGCATGATTCCGAGTCATTCTTTTCGGGCATCATTGCATGCATTGTGTGTTCAGCAGAGACAATAAGAAAAAGCAACAATGCCTTTCATTTCTCTGGTAGCTCATAATGTAGAATGTAGCTTTCTGTCCCCGTTTATAAGCAGAGGTGCACATTTTCATCCCTGCAGTTTTTGCATGATATGAAAATGAACTGTATCTCCATTGAAGACACTTGAAACAACTCTGGGGCTCTTTGCTTCATGAAATGGTTATTCCCTCCAACATGAAATGTATTCTTGGAAAAAATGGAATGATCCAGTTGAGTTACAATTAGTTTGAAAGTTTATGGTTCACGGTGACCCTTGTGATTTTATTATGAAGGCGCTGTCTTAAATCCATGTTGTTGTTTTTCCCCCCCAGTGATTTTAATCAACCCCCCCCCCCCCCCCACACCTCCAACTAGATGTGACAGATGACAGACACCACAAACCTATAATTACAGGAGCAATTATTTGCCTCCAACCAACACACCCAGAGAGTGGTCACATCAGTCCATCTTGTCGCTGGCTTCCTGACGACAAGCTAATCATGGGATAATTGTAGCGTTCTGTATTCTTTAGCCATCACTCGGTAGGACCGGATGCCCCAACATAGCGCCGGCCGATGCTAATTCGGATGAATTCATGCTGTCCGTTTCATGGTGACGCTTCTGCTGCAGCCACAATGTCTGCGGCTGTTCTTCACCATCAGCAGGTATAACAACCTGCTCCCTACTTGCAAAGAAAGAGCACCTGGGAGTGTATGTAGGTGGATGAGGTAAGAGCCGGCGTCCCGAATAAGCGAGTAGGTAGAAAGGGTCCGCTGAGAGTAGATAAACATGAGAACACTTAGGCAGTACCTTTTTATGACTGTGTGTGGGTAGTTAATGAGTCTGAAAGCTTCTCCGGTGCATCTGTCACTGATAACCGGATGAAGCCTCTATTGCAGCTGAAACGGAACATGCCATTGCTCATTGATAATTGCCTCAGAGGAGAGCTCCTCTTCTGCCACATATCCAGTCTGCTTTTTGCATAATGCTTGTAAGTGTTGAATATCGCCTCATGATAACTACATTCACTGTTGGACAAGTTCGACTTCATAAAATCTGAGATTCTATGTGTTCGTGTGCATGAACTGTTAAAACGAGGTACACGTGGCACCAAAGCTTTGCTTTGTTTATCGGACGGGGCTTTAGCCTCGCTAAGGGGAAGCTTTTCCCGTCACTTCAACATCATTCCTTGGAATCTTCTGCTTTTTCAGGAAGAGCACAAAAACAGCAAGTACTGTCTGTAAGACTTTCAACAAAGACTAGTTTCCAAAATTGGCTTTGATTAGGGGAAAATCAAGCTCTTGGCAGTTATCTGTTCATCATCGGAAGCAGATTCTGTATGCCCTCTTTCTGACCCTGACATTTCCGACGTCGGCTGAAACTTTTCAAAACATTAAGTGACCACACAAAGCATACGGTGATGTCAGTGAAAATATTGATTTGTGTTCATGCCGCTTTTTGTCAAAGAATAGTTGTCGTGTTTTTGTTAAGTCTTTGGCTGTCGATCAATCAGCTGTGTCTTGGGTCTTGGAAAACAAAATCAAAAAGAAGTCACTTGCAGTTCTCCACATGAATTAAACCCACTGCATTTATGGCACACAATTTTTTAATGTGTTTTTTATCATCATCCCCGCCAAAAAGTTTGATTCATTCTGTGCTATTACACAGTCCGTACACAAATATGCTTTTTCTTCAGTAAACTCGTCTTTTTATCACAGTCACAAATTAAAAAGATACAAGATGAAATCCTGGATGACGCCCATTGTTGTGAATGTTAAACGTGTTGTGTTCCTCTCATTTGTTGAATTCTTAGATTTCACTGTAGCTGGTATAACCATTTATGTAACTGATGCAGCAAACCCACCTACACGCCCTGTGGTCAAAACACAAACCCGATCATTGCGTTTGTGCCTATTTCGAGAAATGACTTCATCATTACCATTGTTTCAGACTGAAATATGATGCCGAGATGTTGCTTTTGTCCTACCTTTATTCATACTTTTTTTTTCCCCTGGCTTGAGCCAGGTGGAGTCTTGGAGCCGAACCACTTTGCACTGATACCATCGACTAGCATGACTATCATGAAGCCCAATGGCGCATAGCCACAAAATACAGAAGTAGTTAACTTTAAGTTGAAGATGAGAAAGACCGAGTTTGTTACAGGCAAAACCTTTCTGAAAATATGTGTGGAGCAGTATTCACACTGATGACTCAAGAAGCGCCATCTTGGAACGGTGTTTCCATATACCGGTACTCCCATGTGTCTAAGTCAGATAAGGTACGCTTTTCATGTTTTTCTCATGCCAGATACGGAAAAATGTGGCCGTTACCTGTCAAACCTGGCTCACAATTTTCCATATTATATTTTCATATTTAAAGTGGGTTATATTTTGCTCATAGATTTCAATGACATTCACAAGTCTCGGGAAAACACCCTGCTTCTTGATTTATGGCCAGCCTAAAAATTCAATAACTACGCCTTTTTGTACTTTGGTATTTGGGCACTCATTCTCAGGCTATGGGGGGTGTATCTGAAGTCTGGAGGTGAAAATACGCGCAGATTAAAATATGCGCAAGCGCAGCTACGTTAAAAAAGACTGCAAGTTTCCAACCAGATAGGGCTGAACGATTTTAGAATCAGATTGAATACCAATATTCGGATTTTGATTCAATTAACAATTTTCTTTAAATCAAGCTTCAGGGCAATATTCACTACGTACAGTAACATTTACAACCATGACATAAAATGACACCATACCATCAAAATCTTAAGGGGGAAGTCAGTTAAAAAAAAAATTATCTTTACAATATGTTCTATGTGCCCCCACTAGTCTAAACGTGGTATTCTGATTAATATTGCATTTGTGGAATCTGAATTCAGCAGCAAACTACACCTGATTTATCTATCCCAGGAGACGGCCATTTTTTTCGCTTGCTCTGACCTGAAAATGACATCACAGTTGCTCAGGGATCAGGTAGCGACCAATCACGGCTTACCTGAGTTTAGTCATGTGATGTTTGCAAGCTGAGCAAATTCTTCCTCTACTTCATGCCAAAATACAGTCAGTATTGGACACTCCCAGAAGACTTGTGTGAGATGACCAATCTTTCCACAATTCCTCCAACAAAGTTGAGTCTTTTCAGCATGTTGAAATTACCAAAGGGGTCAGAAAAAAAAAAAAATCCTACTCAAATTATTTCCATCAGTTACTTGTGATACCTTACTGACAATTCAAACACATCTTCACATTTTCTGTTCTGTCGAAAAAGGAGACATTGGTTTGGGTGCTATTGTGAACAGAGTGTAACTTGGAGAATGATTTCAATTCCTTCCATTCAAATAATTGATCAATTGTTCTCGAACCCTTGCAATCCCACCCTACCACCTCTTATTCAAGATTCAAGAATCATTCATGTTTGTAGAATGAATGGACTGGAAGACAATGATTGTCATCTTTTTACCTGTAGCATCCATGGTGAGATTTGAAAGCAACACAAAGGGCTTGTGAGAAAAAAAATGGTAGACTGGTGGTTGATTTGAGCAATAATAGCAACCAAGGATTTCGCTGTCCTTGATCGAAAGATCTTCTCTCTCGAGGCAAGACAAGTACGGTACTTCAACAGATGGCCAAACAGCTTGCTTTGACTTTCCCCTCTGACACCTTTTTCCCGTGTGCGGTGGAACACAAGTTCCCTTTGCGATGGATGCTTCTTTGATGGAGCCCGTCACTGAATATCATACCATATATCAGGGGTGGCCAACCAGCCAGAGACTAAGAGCCAATTTTTTTTACTGTGTTACTCCAAAGAGCCGCATCATACCCTTCCTCGCGCGCGCGCACACACACGCACATGCGCACACACACACACGCGCATGCACACTTTTTTGCCCAAAGGTCGACTTTTGAAGCGACCAACTTCCTACGATCGACCCGATCGCGCACGTGCAAGCACAGACACACACACACACACACACACACACGCTCACACGCACGCACGTGGGTGCCCACCCGTGCACTCGTACACATATGCACATACGCCACGATGAGCAACAGTCGGAACGGGCTGAAAATGAACGAAAGCTAAAGACACAAACATATCTTTTTTTCCCACCCATTTCTTCCTCCCACCCCTTGCGGTCGACTTGGAAGCAGTTCGTTGGCTCCCAGTCGATTGCGATCGACATATTTGGCACCCCTGCCTTAAAATCAGAGGTAATTTGCTGACTAGCTTAGCGCCGTTGTTTGCGCATGAGCGGTGATGCAGTCATGTGATTGGTTGCCCTCTATGTCAATCAAGTAACGGGATTGATGATAGGTTGACGTAGTACGTTCTGTGTATTTAGCGCCTTTGTTTGAATGGCGTCGCCACTGCCAAGGCGTTTTCGACGCTTGTTGTGTGAAAGCTAAACTAGCTAAAGAGCTGCATGCGACTCGCGAACCGCGGGTTGGTCACCCCTGCCATATATCCTCCAGATAAGGTGTCCATTCTGTGTCCCAAAGGTAGCTCAATCCCATGTCTCCCATTCTTCCCTGGAGAAGCAATGAAAGCAGAAGGACTGACTTTGTAATGGATATCTGGTGCATTATTGATGTCGTGAAGCTGGTCGAGGTGGCTCACGTGTTGCTGATGGCGTTAATGGCGTCATACGTAAGTTACTTTTTTGCCGTTTATGTTGAAAGGGTAAAAGCAGGTAAGCGTGGGAGGAAAGCAGCCTTGAAGAGTGCCTTGACTGGCTGGAGATGTCTTTGTGCTGCATTGACGCAAATAGCAGGTTGATGAGTGGAAGAGCTACTTTGACGACCGGGCAGGGGAAGAGGTCATTCTCTGAGCTTTCATCTCTTCAATGGCTGCAGGCTTCTTCTATGAACTTATTGAACATGGATTTCCATTTCCCACTTGCCAGTTAATGTCTCTGCAGTATTTATAAAGGAGACTGCACGGCACCACATTTGGTACGCTCACGCAATTTAATGAGATGTGATATAAGGGCAGTCAAGTTCAACACGCTCCAGTAAAAATATAAAATAAAACAAAACTAACCGTCATATCTTTGTTAAAGCAGTTTAATTTTGCATCACTACATCTGAAAATGTCGACACTGTTTAACTGCCGCCAGCAGTTGCATTCATTGTATAACATTCACGTTTGCATGATTCACTTTCAGTTGAACGAACGAGTCTGACGTTCTGCCAAGTGCATGTCATAAGCCCAATGATGTCTGTTAGTCAGACGCTGAGCTGCACTGTATATGTTGATGTATGTGTGGCTACCTCTTAAGGCAGTTTCAACTTCTCGTTCCTTACCACTTTTCAGTGTGCAAGCCCTAAAAATCCTCTACATTATATTACATGACTGGCCCAGATTTTGATGATCACATTTATAATTAATAGTTATTGAATAGAGGTCAAGGAAAATTTGAGGCAAGCTTTGATGAGTTTGACAGATGTGGCCTTGAGCATTGTAATCCATTATACACTTTTGTGTCCAACAGTGATTGCAGTGACTGTGAACAATTTTGGATGTCGACGTTTTTGTCAAAATAAAAAAAGTCCTAAAAATATTATAATGCCTTGGTATGTGGTTGAAGGATGACACAGTTCCTGATGCTCTTCAATCACTTTATTCCCACAAGTAGGTAACACAATACACATTCATTCAAGAGCTGCTATCAGCTACAGCTCACACCCAGTCACTGCACACACTGACTGCTTCACTTCAGCCAACCAGTGAGTTCACTGTAGCACTCCTAATCTTGCACCTGGATGTTCCTTTGATCCTTTGCCTTCCATCTCCACAGACATCATCACCTACACACTTATGACAAAACAAATAGAGCCACTTTTAACTTAATACAACTACACACAAGCATGCGTAGCTTCGTCATCACTACAATAAGAGCAAATATCAGTCCAATGCGTTTTAAATGTCATTAAAAAAAGTTGAAAGAGTCTAACGTTTGTCTGACATCATTAGTTTCCATTCATGTGTGCAAAAACAAAACGACAGTATTACGACTTGTCATGCTGTGAGTGTGTCTCCTAATCAGCCCCATGCTCTACCGTGAAATGATACTGCACCTTGCTACACATCCGGCCTGTGACGTCACCGCTCCTCGGGTTTCACTACTGTGTTCTTTGCGTGCGCGCCCTCGTGCGTACGTGTGTGTGTGTGCGCGCGCGCGGGCGTGCGTCCGTGCCTCCAGTCCTGTCGCGCTGCTCGTCAGTCGGCACGAGGACGACGTCTGGATAGGACATCTGCGAAGCGAACAAGCACCGCCGCGTCTAATTCGGAGCAAGAAACCAACTACAGTACCGATCTTGTTTTTTTTTCCACCGGATAAAAGAAGTCCACGTTGGTCTACTTTTTTTTAGCCTTCCTGTTACCTACGCAGACGTTACGGGGGCTAATGTACTGTAAGTAAAACAAATAAATAAACAAAAAAAAACATTGAAAACTCGAAGCAGTTCGTGATGAGAATTGTGTTGGAAAGGTGATGGCTCATTGCATGTGCTGGCAATTGCTCAAGACGCTTGTTCCAGTCTTCTTTGAAGTTAACGACCGTGCTTCCAAAGTCAGATGGGGTCGGTCGGCTTCAGCTCATAAGATAGCCTCTATTGATGAAGTTTCAACTGTCTTCCCCCGCAAATTTGAGCTTACCATGCTAATTATGTACTACTGTACACCATATTTGTGGTTCTTTGTTTTTGTTTTTTTTAAACTCCAAGCAGTCAGTTATAAGCCGTAGTTTTCACACAGGAGACTTGCATGCGATGGTAGTT
Organism: Hippocampus guttulatus; assembly: GCF_054856545.1. NCBI lineage: Eukaryota > Metazoa > Chordata > Actinopteri > Syngnathiformes > Syngnathidae > Hippocampus > Hippocampus guttulatus. Next base: position 16,685,617 of record NC_141264.1, on the reverse strand, counting down.
ATTTCTGGTTATGCCTTTTGGTCGGTTAATTACGGTTTTATTTAGTCTAGAATTAAACCACTCGCTCTTTCTACAACACACAACCCGCATCAACACGGCATCACTATGTTATCAAGTGTCGTAAGTGAGACACTCCCCACAGTGTTTTCTTTGTTGGATAGTGTTAGCAGTTTTGCATGATTTTATTGGAACCATGCCAGTGTTTACATACTTGATATTACCAGCTTGTTACCAAGCTGATCATCATACAGTATAAACCCGTGTCCAAGCAGTATAATGTGACTACACATCACATTTTGCCTGGATCCAATGTGTTGTGTTTGCATGTGAAAACAGATGTCTGTCTTGTCCCTGAAGGTGCCCTCAGAATTTCTCACTCTCTATGCATTGACCCAAATGTAGTTAAAAGACGGTCAATAAAGGAAGTAAAAAAAAAAAAAAAAAAAAAGTCATTTGAGTTCACTGTACTGTCAACGTTGGAAACATTGATGGTGGTCTGTGTGGAGCTTGGGGGCGGGGCACTTTGTCATTGAAGATTGGGCCATAACATCAGCCAATGTGTCCATTGAGGAAATTGAGCTGTTTAGATGGGGTACTCAAATGAATAAAATTATTTGCGGCTGTGGCCTCATTAACCAGCGGATTAGCAGCCATGCAGATGTACAGGAGGGTTGCACCGCTAATTGCTTGGCCAGCTTTCCGGACCGAACACATCAATCGCAGCGGGGGGGGGGGGGGGGACGTCTGATTTGATTTTAGGCTTTGAGTCATGAGAGGATAAACAGCGACAGCTCCATTTCATCCAATCATCTGTTTGTCAAGTAGAAGTTCTCCTATGACCTTATTTACCACACTGCTCCAGTCAAGTTTCAGTTTGAAGCAAGAATGTTGTTTTCTTGTCGCTCACGTTACAGTAATACACTTCTAAATGACACTGTGGTATCCCAGCCTCAGTCTTCATATATTTCTTTAAGGGGTTGACCTTGATTAGATAGTTCTGAATACTATTTAGTGTATCACAAGACCGTACGTATTTTATTTTGTCTATGTCCCAATACAGCACAGTACAAAAAAGTGTGTTACACACAGTAAAAGACTTAATTTGTTGAACTGCTTTTTTTTCTGTGTTGTAGTCCCCATGAAAAAAAAATCCCTTTTTCTTTCAGATAGATTTTCTTTCAGAAAATCGCCTGTTCAGCTGTGTCACCTTGACATCGTTTTAACACAGTCACAACTGCCTCAGGAGAGTGACTAATTGAATTATTTGGACATTAAAAAAATCGGATTTGTAGCCTGAATGAACAGCTGTTTTCTATGGTTAAGTGGAAAGGTTGAAAGGTGAAAGTCAAAGCTTGAATAGCCCGTGGTAACGTGCAGTGGGGGTTTCCCACGTTTTCAAGATACTCAGAAATATCATCTGTACATGGTGTTGCAGTTTGATGGCAGCATTTTAGGTGGCCGCTCCCGAAGGGCTGCAGAGCTGTTTTGTCTTTTTGGCCTTTTCTTCTGTTGCCCCCCACATGCCCTCATCCAAACCGCCTATTCTGCTTATTCAGCCCAGCTTTTGTGAGGAAGGCTATTCATACCTCTTGTCAATGTCCATGTGGTATTGAGGAGTTTCTCTGCAGTTAAACTCTTTTCATTGGTAGTTCAGGGCAGTTACCTGGTGGCATGGCACTATCTTATGTCCCCTCATGTTTAATAGGGTTAGATTTATGGGCTTTTACAAGTAAATGTGTCACCACTGAAAGACCATGAACCAGCTGAGACCTTCCACCTGTCAATGAATGTGGCTAGTTGAGTTGAATGCTCATGAGGTTATTTTCGGATATCCATCGTACACACTGGTGCCATGCATAATATCATGAGATGTCAGAATATCATGAAAGACCTCACAAAATCTCAGGAGACCTCTAATATGCAAGCGGCAAATGATTGGCAACGGGTTTGAAGTCAATGTTACTGATTTGTACATCCATTATTTCCTATGGGATGTTTTTTTTTTTAATTGCCTCCCTCTCCACCCCGTGGGGAGAAAAATAGCGGCCGAAAAGCATTTTGAAACATATTACGTTCAAACTTAGAGGTTACATAGTAACACTTATTAATGATAATGTGTCACCTTCATTTAGATTCACACAAGCAGTGTGATTTGGGTGATTAGGCAATAAATGCCTCCCAGCCGACGTGAATGGAGAGCTGAGTGTGGCTTGTTCGGATAGGAAAAAAGGTTATGGTGTGAGGAGCCTGGCTTCTCTATCGTGTGGACTTAATTTAATAAGGTCATACAATTTGACCATCGCAGCGCGCTGCCAGAAGATGCGATCCTACCGGGCACTGTGAGAACTGGTAATTAAAGCAACCAATCCAGGTAGTTGCTGTCCTGAGAGGATGTCCTAAGCGAGGCAGGCAGGATGCCCTGACTGGCACCGAAAAGCAGCAGTTGTCTTGAAGCAGCTCTCATCTTACGATGCCTTTGTGTTATTCAACTATACTATAAAACTTCAAATAGGATCAGGTGATCAGTTAAAAATGTCCAAGTGGTGGGTGATCATGTTTTTCCATTTTAGCTCAAGCATTCGGAATTCCCCTCTCATTGCCCAGAAGGCATGTAAAGCAACAATTCCAGTTTTAGCTTGATTTTCAACTTAAATAATTCCACAAAGAATCTGCCAGTAGGGCCCCCACACTCTGTTAAAAAAACAAAAACATGATATGCTGTTAGGGCACTTCCAAGTGTGGTGAGTGTTTAGTTGTTAGTGCTTGACATAGTAGAGGGAGAGAAGTTACGGATCAAAGACCCAGCCAGAACAATAAAACCAAGTCCTGTGAGGTGCTGACCCTAGACCTCAAGATCCCCATTACTGCAGTTCACTGCTCATTATTATGGACAAGACGGTCCGGAACCCAAGAGGCTGCCCCGCCCTCCCCACTGTGAGGCAGTCAGCTCGTCATGCTTGGCCAAGTTCTCCACCTCTTTTACAGCTGATGCCAAAAGGTGTCTTTCGGCCAGCTCCGTAGCCAACTTCTTCCGCTTGAAAACAACAATAAATAACAAAAAGTGAAGACCATGTTGTGTTTTTGCTCTTTGTGAAGCGCAAAAATGTTACCATATGTTGCCTTTGGTGAAGTAACTTCCCAACCTAATGCTGACTGTGGGGACCACAGACCACATCCCTCATCACATGTGCGACCATTTTAAATGACGTTGTTGCTAAGTTTAGTCACGAGATGTGATTTGGAAAAAATATACATATTTTACCAATCTACATTAAGGCATGAATTTTACTATCCTCTTTCAATTTTTTGTAATTGTAACTTTTGTCACAAGTGGCCTAATATTAGCAATGTGTCCCTCGGCCACTTGTGTTGTGTATGTACATGTTTACTGTTTGTTGGACTGGTCAATGCTCGGCGAAAAACAAATGAAGACTACTTGGGACATTATGGCAAAGATGAGCAATTATTTGCCACATTGCTGCTGAGTCAGAGTGCAGATTGACACATGCACTTATTTGCTAAAATATCCCATTCTTTCTTTTCCGGCCCCACACGACACAATACTTCCAGTATAAGCTGTATAATATTTGCCACGGAGGCTTAGCACCCGTCCTTGTTCGGAATGTTGCGGACCTCCTCAAATAGCTTCGTTCTATGTGAATATTGACTTTGTGCTGCTACACGGCTCCTCGTAAAAACACTCACCCTTCCATGCATGCCTGTATACACATTTACCAGTCTTTCCTTATTTATTTCACGGAACTTTATTGGTAAAATGACATGCTGGTTGCAACTCGTGGGCAAGGTTAGTCTGAAGTTGAAAGCTCACAGAAAATGGGAAGTTTCAAAAGGCAGATCTTTCCTACATGTTTTTCTTTTCATTTACCCCTAAAGGTAAGAAGCAGGGGGTGAGTTATATCGTTGTGGTTGAGATGCTATAGAACTCATATTGAGGGAGTGGGATTAAACATAACAAATAGACTTAAAATGTTCCACTGTTCTCCAAAGTGCATAATCTGGCAATGAGAAACCCGCAGACTTGGCAAACTCATTTACATCAAGGTCATTGCAATTTTCGGTCAATCCCGCAACGCTATATCAAGTTCAAGTATTTGTCGTAACCATAGAGACGGAGCAATGTGGTCACACAGTTCAAGCCTGGAACGGAGGAAGAAAATGCTCTTTGTCGGCTTGCTATTGCTGCGTTTTGTACTGCTTTTCAGATAAAGTTCTTATCAATCTGTTTTTTCATGGGCTGAACAATGGACAATTGGCGCATGTTCTCAAATGTCATTTGTGGCCCTTTGGTCTCAAGCAAAAGGTCTGATAAACCATGAGCAAAGTTTAAAGGAGCCGCAAATGCCCAAGAAAGACATTTGAAGTGGCCAATATACATTTTGACAGAAATTAGCTGGACTCATCCCCATATTCTGTTTGTCTTCTGCTAAATGCACCGATTCATGCGAAATGTTTAAATGTGCTGTATTCGGGTTAGCCAATTTAAAATCTTACTTTTGTGCTTCTAAGACTGTCCATCAATATATTCTTTCAAGAGCCAGTTAACCTATGAGCCATACGGTACGCATGAAGGGGTACTAGTGAATAATGGTGCCATTTGTCTGTCCCCAGACTGCACATGGAGCTCTGCAGCCAACAGTGCCTCCTGTAATTATGGACCCGAACTGTGGAGACTATTACTCTCCATGCTAAACTGAAACCAAACCCTCTATTTCACTCTTGGTATTTGCTCTTTTCAGCACACGAGAAGCATGTGTTTAAAGGCTGTGTTATTTTTGGGCTGCAGCTTGACTGCCTTCTGTTGATGGTGCAGCACGAGTGAGTTGAAATGTAAAAGCACATGGAGGAGGCCACAGGCTCATCAACGGTTGTTGACATTGCTTCTCTTCACTTATGTGGTGTGAATTCTTGTTTAATTACTCCGGCACCCTCTCACGTCGGGCGTGACTTTATATTGACAACCTTCTTAAGTTACGAAACTACCATGACCGAAATGCAAAGCAGTGACACTTAACGCTACAGTGTGTATACGCTATGTTGAGCCGAGGCTCGGTATTAAATCAGTTATGCATACTTGTCATAATTCCAAATTTGACTGTTAAGAACCTGAATTATGAGTGACAGTGAAGCGTGGTGATGCTAGTTGTTCCTATGTATGTCTTTCTCGATCTCACACACTCTTCTTCAAACAACTTTGGCAAGGAAATCGAGGGGGGGGTTGGTGTTTTTTTTTTGATGGGGACCCTTTAATATTTTATGAATAAATGCCCCCCCCCCCCCCCCCCCTTACAGAAAGTGTTCGGAACAGTTTTCACCTTTTCTATTTAGATTCCATTCTTGAAATGCAAACTGCGGAGCTGAGTTGTACATTGGTATTGTTTCACCTGAAGGAAATCTACTCATCATCATTACTATTATCAGGTTCTCACAGATGCAGTAAAAAATAGGCCCCAACTGATATCGATTTTTGTTTAATAGGCCCACACCGATTCCGATATTTGGCAGAATTAAATTCTGATAACTGATTAATTGGTTGATTACAAATATGTGTGTGTGTGTGTGTGTGTGTGTGTGTGTGTGTGTATATATATATATATAATTTAAACAACTTATTTTTTGCTCCCTTAATGCTCACACCAATAAAGATATGATTGATAGGCAGAATATTTGACTGTTTTGCAATACTTTGTCCCCGAGTATTGAACTTCACAACTAGTAAAAAAAAGATCAAAATAAATCGGGTTTTTTATGACCACTGGAAGGCACTGAAGCTTACAGCTTTACAAGGCATATAAAATGTCCACGCTGCTGTCCAATATAGATGACACTTTCTCACCTTTTCTATCTCCTTTCCACTCTGTTTCACAGCCATAATGAGCGAAAGGTGACCTGCAAGCATCCCGTCTCAGGCTCGCCCTCTCAAGACAACTGCATCTTTGTCATCAACGAACAGTAAGTCTTTTATTTTTATTTTTTTCTTTCCCCAGAAAGTCACTGGGTTGCATTTCCAGCACCGCTTGCATTCTGTCGAAAGTTCCGATGCCGTTCCACCCCTGCCTCTAATTGCAACTTTGCCCTCATCAGTCAAAGGTTGTTCTTCCCAGCGCTAAGCACGCGTGCCAATTATTTATAAGATAAGGGATGAAACTAAAACGGCCTTTGTATTGCGTACACATCACTCAGTCGGAATGTGATCGTCCACATTGCAGTCCCTCTCGACCCTGGACAAGTTGGTGACCTTTGCTGAAGTCATACTGTAAGTATCCCCTTCCAATGTTCCGTTCATATGATTAGACTAGTTCAGCAAAACGGCTGATTACCGCTGCTCCCTTGCGGGATGGAATTGCGTAGCCCGCTAGCCTGTTTTAAGTTACGCTCACAAGTGATGAGATATTTTGATTACCTCGGAAATTGAAGTGATCTTATGACAATGTAAACTTGTCGGAAAAAGTGTTCCTGCATATTGACATTTTTCTATTTCCTAATTATTGTGACAAACTGTGATCAGTGTCTTCACATAAATCAATTATAAGATTTGATCATAACACTATTGAAGATAATTTGAGTAAATTTCTTATTTCAGAAGTGAGTATTAAGCTGGTATCCCTTTGCATTAATCAGTCCCCAAGAAGTAACTCTCAGTGTTATAAATCTTCAGTGTAAGTCTGTAGTACTGTATTTCAGCAATCTATTTGGTGTCACCACATTCCCCAGAGTCATTTAGTTTAGCAGAAATGGATTGAATGCTCGCTTGTGAGGCTTCTTGTCATACGAGAAGCGTCACACTGCACTCTCTCGTCATATTTCTCCCCTCGCTGTGTTACTCTCACTTCTCTGCTGCTTTTGACATAAATAGGCACAACATGCTGGTGCAAAATGTCATATCAATTGGAAACAAGCCTCCCTCACACACCCCCAACATCAAGTACAAACCTTGCATTTTACTCTTAGAAAAAAACAAAAAATCCCAAAATGGAAAACATCCAGCATTTAAGCTTTCACCACATCCTACTCTCAGAGGCCATCAGAAACTATTTCGATCAAGTAAAAAAGAGGCCCACTATCACAAGTGACCTGACATCAGAAGCGCTTTATCATTTGTTATTCTCAAAGTTTCTTCAAGGGTTCAGAGCAGGCTGTTCTCCTGATTAACTTCCTTGTCACTGCGGTTGCTAATATGTCTTGTGTGTCAGCTGTTGGTGCGATGCCACTTTCTGTTCCTAATGTTGCTTCTGAGTGTTAAGACAGCTTTATGTCATAAACATCTTTCACTTCTGATTTGCGCTTCCTGCTTTGCTGCTCATGCTGAGGTGTCCAACGGACTTGACCCACCGCAAACAAAGACGTTCTCAGCATTCTGTCTTCACTGTACATGTTTCAACCTGTTTTTAGTCATCCACATGATCATGTGCATGCTTACAGCAAATATTTGGACATCTCTCTCACTGTCATTTGGTTTTAACTTTTACTAATGGTTAGCTAAATTGTTTCACAGTACATGCTAGCAATTTACTTAAAAGTTCAGTCACAGACAATTTTTCTTCTTTGAGGTTCCACTATACAGTACCTTGTTCATGCGAAAATCACCATACTGCCAATAACTGACTTAAAGGACAGAGACTCAACACACTTTTCTTTCCTCTGTTTTGTAGTGTGTATTGTGGAAAAATGTTTCATCCAGCGCGTAGCAGGTAAAACACCGTTGGCTGCTAGCATACCATGAACATGTGTGTTTATGTAAAGCACTTGAGCGTGTCGGTGTGATGAGACGCCTTGTTGATGCACACTAACACTCAGTGAGTGATTTGAATGCCGCCTTGCCTGATAACCTGTTCTGCATTTACATTACAAAGTCAAGTCTGTTGTGTTCATCCAAGTCTTCACTAACAGCTAGCAGAACGTAAGGAGCTGGAAAATTTCTTAGGACACAGGCAGTATTAGCTTTTTGAAAAAAAAATACAAATAAATGAATAATAAAGCTGCTAGATAAATCTCTCTTATCACTACCATACAATCCATAGTATTGACTGTTTTCCACGGGAACACCAAATCCAGTCCTGCTCTGACTCTGCAAAGGTTGCTTGATAACATACCAGTTGGATTGCACATTGTGGTTCTGTGCCGAAGAAGCGTGTTGCTATAAGCGTAAGTTCGCCTTGTTGCTTACTTGGACAGAACAGAGACACAGTCATGCGCTCAGGCTTGTTGAGCTCTCCAAATATCTGGAAATTGTGCTTCACCGCTTAGTTCGACAGCATGTTCTGATCCCAGGGTCTTTTGTTCACCAAAAAGAAAAGAAAAAAAAAGGTCTGGTCCAATACCAAACAAAGGTGGTCGTTCCTTCTTTAGAAACGCTGTGTGGACATTTTAAAATGCACCCTCAGCCAGTCTCAGTCCAGTTCCCCCCCCGACTAGCGCCCACACATCACTGTACGCAGGGCACCAAGGCTCATTGGCACTGTTATCTTTCCTGACCCTAATAGACACACGTGCACACACGCACACTAATGCAGTGACCAGTGATCTAAAGGAACAAGCCTCGTGGGCATAAGTGATAGTTTGCTTTGTTAATGACAGGCCACACAGCAGCAGAGCAGTTTAAAGCACACGGTTTCAATAGCGCAATCTGCTTTTCATCATATTTTAATTTGGCTTTCTCTCTTTACAGTTGGAAACCTTTCAGAAAGATTTAAAGTCCCAGTGCTTCTAATGCTGCTTGTTTCATTTATTTTGGGAAAATTATAAGATGATTTTTCTTTTCTTTTTATTTTTTTTCATTTGGGGTTTGTTTTTGAAAGAGATGCAAAGTTGATCTACACCTTACTTAACCTAGTACGGTTTGGAGGTTTTCTGGAAAAGGTAGCGGAAAGCTCAGTGCGGGGACGCAAAGAAAGTCCTGGAAAATGTAGTCACTGAGCTTGTTCCATCCTTTAATCAGAGCATTTGTCATATTAATGAATTACACTGTAACACTAACCTGTGTAGGAGTGAGACATCTTTTTTCACCTTTGTGATTGGCATGCGTGTCTGTGACTTAAAGTACATTTGAAAAGAAGCCTGCGTATGCAACACGGCCCGACTGCAACGTGCCTCATGTTTGAGATGAAGGAAATGCTTGGGAATGACGTTACGGGGGGCCTCAAAGTATTGTCGAAAACAACTTGGTTGCGTCCACTATAATTCTGACAACCAAGTACAATGTAGCCAATGTCTTTGGCTTTAGAATGGACCCTTATAAGGTTGAAGAAAATCCACTCTGAAGCTACTTGAACAGTCGTTTGACCATCTTTAATGTCACCTTCTAAATGTCAATGGAAGTCAAGTGGTCTCTAGTTGTAAAACAATTTTAATGGCCATAAACCAACACAGTGGCAAACACAAGGAAGATGGCTTCACGTTTGAGCCGCTATACTCTCGTGTATACTCTCTCGTATATAGTCTGTTTGATGTTACCATTCTATGGAGGCACCACAAATAAAAGCAAAAAACAAAAAGAAAAACTTCTCCTTTGTTAATTTTGGGAGTCCCACTGTACTTTAATGCTTTCGGTTTTGCTCAGTCCACTGTAATAAAAATATGTATAGCTCCTGGGAGGGATGTTAAAAAATCGTTTCCTCACCTTCTACTAGCAATCATACAACACCAGAATGTTTCTATTTCACTGCATTGTCATTGATTACAGTGGCCTAAACGATTATCTCCGAAGCACGACACAAGAAGCTGATGGGAAATGAGCATCAAATACCCCTTTTCCACTAAAACAAACTTGGTGCTCGTTCGGCGCCGGGGCCAATGCTGTGCTTCGTTGGTGTTCAACAAGTTCCTACGAAGAATGTGTTTCCATCAGCAAAGAGCCAAGTCGGAGCTACGTAATTACATCATCGTAAACCATCCAAACGTCACTGCTTATGTCGACATTTACCCACGAGCGCCTGCGCTATTAATAATAATAATAATAATAATGCGCTATTAGCATCTGCTAGGCAACATAGCGTAGCATCGATTATACTTGTATGTAATATATAATAGTCAGGGACATGTAATCAGCAAACACTGATATCCTTCCTAATCATTGTAGATGATCACGAGGGTGGCTGCGAGTCGGAGATCGCATGCTATCTGGGCACATCCGCGATTGCTCTTTTGATGGGACACAATCGTACCGGCGTTCACCGCTCAACAGTTAATCTAAAACTTTCGTGTGTCCAGGCAGTCAATCCTCTACATCTGCGATCGTCATGATAAGCCCGCCCACTGCCCCTTGACGTACAGTCTGGCCTAACAAATAATTGGGGCCATCTTAAGCACCAGTTTCAAGCACCAGAGCTAAGAGCTAGAGCCAATTTCGGTGGTGGAACAAGAAAGAACTTTTGCTAACCTGGGCACTGGCCCGGAACTAGCGCTAGCACGAGTGCGGTGGAAAAGAGCCAAAAGAGAGCGACATCATTATCGGCATGCCACATTCTAAAGATTTAAAAAGTAAACATCTAAAGTTCTTAACGATAGGAGAAAAACTTAATCATCGACATAAGTTTTTTTCCCTTTTGTTGTTTTTAAATACATGAATAAAATACATTTCACAGTGCCTCTTCCCTTGATGGCCCTTCCGCTGTGTTTTTATGGTCAGTTGACACATCATTGATTGTGGGTCATTTTTCACTGCTAGTGCAGCAAATCCTCTGAGCTCATTAACCCGAGGAGGCAAACCTCAGTGGCCACTCATCACTTTTCACAGGAAATTATTTTCGGGTTGGAAATTGTGTCCACTGTGTTTCAAAGGAGCATTAGTCAGCTGCTTTGTCAATCACAGGACTTCAACTCTGAATAGAACTGAATTTATTATTCATTCCCCTGACACAGCAATCTTTTGATAATAAAGGGTAATCTAAAAGAGTGGTCATGAAGTGGTTATGTCATCTTTTTAATGAAAAAAAAAATGTCACTGCATCTTGTGACGAACAAAGCCAAACAGTAACATCTTCTCGAAATACAGGTAAGCAAATATCAGCAGATTGTTTTGAATCTGTAATTGTACGTGTTAAACATGTTGCCGTGCTGCATGAGATTAAGTATCGTGTGGGTGGTGCCTGCATCTATTTATTTATTTATTTATTTGAAATTATTTATTTATTTTTAACCGAGACGATGTCATTCCATGTTATAGTCTCTCCTGTGTGTGCACCTTGACAATGACAGCATGGAATCCGAGTGTCTTTGCCCCTGTAATAGTCTCGGGCTCCCGCGTAACCTAGGAAATCAGCGATGGGATGAATGGAAAAGTATTCCTCGGCTCCTTTTCATGCATGATGCCATGCAATCGGAAGTCTTTGGGGTCACCAGCATCAAATGAGCAAGTTTGTCTTGTGAAACGGAGTTAGCAGCGTACGAGGTCGCCGACCCAAACTGCTGTCAGCGTTTCAGTGCTTCTGCTGCACTGTGGTGTCATGTTTCCACGAGATTACAACGTTGTTCCCCACCTAAAGAATGTAGGACATCCCCATGGGCCAGACACAACTTGATTTACATGGCGTTCAACCCGATGACAGGCTTTCTGAAAGTGCGATGAGATTCATATAACAGGCATTCTGGTGTGATTTACCTCAACTACGGCTGGATTTCGCTACGTCAGCATTCTCAAACCACTGGAATTTTTTTTTTTCCCTCAAGTGACCGTTGGTGGAATTGGCTTTATTCTTTGTTCTAAGCTGAGATCTCATCACAAACGTTTGTACTGTAGTGGGCTGATGGGTCATTAGAAAATCGAGGCCGCCCTGCTTCTATTCGCTACCTTTTTACTGGGGTTGCAAAATTGGACCTCACGTGCTCTTGCTTGGCTTGTGTGCACGTTTAGATCTGCCGGCAAAGTGCCAGTGAATGAAAAAAAGGAACAGCCAAGAAGCACCATGAGCGAGGCTTCCAACAACACGGGCGGCTCGGACTGTGCCGCAAACCAATCCGGCGCAGCAGCAAGGGTGAGTAACATACACAACGGGGCAACTCTGACCAGAAAATAGAACTAGGTGAAATTTTGATGTCTTTTAACACGGTCTTTTTGGAAAATAACAGCTGACATATACATTGCATTTGTAGGCATCAAGACCGCCTAAAAAACTTCATAATTTTGGAAAGAGATCAAATTCTATCAGGAGGAATCCCAGCGCTCCCGTTATAAAGAGGGACTGGCTCTATAAACAGGTAAACAAAACGCTTTTGTTTGTGCGAGTTATTTTCTGTGCACTGATTCTGATGGTGTTCATTTAGAAGTAACGTTTTCATGGTCTTTCGCAAAAACTGCACCATAATGGCCTTGGGGCTTTGTTTTTATTGCTCGATAGAGAAATGTTGGAAAAGTCATAAAAAAAATCAGCAGAGTATTTATTCCCTTTCAGATTTACAGTGGCGATAGAAAGACACACCACAGTTCAAAGTTTTTGTTGTATGAAAACATTATTTAAATAATGGCGGGCGTGTGCTGACATCCGTTAAACACGTGTTTGAATGCGATTGCAAAATTCTGAGCACAGCCACATCCCTAGTTATAACATGTTCACACCTCTGCAACGACATTGTCAGTTAATTTTTTACTTATCCTCTCAAAGTTTTTTTTTTTTTACATTTTTCAGTTATTTTGGATAGGTTATAGATCACGTGAATAGTTTTGAAATCATTTTTCCACCAAAACATGGAATTTGAAAGATAAGATAAGAAAACCTTTATTAGTCTCGCAATGGAGAAATTCCCAATTCACAGCAGCAAAGTTATGAAAGGAAGAAGTAGAACAACAAAATATAGGAGCTGCTGGAAAGGCAGCCACTCTCGCGGCGCCATTTTGAAGTCAAAATAACAAAAATAACACAACACAACACATAGGGCACAGACAGTCGTGCAATCTTCACCACTTTTCTGCATACACTTTGTCTGAAGCAGTTCTAGATGAAAGAGGAGAGGATCAAAGTGTCCTTTCACCAGTGGATCAGAGACGTCATGCTGAAAATGTGCACACGTCTGCTACAAGCTAAGTTTTGAAAGCAAACACAAAGCTGTAGCGTCCATTGACGAAAAGAGATGAGTTCACTTCTCCTGTCCCACGTAATCGGCTTCAAACTCCAAGCCGCGACTCCCAGATCCATATCCGCATCGGCGCTGCGCTCTAACGCTCCTTTCTTCTCATCGTCGGCTCCTCAAGCCTTACATCCATCCAGCCGCAGACCGTTCAACAGCACCGATCTCTCCGCTGAACAAAGCGGGGCTGTGAAAAATGCTGCCCATTACAGGCGCAAGACACAAGCGCCCCGGACTGTCCAGCAACGACAGTCAAATGGCGCCGACATTCCTCCCAGTCAAAAACAGTGCTGGTATACCCATGCTGCCGAGAAGGCGCAACCACCGAGCACGGAGTCTCCTCCTTGATGAATGTCGTGGCCAAAAAATGCTGAAAAAAGTCCACATCAGGTCCACACGACGTAAACAACACAAAGTGACAAAACAAACGCAAAAACAACAAAAAAAAGCAAGGCTCATGAGAGCACTTGCTGACGGCTGCCTACTCGGGCACCATCTTGACTTGAAAGGGGGGGTGTAGACTTTTTATATGCATGATAAACTATCAGGTATAAGATATGTATTTGATGCCATAGAAGATTGGATTTATTAGTACACTTTTGCTGCTTATATCTACATAACTGTTTGAATAGCGGTCCTTCATCAGGGCTCCTGCTTGCAGCAGCCGGGGTGAAAAGGGGATGCTCGAGGCGCTCGTTTGCCAGAAAGGACTCTCAGGCGTCAGTGGCAGACTCATTTAGCTTTGATTGCAGCCTCCCGGCCGCGTCCTTTCAATGCACGAAGGCTTCCTTTGGTTGTGCTGCCAGCTGCTGTTTCTTTAGGAGCTCAATCAGGGTGATGGAGATCAAGCTCAACAACTCAGCGACGCTGAATAAAAGCTGAATCTTCACGTATTTTCCTGCCTCTGTGAAACTGAGAAGCAATTGAAGTCCTTTTAAGTCTGTTGAAGGAAACATCTAAACCCTTCAGCGATTTCATTGGTGACATATAAGTGTCCCTTTGAGGGGACAGTGAAATACTTATTTTTGAATTCAGTCCAGTGAAGGCACCGATGTCAAAGTCAAGGCCCGGGGCCAGATTCGTCCCACCACATCATTTTATGTGGCCCGCTGGAGCAAATCATCTGCGTCAACTTTCATGATCCTTGCTAAAATCTGTACCGAAATGTCAAATTGTCATGGGCAAGAAATAACGTTCCCTCCGAGGGAAGCCGTAACTCTGAAGTGGCCCGCGACAAAAAATGAGTTTGACACCCCTGAGTTAAAGTCTGAACGTTGTCTCAAGCTTCTGCTGGAACATTTTAAGAACAGCTTGGCGGAGCACATTTTTCAATATCTTGTCGAGACTTTGACTAATTTCTTTTGAAAAGTATTTCATTGTTATCCTGAAAGACTTATCTTTAATTTCACCTACCAACCTAAACCACTGCTATGGCAACCCTCCAGGCATTATTCTTCTGCTCAACATCTATTGCGTTGAAACAGGATTTCAGACCATTCGGTGAAAATTTCTCTCTATTAAAAACAAAACAATGTTTTAAAAGCCATTCATTTTCTACTTTATTACTCAAGAAAAATGTAGTCAAATGCCGAGTCATATCCCATCATAATTAAGTGAGAACCTTAAATGCTCTCTCCAATTGAAATAATATTTTTTTTTTTTGGTAGCCAACTATGTATCTGAGACTCTTCTGATGTCTTTGCAGGACAGCACCGGGATGAAGCTGTGGAAAAAGAGGTGGTTTGTGCTGTCAGACTTGTGTCTCTTCTATTACAGAGGTGAGTCATTCCAACTAAACGCATCTTTCAATGCTACTGCTTGCAGCAACTGTGCCCTGCAGTCTCTCCTTAAGCCATGCCCCGGGCCACTTCTGTTTAGCTGGACTCAATCCCTGTGCTTGTACAAGATCCAAAGAGACCGTTGGAATGGCTATGTAAGAAACATGGCTTGGATTATGCCTTCCAAACATGGTTTTGACAAAAGGAGCTAAGCTGGAAAATGGCTTTCACACCGATTTAGAGTTGTGAAACGAGTTTCCAGGAATCAGCCAGGCTCCTCTCACATTGCGGTTCCCCTGTCATGAATCCTTAAATTTTCCCGACGACATTTACAGACGCCCTTGTAATCCCAACAAGCGACCAAAAGCGTGCACCCTATCTCTGCCAATGTTTGATCAGACTTTTTTTTTTGTTTCTTTGTTAGCGGCATTACTATCCAACCAATGGATTTAGATCCAGATTGATGATTCTCATCGTGACTATTTCTGCTCCCAAGCTGTCGGTTGGAAAGATGTTGAGGCTGATAATGAGTCACCATTACTACACAGGATTGGAACGTCTGAAATATTGATACTTTTGGAACGAGTGATTATATTGTGTCTAGTTAAGTCCTTAAGTGTAGTCCACATGAAAGTTAATAACTCCAAGGAGATAAATAAACTGTCTTTCATATTTATTAATAGTTCGTTTGGCTTTATTTTAGCAGACGCCTCACCTTTAATACAAAACCTTTTTGATATCGATTAATTTATATTTATTACTTTTTTAGTCTGGATTAGCTGTTCTATTAAATCACTTTTTCCCCAGCTCCTTTGTTGCAGGATTGCTGTTAGGCAGCTGATTCACAGAATCTCCTATTCCGCTGTTGCTGATTCTGCTTGCTCAATTAATGCAGACCCGGTCATTCCGCTAATCAGGATGACATCGAGTCTGTGTTGTTTCTGCTGTCTGACAGTGCCATTGCCTTCTTTCCGCCCACTGACTGACAAAAGCCATAGACAGAAGGACTGGCCCCAAAGGATTTACACAGATGGGCATGTTGAGAAATTGTATCCATCAGCAGAGAGTGGGTAGGAAGTGTGGTCATGCTCTCTCCTATCATCAAACCAAAACCAACAGCTCTCGATCGTGTTTATCAGCCAATTAAACTTGACTTTCGATCCTGTGCAGTATCAGTTTATGGCCGGTAATTGTATGCCCTTGTGTGTTGAAAAGAAATTTGATTTACTACTGTTGTCGAATATGCTCTGAATGTTTGTACATGACCACAAACCAACCGGAGATCAATTGTTTTACAAAAATCATCATTCACAATTTCAGATGGTATTTTTTTCCCCCCTTTCTTGGAAAAAAGTTCGACAAATACATTTCCCTGGTCACTTAAGGTGATTTATGAAACAGGCCAAGTAAATGACAATTCGGAGGTGCTGATGTTTTACTTTCCTGCGCGCGTTCTGCTGTTTGCAGAGGTATTGCAAGTATCAAGATGGGAGTTTAGGTTCTTGCTTAAAACGCACAACTCAATGTTAATCCCCCCTGTGGAGTGCGCTCTATCGTCAATATGGAACCACGTCTGTAAACTTAATGAGGATGAAAGCAGTGTGGAACTTTGAATCAATGCACATCTTTTCCACAACCTGCAGAATGTAACTGCAATGTGACCCCTGGGTAAATTTGTGTCCCCCCTTAAGTTGATCCAAATCGCTATTCTTCGACCTTGTTTAAAAACGCCTTTTTTTTTCTTTTTTTTTTTGCCTTGCAGATGAAAAAGAGGAAGGGATACTTGGCAGCATCCTGCTTCCAAGCTTTCATATATCCATGCTGTCTGTTGATGATCACATCACCAGAAAGTACGCCTTCAAGGTCAGTGCTTTCAACCATCAAACAATTAATGAGGTTTTGAGGCAAACAAACACATTTCTGAGGAAAAGCAAAACATGAACAAAGGAGGGGCCTTAAGTCCAAAATGTACTTTGCTGTGATTACTGTTATCCAGAAAGTGGCAACAAGTCCTTTCTTTGTCATTGACATTTGAAGAGCAATAATGCAATGTCCATCGCAAGCCGAAACATTCAGAGATATGGGAAATCTGCGTTGCTGCAGGGCAGTGGTCACATAAAATGGGTTCACAGTAGCGTGTACGGTTATGATTTTGGGTCTTTCCTAAACCCTGAAAGTCAACAAGTACTCCTGCCAAGCACAACTAAGACACAGACAGCAAGGAGTCAGCCCACTTCTTTTCCAACCTGGTCACATGCGTTAAGAGAGGCAGTTGAGGTAACGAGGCAAATGCAAGAGCAGGACATGACCAGCTGCTGTTTCTTTGCTCTAAATCTTCCGCATCGTGTTTTGGGTAATGGGGTATTTTTTTCAGAAACTGGCAAGCAGGGAATTGGGGGTTGTCCGATAACCATTCTATTTCTCTGTCACACTTGAATGTTTTGCTTTGCTGGCTGGGAGGCATCATTGGAAGCATGCAGCAACATGTCTGCAATAAGATTCACGGCCCGGTAAGTATGATTTTAGCAAATCTGCTGCTCTAATCTTGCAAGTGCGTTTTCAAATTCTCAGTTGTCTCTTTCAGAAACCTTGTCACGCAGGCAACACATCCCAACATGCGAACATACTACTTTTGCACGGACACAGCCAAAGACATGGAGTCCTGGATGAAAGTGATGACGGATGCCGCACTTGTGCATTCCGACCCTGTCAAAAGGTTTGTAAGTCATCGGTGATTGCGCAACACATTCAAAACTGCCTATTTTGTCCCTTTGGAGTATTCCTTCATTTTTGTGTCACGCACGTGTGCTGAAATCTGAATGTAAGATGCTTGGCAACGGTTCACCACCGACATTTGGCTTTTCTATTTTTTGTGTTCGAGAAAGAAGCATTGACCTTGAAGGTCACTTCACTATATGGGCGATGTCATTTGATGGGTAGCGTGTAAACAAATGTTTGCTTCAGGCCTATGAACACAGTGAGCAGTACATCTAACACTGGGCACAGCTTTCATCAGTAGCGATGATAGTCTTTGCCATTTTGTGTTAAATGCCATTTTGTGTTAAATGTTATTCAGCTGCCTGTCCGCGTAATGCCCTTTAAGCATGGGTGAGCAGAGGCGTAATGAAGTACTTTGTAGCTACGCGGTGCTGCTCAGCCTAAAATCCAGCAAATGGCGCTGAGAAAAGTGTAATGCTGCTAAAAGGCAGTCAAGTATAGCGACACTACTGTGTAGTAACTGCAGAAGTGCATGATTACTGCACTTTTTTTTATGGGCTCCATGTGATTTCAGGTAGGTAGGTTAAGGCTTTATAAGAGATGAGGCGACTGTGGTAGCTCTTTAAATGGGTTCAAGCGCAATCTCGGAAGGAAATGCCCCTCCAAACGCTTTTGTTGCTGACCCACTAAACCGGCCTGATAAGAGGAATTTGCTCATCGTTGAAGCGATGACCTTGAGTCCATCTAAGGCCAAGGAGCGGCGGTGTCAATTACCTCCAGAGACCTCCCAATGAAGTAGAGATTTGCGGTGAACTGCAAATGGATTTCTAGCTGCTGAGCACCACCTTTCAGACATGCCCTGGCAGAGGCATTTTTTTTTTCTCTCCCTGGAGATATCACATTTCAGTTTACATACCTGGTGTCCTCTGGCAGCTGGAATATTGTGCATTGTGCAGCTCATCTTCATGCTTTCTCATTGTTTCAAAGCAATAGCAGAGTGCCCCGTGAGTAAATTAAGACGAGCGCATCATACTTTTAGCACTTAATATTTTTTGTGACATTTTTTATGGTGGTGTGCTGTGAGATTTTTCTTATGTAAAATGGGTGCCTTGGATCAATAAAAATTGGGAAACACTGGAAATGCAGATGTCTTATCAATGTCACGTGTCAGTGCGGACGAGTTCATTTGTATTTGTTCCCTTGTCATTATCAGGTTGGACAAACTAAAAGTGGAACAGTGTGGCCCTCAGGAGGTTAATCACGTGGCCAATCACAAGCCACCGTTAACACAGCCCGAAATTGAGAACAACGAGCGCAACCGCGAGGCGGACCGCGGGCATATGCCGGAAGAGGACAGGAAGCAGCGAGATGCCGAGCGCTATGGCTTCCAGAAAGATGGCGCCGACCCCAATCGCCCCCTCACCAAGATCAACAGTATCAAAATGCAGCCAGCCCAAACACCAGCGATCACAGTCAAGCTCGCAATGCCACGCAGCTCGACAGAGATTGATGGCTCACACCAGAGCCCCCAAGTCAACGGAGCTGGTGAACCCAGGCCACCTGACTACCCTGGAGTTCCTCCTCAACGAAGTCCAAACTACGAGCCGGAACGGACTTTGAGTCGGACAAGCTCGATGCAGCAACTGGAGCAGTGGGTTCGCACGCAAAGAGGACGCGCCCCGGATGATGACACCAGGAGGTTTGTGTCATTTAGTTGTATTAATCTCGTGCTGACTGGGTGTATGTAGTTCAATAAAATGTTAACCAAATGCACCTGGTCGAACATTTCCAAATGTTTTTCACCATACGTCTTCCCAATGTCTATATACAGTATATCAGTGCTTTTTGCCATATTTGAAAATCAGTTCAGATAATTGATGGTCTTTAAAAAGCACACCCTGTGGAACGTTGAATCGTTTCTAAGCCGCCCATGCCTTCTTTAATCTCATTAAGTGATACAGACCAGAATACACAAATGCCAAGTTTTGACAGGAAGCTTGCATGGAAACTCTCTTATTGCCAGCTGTACTCTCTTTGAACCCACGTTAAGCAATGTTTTTGTTGTCTCTGGAAAGGTGTAGCATGTCCAGTGGTGGTCTTTCAGGTTTCTGTTTACTGACTAAATGCACATGGAAACACATAACCTTGTTGGCTACTGCTCAGTCAAATTCCATTAACGTGAGATGGTTATGTCCAAAAGGAAGAGATATGTCATCTGCACTTTATTTGGTTGTCGATAATAATTGCCAACAGACCTGTGAACAAGATGAATCAGTGAAGATTGTAGCTATCTGCAGATAGGCAGCATCCAAACAGCTCCCAGTTCATTACAGAGAAGTGATAGACGTCAGATGGAAAATATGCACTCGTCGGTTTACTTTCCTTCACAAATTTCTCTGTGGTTATTCACTATATTTATTTATTTTTGCTTTGAAGAAGCTGAAGGCACTCTGAATCGGCGCATCCTAATTCACTACATGGCTCAGTGACTGAGTCACACCTCATCTATGATATTGCAATGATTACTCTTCTAATATTCTGGGAGGCCATTTGGCTGTGATGAGTGTAGCTTGCTTTCTTTTCCAAGAGACCAAAAGTGTGGGTTTTTGTTTCTTTTTTTTTTTTGTATTGGGGCCCTCCCACTTAACTATGCATTTACTATAAAACAAAGTATGGTTTTAATCTCAATCTTAAATTGACTAGAGATACCATAAAAACCAAGTGATGCGTTTTGTGTTTTTATTTTAGGATCCTGATTATTTATGTCTATGAACAAAAACAGCTCTATTTGTTTTGCTTTATTGCTATGACTAAAAGAAAAAAAAGTATGTTTTATGATTGAATCAATGCAACATGTTAATTCAGGATTTGATCGCTTATTTTCCTTCCGCAGCATCGCGTCGTACCAGACACTCCCTAGAAAAATGCCAAATCATCGGATGCCCCATGTGCCTCATTATGGCGACGGTTACCGCAGCATGCCCAGAAATAGCATGGCACAGCGGGACAGCATCTGCAGCATGTCGCCGTCGTTGTACGACCAAACCTTGGGGCCCGCGATGGCTGACCAGTGCCGCTCCGTGCGCTCGGACACCATGTGGCAGCTATACGAGTGGCAGCAACGACAGGCCTACGCCAGACCGCCGGGGATGTACGGCCACATGGCCAGCCCCAAAACCATGATCAACCTTTCAGAGCATGCTGCGCCGACCTACTCCATCCCACCTTCGCCTTCCCACGGTTCACTGTCAATGTATGGCGGTTACTCTCAACCGCGATCATACAACATGAGCAGTGCCCGGTCCGAGATCGCTTCTCCCATCTACCAAAGGGAGATGAGTATGGACAGGCGGCACAGGCACCAAATCCCAAAGGTTAGTCAAGAACTGAATGAGGTGTTGATAGGTGTAGCAAAACTTCTAATTATCGTTTATTCTCTCCGCAAGGGTTGTTTCCGCACCGTGAGTTGATTATTATTATTTTTTTTTTTTGTTGCAGTGAACAGTTTCTGATATATACTACCCTGTTTGTAGTAGATCTTCTTCCAAGCCTGCTCAGTTATTTTGAATTTGATGTCACAGAAAGTCACTATTTCAAGTGATCGCTATGTTTGAAAACTATGTCTCTCTCTCTCTCTCTCTCTTACACACACAGTGTATTGTCAATAATGAGATATCGAATGTGTGGGATTGTTTGATCATCACCATTAAAAACAATATTCTTTTTTTTTTCCTCCCATTAGTCTGCCTAGGAAATTTCATGGTTGGATGTACATACACCTCTGTTAAATTTCATCCAATGAGATTTCCTGTAATGTTCACGAGGGATGGTTTTTTTTGGCGGGGGGCTTTTTATTTTGCACCCTTGTTATACAGAAGAAATTCTGGTTCTAAATTTACTTGGTGTAATTTTTTTCCCCCCAAATAGTGAAAATAATTGTGTTAATGAATGTGTTGCCCATCTCTTTCAGTATGCCTATCCACCTGATAGGAGGTCAATGCCTGCACGAATTCCAGTCCAGACGATCACTGCTCAGTCTCTCCAAGGCAAAAGTGTAAGTCTTACTGTGGATTTAATTGGTCTGTTAGCTATGTGTGAGTAAGTTGTCAAAATGCATTATGATGCCATATTCTCAAATGTGCTTGGTTGTCGAAACAATTATACCCTTCCTTGACTGACTGTCTGTGACTTGTGTCCATGATGACCTTGTGACAAAACAAAGACGGAGTCAAAATCAGTTTTCCTTTCTGCAAGTGATCGGATTAAGTCTCTGCCGACTTTAGACGCTCTTCAGAGTCGCTTCGCGCCAGCATTGATTTAAAAACGCTGTCAGTCTCAACTCTCTAAGCCAGCTCAGGAATGTATGTCAAAGTCACTGTTGCTAGTGTGCGAGCTGCTTTCCGTTATCGATGCAAAACGGCTCCTCTCTCTTGGGTTCAAGTTGGGAGTTTGCATGCTGCCAACACCTTGGCTAATGTCATTGTTGTGATCTGCATGAAAACTCACTAGCTGGGAGCATTGATGCATCTCCTATCCTGGTGTGTTCTCTCCTTTTTTCCTCCTCCCCCTACGGTGTCCCTGCTTGATAATGGCTGTACACGTCCCACAACCTCACCTCCTTTGCAGCCTGAGGAACTGACTTTGCGTCTGATAAAGCTGCGTCGGCAGCAGGCAGAGCTAAACAGTGTCCGGGAGCACACTCTCGCACAGCTTACGCAACTTAACATGGATGGCGACAACCCAAAGGTCAGCCCCCCCGACCCCACCCCTTCCTCCGCCCCAAAGATTTTCCTCTGGAGGCATGTTAGTTATTGTGCAGTGTGTATGCCATCCATCCCCCACCTCAGCTATCTATCCTGATGTACAATAAGGTCTGTTTTTCCTAACGGGGGACATCAGCTACTCTGCTTCAAAATCTAATCAAACATTAGATTCATTTTAGTGGGTTAGCAGTAGATGATTGTTCTCTAAAGATTCCAGACAGATGTTAGCAGTGAACGAAACTTAAAACCATTGGCAAGCTTCAAGTGGTTTGGGTGACTGCCACGTGTAATACAGTTAAATCAGGATTCCCTCTTTTAAGATGTCCGAGTAGAGATTTGGATATTTTAGGTCAGCAGGGTGTGGGATGAGGGTCTGCCATCACTTCAGACTAAATGTTCCAGCCAGTTTAAACTGCTGGGACACAAGCTCAGCCCAGCTGTCGTGTGTCAATTTCATCTGTAGCGTATACCCTGTCTCAACTTTCTTCTGCCTCTGTGTACATGATGACATCCTTGAAAATGTGAGCAAATTGAATACAGAATGCCCCTCATTTGGTCTCCATATTCTTCTTCTTCGTCTTCTTCTTGCTGCTGCTGCTCACACTAGAATGATGCTCTGTCCCATCATCTCCAAAGGACTCTAATGTATTTGGACAATCAGGTGGGGTAATGCATGGTTGCCTGGCCCTTGCTTTTGAAATGTTTTTATATATTATATATATATACACACACACACCTGTATATAATATTGGTCATAAACCTGGTATGGTTATTTTGATAACACTGCACTTTATTATGGCTGTATACACACTATCATGTCTATAATAATGGAATTGCCTTTAGAAACATGGTGTTATAAACAGGGCATAAAAAAAGCTGAGTTTATTGGTTATTTGATAATATACTTACAGTATAACCGGACATGCGGGAAAATGTTAAATGTCAAAAATATTGTTAATCATGTTAAAAAGTCAAAATCCAGCAAAGTGGAGAGAGAGAATTTCCAGACGGCAATGCTACACGTAAAACATTTCAAATGATGCATTCAAGCCTGTCGTGACTTACTGTAGATGTGTAGCTTTTTACTATCGCTCATTGTCTGCTTCACTTCTGCATTGGAAGAATGTCTTCCTGTTGGTTAGCTTCATTTTGTAGCGCTGTGTCCATCTCTGGATGAACATGTCTATGCCAATGCGTAAAATGATGGTATAGAGCAATCAAGAGCTTTGTAAGTGTTGTGTTTGAAGTGCAGCACTGCTGTAAACTGACTCCACTGCTCCTCTTCACGTTGGACTAGATGAAGGAAAATGACCCTTTAATCGTCATGACTCACACTTTGATTGAGAACTCGGCCCCGAGGCCTCAACTTTACCAGCAAGTAAGGCCAACTTAAAGGCTTTGCTCCGCCTCATCCTCTCACGTTGGCTGCTTTTGATTGTTTTCTTTTGTTTGTTTGTTTAGTCTTTCGCAACACTCCGCCTGTGTCTAAGACTTCATGACATATGAAGACTGGTCTCTCTGTATTATGTTGTACTGCCAGTGCCAACCCATTCGTTGCTTTGACTGTTGTCATGTTGAGAAGTCATGGCAATAAGTACATGGCTTGGAAAAGAGAAGTATAATGTGGTCTTCCCCATAGTCTGAATCATGTGTGGGCCGTTTACTGTTAAATTTACAATTCCCTGTTATGGGCAGGGGAGGGCGTGGGGGGGGGGGGAGACAATCATCGGTGTCGCTATGTGGTTGTGTCCGAAGAGATTGGAAGGGCTGATCACTGCAGCTACACAGTGCCCCGACACCCTGTCTCTCACCCAGTTTACATTCATTCGTATATTGGCCTAGCCAACAGCTGCATTGTCACCTGTTCAGCTGCGAGCAATTTGTCACACTTGTCACCCTGCAACCCGCCACTTCATGTGACAGTCTGCATGTTCTATGAGGTATATTCTCACATCCTGGTTTATCTGCCGCTCGTGATCCAACCAAGTGAGAACTGTGACTTACTTGAGTGGAAATATTAGCGTGGAATTGATTTGAAATACAGTACTGTGGGTATTTCGGAGTTTGAACTCCCTCAGCCACCACAGTGGATTAATTGGAACGCTCTTGGAATTTGACATGACCAATTTATGATCCTATCAATGTCTGCGAGAGTTTAAATGGCCTCATGATAGTTGGAACTAAATGTAAATAGAAAATTGGCTGTTGTTTATATAGTGCATGAATGATACCATGCAAAAGCTTTATTGAACTCTCCTCAGGATGTATTTCTGACCAGCCAGATGTCACACCTGTTTGTAGGAATAATACCATATAAGCACTAAACAAATAACACAAATGTATTGCTTGGATCATCGCTGTCTTTGCGGTTTATTCATTAGGATTGTCAACATGCCATCACCGTATGATTCTAATAAACCACTGCTGTGTTGTGCTGAGGGAGACAAATGGCTGTTATTCAATGGGTAACGTCTGATTCACCAAAATTCTGAGTTCCAACTCTAAAAATATATGGCCCAATGAGACGACTAATAACGCTACATTGGCGTTTTAGACAGTATTGCCTACTGCATGATAAGACTGTGACTAATGTTCCTTTTTACTTCACAGCTAAGTCCAGAAGACCCTAAAGAACACACCTACATGCCAGAAGAGGGGGACATTGATGTATGCTCAATTTTACCCCAAATGATATGCCGTGTTCGGCGACACATGAAGGGTCACGACCTTTGTATCATTTTCTCCTCAGACCAAACTTAGCCGATTGTGTGAGCAGGATAAAGTGGTGAGGACACACGAGGACAACCTGCAGCAGCTGTATAGAGAAAAGGTGACTCACTGCTGAATGACTCGATATGGCTTTTTTTTTACCCTTGTGAAAGAAAGAGACGGTTCTGTGGTTTTTTTGTCCAATATTTAAGGCAAATAGAGAGCAGTGGAATAATTTCAATGTGATACTTTTATTTGAACAAAATTGGGGAATAAAAAAAATTCCACACATGAATTTATGCAAAGCCCTTGACACTTGGGACCGTATGTTCTATTTGGTCTGTGTGGGGGGGAAGAGATGAAAAGACACGACTCCGGAGGACAAACGCATCCAAGTTGGAATTAATGTCAGCAACCTTTCATTAGTGATCAGTGAATGAATGACATGCAAAAAGGTTTAACGTGTAAAATAAACAATTTCATACTGTTGCATATTCATCCCATTGAAATGCACGTGTGAGCTGAGTCTCCTTGTCGAATAGCAAATGTACATTGTTCTAAACATGCACTGAACTAAATATGTCAACACACTGCTTATATTGTAACGTACATGTAAATGTACGATAACGACCGCGAATAAGATTTGTTCTGTTACCGTCCAACTTTTCCAAATATAGCTCATCTACACGACAGGTCTTGTAATTGATGACTTGTGTCTTCCTTGCAGCATACTTTGGAGACAGCGCTGCTGTCGGCCAGCCAGGAGATAGAATTGGGCTCAGACGACCCGGCTGCCATGCAGAGTGTCATCCAACAGAGAGACTTACTGCAGAGCGGCTTGCTCAGCACCTGCAGAGAGCTCACCCGCGTCACAACTGTGAGGCCGTCAATGCTATCCTAAATCCTTTCTAATATGTTTTTCTGAGCGGGGGGGCGGTAAACATTTTCTTTTCCAAACCAGGAGTTGGAGCGGTCATGGCGCGAGTATGACCACTTAGAAGGAGCTGTCATTCTTGCAAAAAGCAACCTGCTGGAGCAGCTCGAAGCACTGGGAAGCCCACAGGTAGGATTTTTCTGACTGAAGCGTCACCTCTTTATTCTCCAAAATAAATATCTCTGTTCCACCACCATCACCGCTAGACGTAACTCGGAGAGGAAAGATTGATGAGTGGTGTGATGCTGGAGTCTTTTGTCTTCCCACGTTTATTCTTGGCTCAACCTGACTCTGTTCATTTGCTAATTAGGAAGTGAGGGCCAAGAGGGAGCATCAACAGCTCCTTATCGAGCACCGTGTCACACAATCTGTCCCGCTGACAGACAGTAAAAGTAGAACTTCCTGAACTTATTCATCAGTCAATAACCTTGACTCATCTGCTGGGCCCAATTCTGGCCTCATATTTTCTCACTGTTTTCACAGACTGAACCTCCCAGCCAGCAGCACGTGCGCATCCAGAAAGAGCTGTGGCGGATCCAAGATGTAATGGAGGTCCTCAATAAACATAAAGAGCAGAGAAACACTGATGGCTCCATGACCTTGTATGGGCCCAACCTCGGCATGCAGAAAACAGAGGTGAGCTATTATGAAAAGAACACACTAAAGGAAGTGGTGCAAATGAAATGCAATATGCAAATGGTCCTCAGTTTACGATGGTGCCAACATGACATTTGACATTTTAATACATAATAATTCACAGTTGCATAACTCGGTGAACTCAAAGAAGACAAACCAAACAACAAATATTTTCAAATAGTGGGGGGGAAAAAATTTCACCAATATACAGGTCTGCGTGTGGTGACTTTTAGTATTCAGGAGTCAACTGTACTGTTAATTTCAAAAGACAACAGTACGAATCAAAGTTTTGACTGTTACTGTGATTTGTTGAGTACTTATAAATTCAGATTTAAACAAGCTTTGAAAACCCAAGTACAAAATATAATTATGAAAGGGCATTTGTGCAAATAAAGGCAGTCTCAAATGAGCACCGGAGTTCGTAGGACGGTGTCGCTCACGCGACGAGAGAATGCGGCATTCTCGTAAGTTAATGAAAGGAGCCTGGACCGGATGGAGGGTCACCCAGCCCGTGCATGGCGGCGTCCAGTGTCACCTTGCTGCCTGTCATGCCTTGTATAATCCCCAGGAGGACTCTGTACCCCCACGGCCACCTTTGCCCCAGTCATATGAGCCCAACCCCCCCGCAATTCCCCCTCATGCCGGAGTTCGCTCAGCATCCCTCCACAGACCAGAAGACAGGAAGACCAATCAGAAGAATGGCACACACAGCGTAAGCTTGTTGACCCGCTGACTGCCTGCAGCTGTGTCACCGCCTGCTGTGTAGATGTTTTTTTTCTCTTTTATTTTGAGTCGATCCTTATTTTTTGTTGGATAACATCCTCTTTTGATTTCGCAATTCCATTTTTTGAGGAGAGATCTAGTTTAAGGAAGCTTGATTTCTCATTGTGTTGCAGCTTTCTTTTTTCATAACATTGACAGCTTTTCTTGTCATCTCTTTGGTTGCAAGTCACCCTGGGTTGAATGTGTCCGCAGGATGCTGTACAACATTGTGTCCGTCTGATAGAACATGGAATTGTTTCCTGTAAATTATATAAAAGACTGCTTACAGGTCAAAAGTGAAGTAAACTTGGCCAACCATCTTTGAGTAATACTGAGAGCTAAAATTATTTTAAACGCAATTTACAGCACGGCACAGCATCGAATCCCCCTCAGATAAGTTTCAAATGTCCTTTCCGAATAGATTTCTGACTGGCTTTGTACACTTTCCATCGAGAACCCCGCTATTCTTGTCTGAGTGATGTCACACTTTTGGGTTTGTCGGCAGGATCACACTTTGGGAAAACGTTTACCTTGTCGGAGTTAAGAAAAAAATGTTTTTCCTGCTTTACTTAATGTATTTTGTTAAATTATGTGTGGCATCATTTGGGATTTCATCAAATTACTTCACAGTTGACCTTTAAATGACTGTGTCGCAGAGCAGCATCAAGGATCTTAATTGTCCCCATCTTGGAAGCCATTCCATGGAAGAAAATTGCCATTTTTCCTTTGCTTTGGAACTTGTCGTGACTTTGACAAAGCCTTTGCATTCTCAATTGGTATTGAAGCAGCCGTTTATAAATCATTGACAGGGGCCAGACTACCGACTGTACAAGAGTGAACCAGAGCTCACCACGGTAGCTGAAGTGGATGAGAGCAATGGAGAGGACAGGACTGAACACCCACCTGACCATCCCGCAAACAAAGGTATGGTGCTGTATCACGCCGCACTTAAGACCAAAGACAGCAACCAATTGATATCATAATTAGATGACATTTAGCCTAAAAAAAAAAAAACAAGTCCATCTCACTGGCCCTTCTTACGGTCGTCTTTGGTTTTACATAAGTAGCACTTGACAGTGAAGATTAAAAAAAAATAACTCAGGCCTTCTCATGACAAGCTGAGTCGGCAACATTTGAGATGTGCTCCTATGTCTCCTGTTGGATTTTGTACATTGGACTGAATATACAATATAGAAACCAAATATTATTGAATTATTTGCAATGTTGTCATTATTGAACTGTTTACCAGCTGTATGTTGCCCCACATTTTCTGTGTTCAGACAGTTTATAGGAGTTTACTGCATTATTGAAGCTCGTATGTTTGTACTTTGGCCACACATTTATTCGTCTCGTCTTCTGCTCTCCAGGGCTGTCCTACCCAGTAGGCATTGTTCCACCTAGAACCAAATCCCCAGTGCCTGAATCATCCTCCATCGCCTCATATGTTACTCTAAGGAAGAGTAAGAAGCCTGACTCCAGAATGGTAAGTCTAAAAATGTTTAAACTGTTACTGGGTAACTCTATATTTTCTGCATATTTTTGTATGCACAAAAACAAGTAATAGAAAATATTATTGAATCATTTTGGCTTTGATAATGGTTTTTTTCCCTCTCTGAGCCTCTGTGCCCCTTGATGATTTACAATAGCCTCTTAACTGCCCGCTGTGGTCATCAAGCCGTAGGTTGAAAGCTTGTGCGTGGCAAGTAGGGCACTCAACACATGGCCTGGGTGTGACCAGCCCACTCCAAAACAACCTCTTGTAAAATGAATGAGAAGCTCGGTTTATATAGTTTCCACCCACTATCCAATATACCAACTGTGTTATTTAGTGTGCCACATGGCAGGGTGTGTCCTCCTTTTGTGCCTACTGTGTTTCTACATATCTGTTTGGAAAAATGAAGACCGGCTTTTAATAGAAATGTAAAATAGATTGTCTTTGTAAATTGTCTGCTGCCCACTGTCTAGGCTTTGTTCTAGTTAAAAATATAGCCTGCAGTGGTAAGAGAGTTCCTCGCAGAGTTCAACTCAGGCCCTTGGGTACCAGCCCCTTGGACAGTCGCTGCGGCATCCTGGAGCGCTGGATGGAATCCAGATTTAGCAGCTCCCTCTAGCGTGGCGCGGAGCACAGAGTGAACAACTCCACATTGTCAGCCTCTCATGCTCAGGCTTTAAATGGCCCTTCGGGTTCTATGAGTGCACACCCTTGTGCCAGTAGAAGTGTGCCAGTGCATAGCAGCCGTTCATTCAGGTTGCTTCCAAAGCACTCATTCCCGTCTGCATGAGTGGACATTGAAGACCCATTAGCCACCATTACTGTGGATATTTTTTTTTGTTACCTGAACTTCATGCTCAGCAAATGTATTGAGACACATCTCAATTAACTGCTTTATCATCCAAATTTCAGTGCTTTGAAAAAGTAAGCAACCCCACATCATGATGTTGGCACTGCCCCGTTTCACAGTGGGGACGGGGTGTTGAGGGTGACCAGCGATGTTAGTTTCCATCACGCCAAAATTGCCCTTTGCGTTTTGGCCATAAACTTTGGTCTCATTTGGCCAAAGCAACTTCTTCCAAGTTTGCGGTGTCCCCTACATGACTTGTGGCAAACTGCAATCATAAATATGCATAAATGAATGATTAAATCCACACTACATCAGCACCAGTGTCTGTGAGATAACTGACTATGCTACAGCTCTGATACAACCTCCCCTATCCAAAATATTGATGGAATTAGCAGAGAGTGAAAAGGGGGGGTGGGGGGGTGGCTCCCAATCCATCGTGTGATGACGTTCTATCTGAAGAGTTTTGTTCATGACTATTATGCTTGATAACTACAAACTGTTTTTACACCCTCAACAATGTGCATCCATGCTCATGGTTGTAATTTGCGGTGAGCAGGAGCGTCCTCACAGCGCCATGGAGCATCAGCTGGAGAGCGGCCGGCCCAGGATGAGCGTGGAGGAGCAGCTGGAGAGGATTCGCCGCCACCAGCAGGGTGCCCTCAAGGAGAAGAAAAAGGGCGTTCGCATTCGCGGTAGCAGCGAGGAGAACGTGCTGTCCCGCAGCAATTCGTTTACTAAGGACAACCATTCACGCAATGTGCAGGTACGATACAGAAACGAGCACAGCGGATCAATGCTTGGTTCATTTTTTATTCCTTTTTTTTTTTGTGATGTGTTCTTTTCTGAATATTTTGCAGTCTCAAATGAGGCGTAGAGAAGATGTGATGAGCACAGACATCCTGGAGCTCGAGGCCTCACTCAGGCAGCAAGAGGTGGTGAGGGAGCAGGAGACGCCCGCCGAGGAAATCGCACGTCTCAAAGAGGCCTCAAATTCAGACCGCTTTAATGTGGTTCGGGAAGTAAGGCTGAATCACTCTGGCGCTTTATAACCTCCACAGCCAAATGCTTGGAAATCACTGACAGACGCATCACACGTGCGTGTCTCTCTCTCGCTGCTTGCTGCAGTTGTCTGTGCCTGACAAAGTGCTGATACCTGAACGCTATGTGGAGTCGGACCCGGAGGAGGCGCTTAGCCCGGAGAAGGAGGCTGACAAGCAGAGGAAAGTTGACCGCATCAAAGCTCTCATAGCCAAAAACAGGTAAATACAAAATTCCTCACTGTGGAGAGTTCTGCTTGAACTTTTTCACATTACATTCAGTTCCTCTGTTCAATTTGCCTGTGATTCCTGCACGTAGAAGTTAGCCTCTCATTTCCTTCACAATCAGTTTTCATGTTATTGTTGTACATTTAACACATAGCATGCAGAACACGATGCCTGCCGTAGCGTTAAGCCCAGTGGAGATTGAGGAGGAGATTACCATCCAAGAGAAAGAGAAGATGATCAATATCTCTTACGAGCTTGCAGCAGAGGCCTCCAAACGTAGCAAGCTGGTGGCAGGTAGGCTGCAAACAGAAGACGACATGAGGAGGGTGTCGAATCATGAGTGGATATTAATTGTCTCATTACCATCCTCATTGTTCACATTTATCATCCATAAATCTGGCTGGTCGATGAACAGCATGTTACATTTGTGGGGGTATTCCTTGAGTAGACTAACGAATGTAGTTTTGGATGATTTCTGGATAGAAACGACTTTTCCATTTCAATATACGGTACATGCCGTCTTGACTTGGAATGACCACTTCAGCCCAGCATGACCGCGGCGTCACAGCTGCCCACTTGAAAGCATCCGCGCATCAATGGCTATAAGCGGCATTCCATCACTCATGTTTTTCCGGGCCGTGGTCCGACCCGTAGCTGTGATTAGTGCTGGAAGCGGTAGATGATAAATACGTAAAGGGGATCTCTGAGATGGACGAGGGATGCAGATGCGAAACAAATGTGGAGTCAGCTACAAATACATTGAGAGCTTGAACACCCAGACACACGTGATCCTCTATCACGTGTGCTTTGGCCCAATAGTTGCCAATGCACATCTGTGTTAACTGGTAAAAACAGCCCATTCAGTGTGGCTGAAGTGTTCATGGAAAAGTCGCCACTAGGAGCTGTAGATTGGCTGCTATCATCGACTGCACGACAGATAAATTGACAAAAGTATCGGCACACCTGGGACCAACCCATAGTGAAGGTGAAGACTGAAGCAAATGTGAAGTTGGAGTCATTTATAATTTGAGCACGTGTTACTGGAAGTGTTCCCCCCCATTTGTGAATTCAATTACCACTGAAGGTGTTGCCACAAAGTTGCAAGCAAAGTCCTGTCATCCAGGCCTTTGCTGACATTGGTCAGAGGACAGGAAAAATGCTCAAATTGGGCTAGATTCACCGTATATGCACCCGACTTTAGGAAACCAACCCAACACCTAATGTGTGTGTCAATGCTTTTGTCATTTTTGTTCAGAAGAAATATTTTGTCACTTACTCATTTGAATTAACTAAAATTCTACACTATAATATAGTCCACTATATTAATCCACTAAATATCCATATAATCCACTAAAAATATAGTGGAGTTATTTTGTTGTTGATGTGATGTGCATGTGGTTTGACTGTTTAGTCTCAAGCTTTCATAGCATGTTCTGTCCTTTTTTTTGTGGGGAGCGGGGGCGGGGGGGGGGGCGTGTTGTGGTGTTGAACATATTGCTGTGTTTTGTTGCAGTGAAAAGCCCGTCGCCATCTTCCCCAACCCTCCCGCCATCTCCTAACACCCCGCCTCAGCTCGCTGACGGTTCTCACTTCATGTGTGTGTAGTAGCACCAGTAAGGGCCTTCATCACCTGTTGTTTTTTGTCCACACTCATTACGCTCGAGTGTCCTCAGTGTTGTTTTCACCGTTAGCCACGTCGTGTTGTTTGTCTTTTTGGAGTAACTAGGAAGCTGACATTTAGAAATTCTGCATTCACGTCAAGTTTGACTTAACCTTTTCTTTCTCTCCACAGCACAAGCTCTGGCATCAGTCAAAACATACACATGAAGGAAATAATGGTGGACACGTTCCCACGGCCACACGAAATCTTAACCTGATGTGTGTGTGTGTGTGTGTGTGTGTGTGTGTGTGTGTGTGTGTGTGTGTGTGTGTGTGTGTGTGTGTGTGTGTGTGTGTGTGTGTGTGTGTGTGTGTGTGTGTGTGTGTGTGTGTGTGTGTGTGTGTGTGTGTGTGTGTGTGCGATAATCGTGACATCTGAAGCACCCTTATGTGACCACCACGACAACATTTCAATTCTTTGGTACTCACACTTTGCTTTGTTGTTCTGAACCTTGGAAAGTTTTTACCCTATTGTAAAATTATTTATAGAGTTTAACAGGCATTCGTCACTCTTTTGGTTGATCTGTTATTATTTAAGCATTTACTGGGGAAACATTTTTTGTTGTTGTTTGTTTTTTAAGGGGAGCGTATAAAAATAAAAGATGAAGGGAAGCCCCACTTTGGTACTTCTGACTAATGCGATTCATTTTTCTCAAAAGTTGTAATTCTTTAAAATGACAGCCTGCAGTCCGTGTTAAAATACTGACAACTTTTTGTCTGAATGTTATGGTCTAAGTCTCTCAAGACTTTTCTTGTTTCTTTGTAATTGCTGAGAGTTATATTTAAAGAGAGATTTTTCAAAAATCTACGTTTGATTCTATTTTATAACGTAGGTTTTTGTAGGCCTAGAACTAAAAGAAGATATTAGCACATTAAAAAGCAATAATTAACCCCAAAGTTTGTGGATACTGGTTTAATATTTCTCAGTTGTACAAAGTGTAATTAAGAGGCTGAATATGTATATAATGTTCTTGGTACAGCAGGATGGGAGCATGTATCCAACATGTGATTACAGACTAGATTTAATTGACGAATGTTCATATCCCATCTGTTTTATATCATAAAATAAATGTTTTTCTTCTTAAAAAATGGTTTCTGTTCTGTTTGTTTTCTTTCCACTTACTACCTGATGGACGAGCTTTACCCCAGGCTGCAGCTCTGGAGTCAATATTTTCAGGGACTGCAGGATGGCAGACATGGTATTTTCTATAGCACTTATCCTCAGTCACTTGTGAACACAAGCCTATTCCTGCTGAATTTGGGCCATATGTGGGCTATGCCCTGGATTGGTTGCCAGTTAATCGCAACCATTCACACTCAGATTTTTATTTTATTTTTTATATATATATATATATATACACACACACACTGTATATATGAGCAATTTACTTTTCAATCAACCTGACTTTTTGCAAACCGGAGGAAACTGGGGACTCATGAAAGCACAGGGAGAACATCGAAACACAGTAAGGCATGAGTAAAAGTGTTAATCATTAATCAGGTAGTTATCATTAAGTTATTATTTTTAAATATATGACAAGTGGACTGTCATATCTTAAAAGTATTGAGTAAACCAATTCACAAATTCCATTGCGCCACTGAGCAAACCGATCAACAGCTGCAACATCCAGTTTGAAAAATAGTGAAATGTCTCCCTCGTGTGGTCACAGAAACTATTCACAAGGTTGTCCTCAATTCAAACCAAGGTGTAATAGTTAGTTAGTTAGTTCCGCCCGCTCCTATTTGGAACATTGGGCGACGAGCCTCCTCCATTTGTTCCGGTCACTGGCGACCTTTCTTGCTCCATGCCAGCTGACACCCATCTCACTGAGGTCTTCTTTGGCAGTCTGTCTCCACGTCTTCTTTGGCCTACCTCTCTTCCTCTTTCCACCCTCTGGCATCCAGTCCATGGCCACACTTGCCGGTCTCTCTCTTGGCAGCCGGAGTACGTGGCCGATCATTTTCCTTCTCCTTTCAGAGACAATGTCTGACAGTTCAGCCACTCCTGCCCTCTTCATCACCTCCTCGTTGGTGATGTGGTCTCTCCATGAGATCCTCAGGATGGATCTCAGGCAACGCCGATGAAAGACATCTAACTTGTTGGTAATGTTGGCTGTCTTCATCCATGTCTCACAGGCGTAAATCGCTGTTGGGATAACCACTGACATATAGAGGCGTAGCTTGGTGGTCGTAGTGATGGCTTTCGATGACCAGATGTTGCGGAGGCGTTGGAACACTCCCGCAGCTTTACCAAGTCTACTGTTGACGTCTTTCTCCACACCACCTGTATTTGAGATGTTACTCCCAAGATATGTGAAGCTGTCAATGTACTCTATGTCATGTTGGTGTAGAGTGAGTGGTTGAAGGTGTTGGTGCTGTCCGACGGCCATGGCCTTGGTCTTTTCCTGGCTAATTCGTAAACCGACCTTAACTCCGTGCTCATGCAGATTGTTGGTCAACTCCTGGAGTGCGGGCTGGGTGTGACTTAACAGAGCCAAATCATCTGCAAATTCCAGGTCAGCTAGTCTGCTCCCTCCCCACTTGATACCAACTTCTTCCCCTGTGATGGACTTCCTCATCACAAAGTCAATTATGATGATGAAGAGTAGGGGTGACAGAATAAGGTGTAATATGTGTAACTAAAATTGCTCTGAATCCGTCCATCCATTTTCTAATCGGCTTCTCCTCGCAAGGGTCGTGGGCGTGCTGGAGCCTATCCCAGCTGTCTTTGGCCAGCAGGCGGGGTACACCCTGAACTGGTTGCCAGCCAACCGCAGGGCACCCATCCATTTTCCAAAACCACTTATCGTTGGATTAACAAAAAATGCTGTTGATTTACCTCCTGACACATGACACCAAATACCCTCATTGGTCGTAATGCCCGCCAGACCACTTAGCAATCAATTCATTTTCATTTTGAAACCTGTATTTAAATGTCCAACCATCCATCTAATTTTCATCATACAACGTTTCAATTTACTCCATACAACTGAACTTAGCTGTGAAATGAGGTATGACAAAAATTTATTCTGATTTACTGTAGGTGAAAAACAGTGACAGGCTGTGCATTTTGTACCTGGGGCTTCAGTGTGATGGACCGAATCCTCTTAACTCATTCAGTACCAGCCAATTCTGGACCAAGTCTGAAAAGACGTTTAAAAACGTCTTTGGGAGTGAATGAGTTAATAAGAATACCACTCTTGTGTCACAGTGAAATAAAGCATCAATAATATACAACAGCTGATTGAACACACTAAATTGTCCCGAGGTGTGAGTGTGAGCGTGGATGGTTGTTCGTCTCTGTGTGCCCTGCGATTGGCTGGCAACCGATTCAGGGTGTCCCCCGCCTACTGCCCGGAGACAGCTGGGATAGGCTCCAGCACCCCCCGCAACCCTAGTGAGGATCAAGCGGTTCGGAAGATGAATGAATGAATAATATACAACATAACAGCACATAACTGTGCCATGTACACAATCAATCAATATTTATCTAATATACCACTTTAGAACATAATACTCATTAGAGTTGCTAATTTTACATATATTGTGTGCGGGCTCACTACAGATGTGTTTTGCTGGTTGACCCTGGCTTGCTGACCAACCAGAGGACGGAAAAATAATGAAATGATTGTGGGTCAGCTGGTTGGCCTTCAGAGGAGAATTTGAAATCTAGTGAAGAGAAACGGTCCCCTTGCAAATGCATCAAATGTTTTTGTCATTGCAGCACATAGGCTGAAAAACATTAGATTCATGGAACAAACATTACAATTTGGGTTGTAAATGTAGATGAGTGCTTGTGCACCGCTCAAGAGCAATACAGTAAATCCACTTTGGTATTTTTGAAAAATGACAGTAACACATGGAGCGTTTAAATGCCACACTAATATGTGGCTGCGCTGTCCAATCACATGGCGGCTTGCGTTAAGCCCCACCCCTTCTACCGACGGTCCAATTTTGACACGGTGGGAGAGTGCTTCGTGCGTTATGGCTGCCACAGACATGGCGGCTCCCACCTTCGAGGTAACTCCTCCGTTGACTGTCGATAATTGCGCCCCTGTCTTGGACGAAACTCATACTGAAGACGACGGCAACACCGCAGCGGAAACAGTGGAACCACCCGGCTCCGGGGAGCCGAAATGGGTTGAGCTGAAGGCGGAGGCCGGCGAGGCGGTGGAGCAGGCCCCGAGCGAGGCGCCGCCGCTTGACGTCCCAGAAGCGGTCAACCTGGAGGCGACACCCAGTCCCCGAGATACGGAGCTGCCTTCCGAGGAGCTGCCGCCGGAGCCGCAACGGAACTTTGCAGATGACAACGGCGAGCACGTCGGCTGTGCCACGGAGAACGATAAGGAGATAGAAGAGCCTGGCGAGGAGAGCCGGTGTTCGGGTATGGAGGAGTGCGACAAAAAACCGACTTGCGTAGACGGCGACAAACTGAGCGGCGGACACGCGGCGCTGGGGGACAAGAGGCGGCCGAGCGTGGAGATGTCCTCCTCCGACGGTGAACCGCTGAGCCGCATGGACTCCGAAGACAGGTGAGAAAGTTTACCTAGCCGCTGTCACTTGTCCCCGGGGACGCCCAAATTCCACTCGGGCAAGGGGGCAACATACGGAATGAAGTGGACCCCGCGTACTCGCGTTTTTTTTCAGTCTTGGATTCACCTGTTCGCGGATATTAAAAAAAGGGGTGGATGTAGTGGCAATCCCCGTTTTTCCTTGAAAAACGCTTATTGGAGGTTTATTTGATCCGATTAAAAAAAATCTGTCATGCCTAATTCATTTTGCATAAATGCGATAATCATCAGACTAGTGGGGGCGCATAGCACGTGTAAATGTTTTTTTTTTACTTGACTTCCCCATGTAAAGAAATTAAATCAACAAAATTACGGGACACGTGCTGATAGATACTTTTTGTATTCCAAATGCGGCATATGTATTGTCTAATGGTGAGGCCCCCTCCCCAAAATAGTATTGATGAAAGCTTATGACCCATCCATCATTTAGGTTACACATCCCTGCTGGAAATATACCCCAAACTACTTTGTAGAATACCAAAAGCAAGTAAATAAAATGTTTTTCATATGACCTTTGACCCATCCCCTCCTGCTCTCTCCTTAGTATAAGCAGCACCTTGATGGAGATGGAGAGCACTGTGTCAAGTGGGCGTTCCACCCCAGCTATGATGAATGGACAAAGCAGTGCCAGCTCCTCTGCTGTTAAGACTGTGGCCTACTCCTGTTGCTGGGATCTTTGCCTGCAGTACTTCAACTCCAGCCCCGATCTTGCTGAGCATATTCGGGGCGTCCATGTGGATGGACAAAGAGGAGGGGTCAGTACATTTGAACGCTGACACATTCTTTATTGAGCTCTTTCTTTTGCGGATTCCAACTGGTCAATCTCCAAATGGTGGATATTTCAAAGTGATTGAGTCAGCTGTCATTAGACAGTTAAAGGAGAAGTCAAGTCAAACATTTCCTTTACAATATGGTCCATATGCCCCCACTGGTCAAAACACCGCATTCTGAATACTTTGTAATTTTGCATTTGAGCAACCTAAATTATGAGACAAATCTGCTGATATACTATTTGTATTCTAAATGCGGGTCTGCTTATGTGAAAATGGGCCCAATACAGGTACGCTTTAACCCAATATGGGTATGCTTCTGTGCGGACATCACAAAGAGGGCAAAATGTTTTTGAAATTGTATATTCTACTGATATTCACATCGTTTTATTGAGTAATCAATTAAAAACAATTGTTTTGCATTAATAAATAATAGCACATATATAATATGTGCATATTCAGCAAAGGTATTATTTTTGTGCACTTGAGGTCACCATCCACAGTATCTGTCTTATTGAGTGAGTGCATCTGTAAAAGGCTGGTGGCTGGCCTTGTGAGTGATGTGTGTGTCGGCGAGTCAGCGTCGCTGGCTGTTGTTAGCTCATGAAAAAAATGATCTTTGCACAGCTACAAGGCAGAGATTTTGCTTGCATTTGTTTTGTGTCATTTCTTTACACTCCCTTTCTGCATCTTGCGGCTTCAGGTGTTTGTGTGTCTGTGGAAGGGTTGCAAGGTGTACAACACCCCATCCACCAGTCAGAGTTGGCTCCAGAGACACATGCTGACCCACAGTGGTGATAAGCCCTTCAAGGTAAAAACTGTCAGCATCATCCAAATAGAATAAACTATTGGCTTCAACACACAATCAAACAAACAAACAAAGAGAGAGAGGGATATCCAGCATGCGTTCAATGTGTGTCTTATGTCACTTGTCCCATGCTCTGCTTCAGTGTGTCGTTGGTGGCTGCACCGCAAGTTTTGCCTCTCAGGGGGGACTGGCTCGCCACGTTCCCACCCACTTCAGTCAGCAAAGTTCTTCCAAAATGTCCAGCCAAGCTAAGCTCAAGGAGGAGTCACCTTCCAAGGCTGGCCTCAATAAGAGGAAGAAGATCAAGAACAAACGCAGGTGCTCCCTACGTACGTAAACTAAAAGGCACACGAACATTACACAGCATACTCACAAACACATCTATCTGTCTGTGCCATTTTCTCCTGATTATATCTCACCTATATACTGCTGAAAAAAAAAATTAAATATGTGAAAAACAATTGTAAATAGCACTGCGACCTTATCCATATTTGTATTCATATTGCACGTAATTGAATGGTGTTTTTTTTTCTTCTTTCTACCCACAATCTTGCTGCTGTAGACTGTAAAATTCCCCAGTGTGGGACAAATAAAGGATATCTTAATCTTACCCTTGGACAATGGGGCACACATTTTTGATCGATGGTACATTTCGCTCCAAATGTGAAGCCAATTCCTTTTTTCCCTGCTCTGCATGGAAAATAAAATTGAATCTCAGAGAGGAGATTAACAATTCCATTTCCAGGCATTTATATTTGGATCCGATAGGCTTGGAAGAATATGTATACGTGCATAATGTGTAATTTTTAGGTGAGGAAAAAATACCGGAACAGATAAACTTCAAATCGATGAAATTAAATAAGATGAAATATTCGTTGCAAATCCTTTGCCTTCAATAACTGCAACAAGGCCGTTGAAATCCTCAAACGTTTGCATTGTTCTTTTGTGAGGCTCATACAAACTTTCACCACAACCTCTTTCTGTTGTTTTTGAGCGGGGGTTCCTCTCTTCAGTCTCATCTTCCGAAGGTAAAATGGAGGCTCTATCAGAGTTCAAATCTGTAAATTAATTTGATCAGTCGAAGATCTTCCATTTCTTGCCCAATAAACTCCTCATTGTTTTGGTAGTTTGTTGTAATTATCTTTCTCCATGATGAAATAACTCCTAGTTTGTTGCGTTTTTCCAAAAAATGGCTGACAGAATGTTTTTGTAGCCTTCTGCGTTTATAATGCTGCTATCATCATAGGGTAATCTCTTATTCCGTGTTGCATGCGTAGTGCTTGTCTACCGCCATGCGTTATAGGTTGAAATAATGTTGCTTTGAATCACTGAGCTCCTTTTCGTTTTGGGGCGTGGGGGCAGGTCGGGGGAGACCATCTGACTTTGTATGTTAATCCGTTTTTGTTTGTTTGCCTCCACTGTCCCTCCACTCTAACAGCGAGGCCCCATGACTTCTTTGACGCTCAAACCATGGATGCCATCCGCCACCGAGCCATCTGTCTCAACCTCTCCACTCATATTGAAAGCGTGGGCAATGGCCACAGTGTGGTCTTCAGCAGCAAGGTGAGTGTGTCTCCTTGACCACTATTATTTAGAAATCCTTGAGCGTCCATTTCAAGAAGAATTCAAGTGTGTTTGAGCAGCACGCTTTTCCCACGTATGCAAACGGCATAATGTACGTATTCCTACACTGCTGCACAAACAAGTTCATTGCGAGCTGTCTCAAAACTGAGGATGCTGAAACCGTCGTAAAACTGAAGACTCCCTGTTTATGAATCTCACTCATTGAAGGCGGTCAATTATTCATTTTGTCAATGGCTCAAGTACAATAAATGTTTTCTGATTATAATAAAAAAAGATATACCAAAGTAGACAACTAGATAACTCATTCAGTAGATATGTTTTATAGACAAGTTTATTTTTCTGCGTTCAAGAAATCAGGCTGGCCTGTCGAATGAGTTTTTGTTGTGAATGTTGCTGTGCTTGAGTCTTATATTTGTGTTTTATTTTTGGTCAGCAGGGGGCGAGGTAGTTTCACTTTTGTAGACCA
The DNA here is from genome assembly GCF_054856545.1 of Hippocampus guttulatus. Taxonomy (NCBI): domain Eukaryota; kingdom Metazoa; phylum Chordata; class Actinopteri; order Syngnathiformes; family Syngnathidae; genus Hippocampus; species Hippocampus guttulatus. The sequence goes on along the minus strand of NC_141264.1, from coordinate 16,644,772 downwards.
TTCTGTTTATTAATTTTTTTTTCCCTCTGCGCACTTGAGCTGAACCTCTTTTGCCTCAAGGCTTGATGGTGTTTTTCTTTGAATCAGACTTCACAGGAACGACAATGGAATTGTGTTTGTATATACGGTGCTCGTCATTCTAAACCTGACTGTGATGTAATATTAATCAGCTGTTCAAAGGCTCATATAGAAACCACATCATCAACCCACTCAAAAGCTTTTCCAAAAAGACACCATTTCGTACAATTGTAACTTTTTAATCATGACTTTTGACGGGTAGCTTTTACCGTGCAGTTCCACTAGAGAGCACCCAATCCTTTGCTGCCTGCAGACTATGAAATGCAACGTTTTGGAGTGTGCAGTGCCATTCATGCACCACATTTCATCAACATCTAGTCAGAATAATCTTTATTGGCTGAGTAGGCGAAACACACTTTGAATTAGATGCCAGTAATTACTGTCACAAGAAAGACTCTCCAAAATATAGAGGCCCACATACAGTATATTATTTCTTTTTCCTTTTACGGCAATAACTAATTCAGGGCAGGTTTGAAAGTAGCCACAAATGAATACTGTTAGTGTAAGTGAACATGTATCACTGTACAATGCATTTTAATTGTGCTGTGAGACAATAGCGTGCCACTCGTGGCTAACCTTGTAGAAATAATTAGTGTGTTCATACGATGTAAAAAGCATGTATACCCTCAGAGGGGAGAATTGCAACAACCGCCTGAGGTGCTTTTGATCTCACACTCGACTAATGCATCTTATGCAGATCAAATTATGAAGTCGAAAAACTGCTGTGATCAGAGAAGATTCTGTTTCTTGTCCTCGTTCATTTCTTGCTCACGTGTGGCAAATATGCCAATTTGCATGCATGAAGCAGCCTTTTTTTTTTCCTGCAATATGCCTGCATGTGATTATTAGCATGAAGAACATTAGGTGGAGAAAAAAAACACACGATCATATGCGCTAATTGAACTAAATAAAATGATACTCAACTTGCATCTAAATAGGTCAGATATGCTGGGGACCAAGAAGCTCAAACAATGAATGTGCATAACAAGGGTTGATATAGTTCCGTTTTTCAGGACGTATCCGCAATGTTGCACAGATTTACTGTGGTCATTTAGCAGGCTGACTCCTTCTGATGGTTGCTTTTTAGTCGTCCTCTGTGGTGTTCTCTTTTCTTGCTTTACTTTGAGTACTGACTGCAAGCTGAGGAATGAAAAATGCAAAGGAAATCTGCAGATGGGAATTGAGAAGAGCTTCAAGAGAAGTCAGAGGATTTTTGGTGACAAGGTTGTAAGGAGGAAACCTGTCCGGTGGGAGAGTGATGGAAGCTTTATGAGAAGAGGGTGAGGAAAGAAAGGGATTTTGGTGAATGTCCGGGTCATGGAATCGCAAGGAGATCGTGCGGGTTGAGTGTGTGTTCTCCTTCCCTCCAGCCCTGGAGATTTGTGGGCTAGAATGACTGTGGCGCTGCATCAGACCACAGCCCCCAGCGGACTCTTCCAGGCCAGGGACAAAGCAGAGCCACGGGGGGTCCTGTGTAGTTTGGCCAGTGAGCCTGCTGACACGCCAGAGCAAGTCAGCCAAGTTTATGATCGGATATTTTTGTTTTTGCGCCCATCTGCGTCATCCAGTGCTTGACCCGCTGACATGAGACAGGCACCCAGTTAGAACCGGCCTGCCCTCCCCTGCCTTTGGTTCTCCCTTTTTCACTGCCTGTTTTGGAGCTGCTCTGATGTTCACTTCTCACCGCTCATGCTCCCCTTTTCTACACCTCCTCTCTCTCTCTTAGTGCTTCATTTGACAGATGTGGCGTCATTAAAGCAGGCACCTCACAATTCACTTGATGCGGCTCCAACAGCGTATTCATCTTCAGCCTTGACATACTTTACATATCATTCCGTTAAACCTTTGGTCTGTGATCATGAACCAACTTCTGTTTTTTCTGACATTAAAGTAGCTGTTACATTCAATTTAGCAGGCCCTTTGTTTGACCTCGGAAATGTCTCATCGCTTGTGAGGATTTCATTTTTTTTCAAGGAGCCAGAGAAAAGTTTTTTTGTGATAGCTGAAGAACAAAATGCTTCATGGCAAATTTAACGAGGAAAAGAATAGGAAGGTCAAAGGGGGATTCATCTTCAGTGAAATAATTTGCTTTGATCCTTTTTGTAAAATAAAATCACAATCGCGATACGATCTGTTCTAGAACACGGGTTGTCCTTCATTTTGTTTGGATTGAAATATTTGTGCAGTCATCATCACAAAACTAACTGTTACAGACAATAATGTTTCCAAAGTGCAGGCTACTCGGTCTGTTTTTCTTTTTCACGCTGCCACCTTATTCCACCTGCGGTGAGTTCACAAACCCAAATTAAATTCCTACTTGTGCGTCAATTCTTTCCCCAGCTCAATATTTGTGTGTAATGCACACCTCAACACCGCAACTGTATGTATGAAAAGTACCCTGTCAAAACCGATTACCAAACTAAACACAATATATTCTGGGGCGAAAGCTGGCAAGATGTGAGAAAATCTTGAAGAAGGAGGTCTTGGTCTTTCTTACTTGGTGTCGTGTCCTCCATCCTCTCCTCAAACTAGTTTCCATCCCTGTCACAGTCAGTCTCAGGGGTCACAAAAATAATTTCAGATACTTATGTGCGTAAGAGAATTTTTTTTTTCAATGTGAGCTCATTCGCAATCCTAAAAATAGACATTCCTAATTTAAAAGAGCCGATTGATGCAAGAGGTTATATCTGTGGCTATTTTTGACGCTGCTGGTTATTTTTCCAGCTCTCTCTTTTCCCTATCGACAATATTTATGTGAATTCCAGGCGAGTTTTACTGTAAACTGACACAGCAGGACAGACGGAATGTTATGCAGTAAGTAAAGGCCAATGTCCAATTTAGTTTAACATGTAAAAAAAGAAAAGTGAAAAATGTGAACCAAAATATATTGCGGCACTGTGATCGACTGGTGAGCACGTTCGCCTCACAGCGCAGAGGTGCAGGGTTCGATTCCGGCTACGGCCTTCCTGTGTGGAATTTGCATGTTCTCGCCGTGCCTGCGTGGCTTTTATCCAGGTACTCTGGTTTCCTCCCACATTCCAAAAACATGCAAGGCAGGTTAATGGAACACTCTAAATTGTCCCTAGGTGTGAGTGTGAGCGCGGATGGTTGTTCGTCTTGGTGTGCCCTACATTTGGCTGGCAACCAATTCAGGGTGTCCCCCGCCTACTGCTCAAAGACTTCTGGGTAGGCACCAGCACGCCCACGATCCTTGTGAAGATAAGCGCATTTAGAAAATGGATGGATGGAAGCAACATATGTCACAACAGATGTAACAATGGTCTCATATTCGCTAAATCCACTGTCTCTTTTCTGCTGTCAGCACAATTTCTTTGATAGAAACAAGGCATTTCATATATGGTTGCCATGTATATTTGACCTAAAAATATGACAATGAATCAATAATTGCTCGTCCATTGTTCCGGTCAGGAGAATATCTTCAAATGTTCGTCTGTCCCTTAAGGGTCTGGTGATGCGCAACAGAGAACGGGTTCCATTGAAAATAGAAGTAAAACTTCATTCCGGCATGCATTATTAAGATCATTGCTACATTGCTGCTTGTAGTTAATGATCAGCCACTGCATCACTCAGTGAGATGTTTGAATTATGACGCCTCATAATTCCTGGGAGGAGGGTTTGTCTTTGAAGCCACTTCTCTACGCACAAGGGAAACTGGTTCCATCGTGCTTGTTGGATCACAGCTTGCTTTGAATTTAAAAACTGGATGCAATCTGTTGGTTCAACTTCTCTACGTATGCCGTTTGTTTTCCTAAGCATTTCTCAATGGCGGTGCAGATCACGATGACCGTAATTCATTGTACAAAGAACAAAAATAATTTTACTGGGCATACTTTAATGGGGTTTTTTTTTGGTCTCTTAATGTTGCCGTGCAGGTGCTGGCCAAAAGGAAGGAGGGCTCAGGAAAAGTGAACGTTCTCCTACACTGGATACCTGAGGACATGTGAGTACATCATCTTCTATTTTGCAATAGTTGGAACACTGAAAAACAAAAGTATCATTACCGGAATACACATTTAGGTTCAGGGGTCACTCCTTAAGACAGGGGTGGGCAAACTACGGCACGCGGGCCAAATCCGGCCCATTGGTCTTTTTAATCCGGCCCGCCGAAGGTTGGTACACAATTAAGGTTCGATGTCAATGACTGCATTCATTTCATTTGGACTTGTAATGACAGCCATTTCAACGCCAGATGGCACAGTTACTTGAAGTTGCAGAGCATTGGGAGAAAGGGGGAGACGATACGGAAGCCCGCAGTAGCGCCAAGTCAAGCAAATCCCATTCGATACGACGGAATAATGTACTCTTAAAGTCTGAAAAAACGTGCCAAAAAATGCAAAATACTGCTTTTTAAATAAAGAAATCGAATTAATATTATGTCGAATCTAGTTCACCCTTTTGATCCGGCCCTCCATAATATTTTCTGGTTCTCATGTGGCCCTATGCAAAAAAGAATTGCCCACCCCTGCCTTAAGACCTTCTATGACTCTGTGGTGGCTTCGGCCATCCATTATGGCATTGTCTGCTGGTCAGGCAGCATCTCAGCCCGGGACAGAGAGAGACTGCAGCGACTGGTCAGGAGGGCCAGTTCTGTCCTGGGCTGCTCCCTGGACACTCTGGAGGAGGTGGGCAACAGGAGGATGCGAGCTAAACTAAAAGCTATGATGGACAGTCCCTCGCACCCCCTCCAGCCCACCCTGACAGCACTGGGTAGCTCCTTCAGCCAGACACTGTTACATCTGCGCTGCAAGAAGGAGAGATACTGCCACTCATTCCTACCGACTGCTGTCAGGCTGCTAAATAAACCCACGTGAAAACCTGGACTCACCCCCATCCATACAGTGTAAATAGCACAGCCAGCTTATGCAGCATACATGCAGTTGCATATATGCGTATATCTCTAATTTATATTTTATATTGCATTCTGTACAGTTCTTTTTTTTCTGAAACATTTATTTTGTGCATGCAATACATTGTTTTCCTTTCTTTACGCCGGATACTTTCTCCCGTATTCCCAAAACATGGCCATTACTGCAACCACAGCTGAGTGGAGGGGAACCTTGGTGCGAGCTAGAGGAGCAATTGAAAAGGCCTTTCAGGGTCAGCACTGCGCCTATGAATGGGGCTCGTCTCATTGTTAGTGAGCTTCACAGAAATACTCTGATGTCTATGTACGTTGTTGCTTGAGGGGAGCGCCCACTACTGCAGTCTCATTAAAGGCTTTGACTGCACAGCCTCTGAAGATGATCATAGAGCAAAAGGGACGTCGGCTGAAGGAAAAGTTACAATTGAGCAGAAAAGTTGGAAAGGGAGATGAATGGAAGAAAGACTAGAAAGGTGAGAGGCTTTTTTTTTGCAAGCAGAAATTTTAAAGGGGAAAAAATTGATGACTTGTGGTCATTTACAATATCTCAACTGAAATCAAGACCTCGATATATGTTTTAGGAAGAAAATTATTTGACCCCGAATGGAGTAGTGGAAGTAACATACAAGATGGAAAAGAATGCTTACGACATGGTTTCGAAAGTAGCTGTGAGCTACAAGGTTCCTGAAGCCCAACTTGCTTGAGGTAACGTGTCAGTGGTGTCTCAACTTTGGGGAATCATCAGGAAAAGTACAATTGAATTGGTTCAACATTCGTCAGTAAGAGCAGTACGAATGGCACTATTAACATGGAAGTGACACCCAAATAAATTACTTCATAGTGCATGTGCCTTTTGTTCACGCTGCAGCAAATATTCTCCATGTGGAAGTCACATTATTAATGTTGGTGTTCGCCATTTCACGTTGTGGTTGTCTGGCGCTCATTAACTCCATTCTGAGCACTTGCAATTTACTGAATATGAGGGGAAATGTGATTCCAGTAAACACTAATTTAAAAAGTTTACTGTAAGGTCAATCTGAAAGGAATCCGAGACAGTTTTACAAATGGTCTTCTATTCAGTTTTTTAATGAGTAGGCTATCTTTCTGACTTGGATCTGAAGTTCTAAGCAGTCAATGACTGGCTGACCTTGAGATGTTTTGCCAAGATTTTCATGCATGCCAGTGAAGAATATCCAATTTCTTTGCATTCAGCAGCACATTGTTTGCTTTGGCTGCAGATATTGACTCTGGATAATATCATTCTATAGCACAAGCCACCATTAAACACTTGCGCAGCATTTTATTTCAGTTCCAACACTTTAAAAATGTACAGTATACGTTTTTGATTGTCAGAATTTTATTTGACAACATTTTGATGTTTTTTGCCAATGCAACTCGTGCCCTCGGACGCTTGCTATACCATGAGAACATCACAAACAGATGTCTCCCAACTTCAAATTTATTGTATCCCAAAAAGAGTCGCCTTGGTAATACTGGCAAGCAGATTTAACATTTGAAGTCGAAGTTTGATGATTGGAAATCGAGGTGTCTGCAACCTCATTTAGCAATTGACTGTGGCTTGTGACCAACAGTGCAGTCAATATCAAACAGATATTACTGATGCATGATTGTTTCATGTGAAATAAATGTATTTTTATTTGGCTGCGGTGAAACGCGCACCCGCTGAAGTGCCTCAATAATGCCTCTATTTAGGCCCGCCCCTCTCTACTTTGCACAGTGATGTCTTTTAAAATGACATTTGAATCCTGCAGTCATTCTGCTGAGTCCCAAAGAAAGCCTTTTAATATGCTAGCAATTTAATATACGGTGCTGCTTTGTGTTCAACTTATTGCTCCTGTCATCTCGGCGACCATCGAGATTTGGCAGGAGCCATCAATCCACATTGCAAGTATGGGCTTCTCCCGAGCAGGCAATCCCCCCCGGTAGCTCTCCCAAAAGAGGCCTCGCTTGCAAAACACATTTCTGCCTCTTCAATAATCAAGACAAATAACATTCTCCTCTGGAAAGTAAACCAGATACATTTTTGAAAAATCTGGTTTGGTTGACCAAATGAGTGAAGTCTCCCTGTGAGTTTGCGTGCGCATAGATGTGTGCAGCATGATTTGGATGACTTGTGCCACAGCAGAGTCACTATGACATGTTGTGGGCGACGCTGGAGTTGAGCAAGCGCATGCGAGCGTGACACTTGGAATACAATTGGATGTTTACTGAGCATTTAAAACCCAGCAAGTAGCTGTTTGTCGTTTGGAGGTTTGTTTTGTCCGTGGAACGCTAACTTGAGACCAAGCCAAACGTTAATGATGTGTCAACAAGGGTGAGGGGGGCGGGGAGCTTCTTCTTTTCATTTGTAACTGGAAATGCCCTACTCTGTGTTGGTACTGTTGTACACGGAGACTTCTTTGCACACACATTTTGGACGATGACAACACGATGTGTTTAATTTTGAACAGTTTTACCACAAAAGAGCCTCTGGAATTCAAATCGAAATATGGCGCTTTTCGAAAAGTTCAGGAATTCTATTTTCAAAGTCACTTTAAAACCTTAAACAAAATGATCCAGGCATGATGAAAGTTTAAACATGGACTTTGACTTCATTTTGATTCAGGGAAAAAATACCCCACTACATTTAATTCTCAAAAGTATTTGGACCTAGTGAGAGACATATCTGAACATATGTTTTAACACTATGGAAAAAAATAATTTGATAATAGCCATGGTCTGTTGACTTTAGCCAGCCATTGGCTGCAAATTATGTTTCATCCAACTCCTAAATGTGTTTAATTTTAGTTACATGTCACAGAAATGTATCATGTGTATTGGAACAGACGGAAATACTTTTGAAAACCTTACTTAAGAGTTCAAAGTCTAACCTTCAATCATCTTGATTAATTTCAGATCTGTTGTTCTTTTCTGAGGCAAATCCACAAATAAATTATCTAAAATACTCGCAACCTCACTGTACGCGTTGTAAATTTTTTATTCATTTTATTTTCATCATGTCGGTGGACACATGCCCAGAGACCAGCATTTTGTTTTTATGATCAAACGTTGGCCTATTTTACAGGACAGTATTATTTTTTCGCTGACCTTGCCTTATGAATTAACTCAGCACGACAGTAGCAGCTGAAGTTTATCATGTTAGCCCTCTGCTTCAAGGGGAAGCCGCAGCACTGGTTAAGCTTAAATAATTCTTACGGTTAGTTGTTAACATTCAATATTATTCATCGAATTTGTATCGTGTGACTTGTTTGACCCGCAGGATTGTGAAGATAGCAAACAAATAATTGCTGACAGTCAAATACAGGAAATGCAAATGAATTAACTTCAGGTATACATTTCCTATGTCCTTTCCCTGACCTTTTGTAAAACACTTCCTACATTATTATGATGATTATTATTATTTTTTTCTACACTCTTCCTCCATTGGCCTAAATGCACTGCATGTGAACTACCTTCACGCCAAACAGACTGATAAAAGCATGTGAATAAGTGATTTGGCAGGGTGCGCGCGTGTGTGTGTGTGTGTGTGTGTGTGTGTGTGTGTGTGTGTGTGTGTGTGTGTGTGTGTGTGTGTGTGTGTGTGTGTGTGTGTGTGTGTGTGCGGGCGCGTGTGTGTGTGTGCGTGTGTCTCAGGGGGCTCCAGTGATGACGCACATAGTGACGAGGGGAATGCTGGGGGTGGAGAAGAGAGTGGGCTGAGAGGGATAGGGTGCGGGTGGGAGGGGGGGGGGCACAGTCGACTCGCTTAGCTCTTTGTTTCCGTCTTCTGCAAGCGCCCTTGCCACGCCGAAGCGCACACACTCCCTCCTTTCAAGGGGACCACGCTGACGTGGGTACAGTAAGGTGCAGCTGAGCACTGCAAGCCACCCTGTGCATGTGCGTGAGCTTGTCATCCCCCTTCACCTTCGTCTCAAAGATAGTGAAAGAGTTTTTGCTCTGCTGCCGCATCTTATTACTAAGTGCTCTTGATAGTTTCATGTGCACTTGGGTCACATGCAGATTTAAATTGGTATGATGTTTGTCGCTTCTTGTTTCCAAATCAGCTCCTGTATTTGTTTGTGTGTCTGGGCAAAGGCGCATACCCTCATACAGAGAAAGGTGTGAACGTTCCCGTGACTGAAGGGCCTCTTTGTCCATTTCTTTCACGCTTAACTAACTACATGTTCCCTGGATGTGTTTCCTTCCAGTCTGCCTGACGTGTGGGTGAATGAAACGGAGCGGTCTCAGCTGAAGACCAAAGTGGTGCACTTATCCCAGTTGCCGCAGGAAACCGCCATGCTGCTGGACCCCAACATATACAGGTGAAAATCTGTGTTTTGCCACTGAAGTAACACAGAATGTTTGACTTGGTTCAGCTTTCAGAGCCACCAGGGGGCACCAGTTCCCTGCTGCCAGCCCCTCCTATAGTTTGTCAGCCTTTGTCAGTAGCTCAATTTTATGAAGGCTGCCACAACCTGTCCAATTACGTATGCAGTAATTGTAATATAATCAAATGTTTTTTAAACATAGTAGAGACATCTTACAAAGACTTCATGATGACATGATTATGTTTGTCTGCAGTTCTGCAAGACCCTTTAAGAAACGGGTTGGCCTTTATAGAAACGACCACATAGCTAAAAGTGATTTCTCAAACAGGAACTGAAAATATGAATAAGAACTAAAGGATATATACAATGCAAACACAAAGGCTGATAGATCCTAACTGCACCTGAATATGCATCGGTGTCAGTCACTCCTAGTGGACTCTGGTTTCACAGTTCAGTGTCCAGTTCAATTGTCACACCTCAGTGGGTTTATTTCCAAGTTGTTTCACCACATTAAATCCAGAAACAAAGGAGATTGTCTCTGAAAGAAAATGTGTCAGTGAGATGATCAGTGCCTACATGGAAGTTAATATCAAGAACAGTTGCAGCGCCTTCAATTTTATTTTGACCATAAATCTTTACAGTGGCATTAGAGGCCCAAATGTTGCATCATTGTCAAATGCCAAGATGAGATGAAACACTTGTTTTCATACTCTGACCTTAGGTAATGTTTAGTTATGAAGTAAGTAAATGACTTGAGACAATGCAAACACTTTGTCGAAATTGATTATCACAGGATCCCATTCACTTTGTGTACTTTCTCTTTCAAGACAATTCTTTCCATATCTTTCCAGAGCGCTTCCACAGAAGCGACTAAAGCAGAGGTAAGTTTCATCCACTTCACAGTCATCATGGTGGTATGTACATAAAATGTTTCACAAATGATACAACTACATCATTTTAAAATGTATTTTAAAATCAATTAAGCAAAATATATCACCTGAACATACATGTATTGCAGTACTGTACTTTTACTGTTTTTAAAAAAATATTTAATGGAGGGTGGGTGGAGAAAAAGCATGTTCAAAATGTATCAGTGTCTTTTGAAGAATTTTCGGGGTTTAAAAAAAATAATTTAAAAAAACTACTGCACTCATTTCAATGGGTGTCAATTAATACACAGATTCGCAGGGCCGGCCGGCCTATACTGTATTACCGGGTTGGTCTACTACTTGACTCACTCGACTATTCGTGGTCATGAGTAAAAGTCTTTCTGAAAACGAAGCTAATAATACAGGGTGCCCCATAGGAAAAATAACGTCTCTTGACAGACACCATTTTTTATATTATGTGCTCTGTATGGATGATTTCAAGTTGTTGCTCTTCATTCAAATCCATACCCTGGGTTATCTTAAACATAAATAAATACATGTTTGAACCGTATGTATGAAATGCATTATTTGTGTATGGAGACTTATGGGACACCCTGTTCATTTTATATTGACTAAAATAGTTCAGCACTAAATGCGTGAAATAAAATAAAGATCATCAGAGCATGTGTAGTTCATCAAACAATCGGCCAACATTGCTCATGTTTTTAATTGTAATCGGTCATTCCTCACTAAAAACATCTCTTGCTCTCTCTCTCATTTCACTCAGCCTGTAAGGAGACGTCTCTGGACTGAATTTTTATTCCTTGGTTTTAGAAGTTAATTAGGATCGGACACGCGCCACCGTCGTTCTCTGGAATGGCACATGGAACAATATGAACAACTTGCCTTCATCAGGAACTCTGGAGATTTTTTTTTGAAGAAAAAAAAAAGGAATTTGAAAAGTATACTATCTCCTCATACCCAATGTTCTCACAACTGTTTAGTGGAACAAACATTTTCAGTGTTTTTGTAAAAAATGAAGTATGCAAATTGTAACTTATTTTTATAACTTAAACGAATTGGTCATGGTTGTGTATTTGTGTGAGCAATGGCACCGTATATACTGTGATAAGCTATTTTAATTGTCAGTAGTGAGGACACTTGAAGTGTTTAGATGGTCTTAAGCAGTATTCAATTTATACTGTCGTAATGGAGTAATTTTGACTGGCTGCGTTAACCCGTGGGAACTATATACATGTGACAGAAGCAATAACTGCTGATGATGCTTTGCGATGACCAACTTTATCAAAAAGAGACTTGATAAGCACCGGCATACCAAATTGCACCTCACCTCTTTCACTTCCCCGGTTTCCAATATGCATATATTGTGTATGTCCTACTCCTTACCAATCAACTGTTTCAGCACTCTGAATTCCTTTTAAACTTGTCGTGTTTTCTACTATCTGTTGTCCTGTTTCAGTGGGGTATTGTGTTTCTAATAAAACAAGGGCCATGACGAGAGTTGACAAATAGAGGTCGTTTTTTAACGACGAGGGTGCGAGGTGTGGAAGTGCCAGAAAGAAGCAATACTTCCATTGTGTTTACATAGGAGGGATTGGTTGCCTTATTTGGCATCCTCGAGCCAAAACGCTTTGGGAACGTGCTGTGAACAAGCTAATGATTCGGCCAGCAGGCAGAACCCCCGTCGGCCTCAGCTGAAAACTGAGTTCAGGCGAAGGTCTGCTCTGCTGCTCTTTATTAGCTTGTCCATTTGTCTCTTCCCGCATATGGGCTTCATTCAACTTGAGCTCTAATGGAGTTGATGATGGCACGTTCATGTATTCAATTTGCAGTAAAGAAGGTGGGTGGAGTGAACGTTTGCATGTAGAGCATGAGAGTGTTAATAATGCAGAATACAGTACACCGCGTGGGTACTGAAATACAAGGCTATTAAAGTTTTTATAAATAAAGGCCCACACATATTTTCTTAAATGAGGCCATGTTCCATTTAAGTCCGGTCAGTCCGCATACTGGAATACTGTTCAAAACGAAAATCTGAACTAAAATAAAATGTAATTTCCATGTTCACAACTTAGAATAAATAGTTGAGCAAAACAAAACATAGCCCCTGTCATTAATCCAAAGCTAAAACAACAAGAAAGAAGGAAATATGCCTTGCTGTTCTATTATTCAGTGGCTTTGCACTTTGTGTGTGCCAACATGTGCTTGTGTTTTCAAAGAAAAAAAATCAAACTACAGAGGAGTAATAAGTGAACCCAACCGTAGGATTATTAACAAAGATGACATTAAATTAACTCACAAATAAGCGCACTTAGCAACATGTACACAGATAACGTACTTTGTTGTATCTTCTGTTTGATGCTCCTTTTTTTCCTGAAAGACAAAGTGCCACACTTGGGTCGTGAATTTAATGCCTTATGCTCAGTAACTGTCACTACGTAACTTCACATAAAACACGATCTGAATCGCACCCAGACTACTTCTGCAGCCACGATGTGATGTCACTCCTATGCATTCACATCACGTGCCGCCTGAACTCCACCACTCCAATAATAAACGTACCAATTAACGCAAAAGTAAGAAATTCTTAAGGCCCCTAAATTCTGAAGATGAACCTATTTCTCACAAACGATGAAGGACTCTACACATCATTTACAGGTATTATTTGCAGGTTTGTAAAGCTGTGAGTGGTATTTGGAGCGGGATGGGGGGGAGATCATGTTCTCGGTTGATTAATGACCATCTGTGTGTGACAAAGTAGTATTCTAATCTGCATAAAGGTTCGTTATGCTTACTTGGTCATGATCATGCATATTGTCACCGCTAATAAATCTTATTTGGTGCTCTGCCCCTCCATTGTGAAGTATTGTTCCGCATCTATGCTGAGAACCTTTTTTTGTTTGTTTGTTTGTTTCCCTCCAGCAGCCCTTAAAAGGTTCAGTTTACTGTGTGCGTGCGTGCGTGGCGCCGATGTGAACTTGAGTCAACCAAATGACTCTCTTTTGGAGTTGAAATTACTCTGACTTGCAATGAACTGGCAAACAAATGTATTCTTGTTATTTTTCAAAGGATCTGGGCACTGAGCCCACATTCTATTCACACAAGTACGGACAATTCCATGATATCATTCCCAAATATTTTACATGTATTGACCATGACCTATAACTTTTCTGTGCATTTTATTGCATTTCATGAATTTATTTCTTTGAAAGGAGTCTACTTAGTCAAGATCCAAGAGAATTATTTGAAGGATATTGCAATTGAAACAAAAGCACATTGTTCCTGAGGCTTTTCTATACTTAATCTTGAGTGAACGTAATGATGAGTGGAAGGCCAGTGTTGTTTTGAGGCGATCAACTATCACACTGATGCCAAATCCTGATCATCATGATTGATGGGCACACTCCTTCCTTGAAAGGGGAACACTTGATTGATGAACGCTTTCACTCGTGGACTCCCTCTTAAAGCCTCCAGAGGATACATTGAACTACCACAAGACCAAAGGCTGAATGGAATTTGCAGAATGAGGTATCCGTTGCTTCTCTTGTTCAGTGATTAAAACTTGAAAACCATCCGCAGCTTGGCTCACATTTGCTCCGAAATGATCCATTGGTGGGTCTCACTGCGCAACACATGTGGTGGCAGTTTATACCATTTCCCTACGCAGTACAGTATATGACTAAGTGAAAAGCTGCATTGAATCAATAACAATTGCATACAATAAACAATATTAACCTGTGGACTTTATGGGTCTTTGTTAAAACATTTGAATAATGTGAAATTGATCATTCAATTGTGTCATGCTTTTTTGTTTTGGTTTCACACTGCTGCATTTTATCGTTTGCATTTTGTAAACATAAAACATGTACAACAGTAGCGTTGCATGACTACAGCGGTGCAAGTGAAGTGTTGTGATCTGCTTGGTTGTGTTGAACATGCACTGTCATTATTTCTCACAAATAGAAGCTGTAAAAGATGGTTCCCCATTATGATCGGTCTGTACACTGACATGGAATTATAAACACTCGTGCCCTGGAAGACTGAGGTTGTGGAGACTATGTAAGCGGTCGTAACAGTTGACCTGCAAGCAATGGTATGGCTTCTCTATTAATGAGTTCATGTCGCGCTCTGCTATTGTGTTTGCCCATTTCTCATTTCAGCTGGCAGATTCTGTGCCACTGTGCTGGATGGCCCCTTTGGCCATTTTGCCAACATACTTTCCCTTTTGCTGCTTTTACATCAGACGGCGCAGCTGAGCCATTGCAGTCGCTTTTATTTATAGGCAATATTTCATCATATCCACATTGTGTCATCAGCGCTTTGTGGAAGAAAGAAAATGCAACCGTAACATTAAATGGGCTTGTGTCTTTGCTTTTGTTGTTCAAACTCATAATTCTGTTCTATGTTCAGAGATTGCGCAGAAATACATGTATTTATCATACCTCGTTTGGGGCAGGAACGGCGAACAGGTTGATTGCAGCACACTGTGCAGTAATGACAAATGCAGAAATAGTTAGCCTGAGCTGTTTGTGTGTGTGTGTTTTTTTTCTTCTTTTTTTTCCTCCCATGAGTGTCCGTTGTGAACTCAGGCCCTCGGGTGCACCAATTAGTGAAGGCATATTAGCATCGGCTTCTCCACTCCCTTCCGTGAAACAGTGCAGATGCATTGTGCCCCCAACACTTTCCTCTGAAGGACTGATGAAGCTATATGGGGATAATGTCGTGCTAGCGTCTGTTTCACCACTTCTGCAGCCTCAGGGAAACTTAAATGTTCTTGAGTGTGTTACAATTGTAATGTGCGACACGTACTGTAAGTCCTGCCGCACATTCAGGGCAAAAAGTGAATGTGGAAAGTTGAGCATGGCAAAAAAAAAAACCCTTCTGTTTGCCACACACCAAGCGATTGAGCACCGCACATCAACTGACGTGCTGCAATGAAAAACCTCTGTCGGTTTTTGATGCTCTATGTACAGTATACTATATTAATGTTTATTAAACCACAAAAACATGGCCTGATTGTCAAGGAAGCAGTGAACACTATTTTAACAAAGAGAGGAAACGTGTAAGAATAAAGGTGCGTGTAGCCCCTTTTACGAACTGCACCCTGTATTTCAGTGGCAGGCGTGCTTTGCATTTAGCTTTATCTTCACGGGGAGATATGAAACTACTGTATAATGTTTTTATGGTAAAACACATCATCATCTGCGTCGTGACGAAGTTCACATTATGAATCGCAGCAAAACCACTTGGCGACTGTCCAAAATTTCTCGCCGAACCCCGCACAACGCGGGACAGGTCAGTCTGTGTTTGGAGCGTGTCACTCGGCATATGGAGGGTTGAAAAAGATGGAGGGAGCGACACTGAGCATCGATTTGTCGGGTTTCACAAATGTGATTGCTCGCTATCAGGCGCACTTCACGGTGACAGAGGCATCAGCTGAGCAATTGAAGCGGTCTAATTGCTATCTGAAGTGAAGCTCCTCCCTCCCTCATTCTTTCTCTGATGATTAAACACACGTCCTTGAAATGTGATTGGCTTGGTGTACTTTGCTCATGGCCCCCCTTTTTTTTTTTTTACTACACTTGAACGATTTCTGAGAATTGCTCCATGTTCTCTCTTCTCTGTGACGTCTTCTCCCATTCTCTTGTCATTATTGCCTTGGAATGGACGCATTGTTTCTCCAATGCCATTTCACAATAAGCAATATCAAATAATCACGTCCATCACAACAAAGGAGATTTGTTTGG
Source organism: Hippocampus guttulatus (assembly GCF_054856545.1). Classification (NCBI taxonomy): domain Eukaryota; kingdom Metazoa; phylum Chordata; class Actinopteri; order Syngnathiformes; family Syngnathidae; genus Hippocampus; species Hippocampus guttulatus. Next base: position 16,628,847 of record NC_141264.1, on the reverse strand, counting down.
CGTTTATGTCTGTAATTGTCTCTTCGTGTTCATTGTTTGCACAGCAGTGTGTTTACATCATGGGTGGTTTTGTCGCTGTCCACAAAACGCAATCATTCAGATTTATTCTTGCATAGACTTGTATCTTCTTTCACAAAATTAACTTCGTCACAGGGATTAAAAGAAAAAAAACAGTAGTTGAAAAAAGTTGTTAAATCAGTTTTCCCCCTCTCTGACACAACTGGGAATGATCTTTGTCTCATGCATGTATACCTAATGCTGGGTTAGTGAACTCATTGATGTGATTGGTTGTCTTACCGCTGAATTCACTCATTCAAATGTCGAGTACCCTAGAGACATGAAATTACTGAGATATGAATGAGATGAACAAAGTACACGATCGAATATTGTCAGGCTGCTTGTCCCAGTCGAATATCGTGCAAATGAAGCTGTTGGCCTGAGCTTGTTGGGTCCAGCTGACTCACCAGGTTTGTGTTTGTCTGCCTGCTCAGGTCAGATTACCTAAAGTAGTGGTTGTTGTCTGTCCAGTTACAAACACACGCGCACACACATGGCCATGTCACGCTAGCTCTGGCATGGAGGCTTCCTCCTTCATCCATGTCTTTGAACGGACTCTCCCAAAGCCAGCTGCATTTCCAGATATGGAAAAGGCCTGTGTTCCCGATCAGTCATGAATGGATGGGCAGCAGCTGTGCTTGTCAGGAATTAGCATCATAAAGTGTCATGGAATCGTGGCTTAACTTTGTCCTTATCACGAGTGGCAGTTATATGCTGCAAGCATTACTGTATTTCACTCAACTCAAAGAAAGCGGGTCTTGTCAATTTCACGTGTCATCCTGTTGTACTGTTACATTCGCGGGACGTATATCCGTCGGTCAAGTGTTGGCGTGCAATTTGTTTCAGGAGTAAGCAACCAATGAGATTACATCTTGCATTTACGTAAAACGTGGCATGTTTTGACTATGACCAGTCCCCAGATGTCGGCTGTTCCAAAATCATGTCGTTGCTGGCCAAGTTATGTAACCTTCACCTCACCATGAAATGTTGTGCGCATATCTGCGTTGGCTAAAGGCATGATGACAAGCTGCCTCCTGCTCTCCGAGGGAGCACAGGAGAGCGCTGACGACGAGGGCTGTGCACAGAGTGCCGTGATGTGCTGCAGCAGGGGCGGGGCCGCGCGCAGAGGGCCCTTTTGTAGCCTCCTGCCTCTCAGGGCTCCTTTGGCCTGTGTATAATTGATGAGTAGAGTGAATAAGAGATGCATTTGTGACTGTCAGCCAGCCTGATGGGGACGGACACGGCTCAAGTCGGGCTCTCCTTATCTGGCTGATGATGACAATGATGAGGATGAGGTCCGTGTTTCTTCCCTGTACTCTTTAACGACACTGTCGTCGCTGCTCTACCTCTTCAAGATGGCAATGGTGGGGGCAGGGGGTGCTACAAATCAATAGGTGAAAGGAGAGTCAGGATGACAGCCAGGGTCAGTGCATTAGATCAAGTACAAATCCTTCACCTTTGATTGACGTGAAAAATTCGTAGTTACACACATTCTTCTGGGGCACCCTCGGTTTCGTTCTAATTTCAAAAAATGCTTTTTTTTCTGATGTGCTTAAGGCATCAGAAAAAAAACATGCATTTTTGTAACTGTTGGCTATTTTTGCAAAACTCTTCACGCACACAAGAAAATCTTTCACCAAACTGGCAAATCATTGTGGTTCTCTTGCAACAGCAAATACCTGTAAGTTTTGCTTAACTCTTCAAACCTTTGGGAATTTTTTTTTAATCAATCAATAAACACAAACCATCATATTAATAAGCACAAAATGCACCAACTACACGCTGATGGGAAGAATGAAAAACATCTGGCTTTTGCTTTCTCTGCACACTGTGGGCAATGTCAGTTTGAGGTCATACTTTAGTCGTAGTTCTATAAACACTAGGGGATCCAAATTCCAAATGTGTTTTTTTTTTTTTGCTCAAGGTGTTTACTACCGTCAACATAAAACCAACACAATACTGTGTTTTTCCATGTCAACCTGACCAAAGCAGTAATTTCACGAATAAAGAGAGAGAGAAAAAAACCAACTCTTGGCGTCCATCTGGGTCATTCCATGGTTGATTTACACGGTCCACTATTGTAGCTCTGATGTCATCAGTAATTCTATTTCTTCCTCTCCATCCTCCTCCATCTTCTTGTCCTCTTCCTCTTCTCACTCTTGCTTTCTCATCTCCACGTCTTCTTACTGAGCCTCCTCTAAGTGTTACTCTTCTCACACTTCCTGCTCCCTCCATTGTATTCCACACCGACAGCTGACCCATCTCTTATTTACAGTGCTCAGGCTGATTGCAAAGTGAACTAATGATTTAAAATGTTTTCTCCTCTGATAGTGTGGCCAAAACGTTGTCAGAATAGCAGATAGTTTTACAAGGAGTGTGTTATACGTTTGGAAATTGAGCGCATCACAATGAGTTACATTTACAGTTTTGCAAAAAGAGACCTGGGCAGTGGATTGTCCTAATTCTTTTGCAAAGTGTTTGTTACAAATGTACAAACTCACTGCAAAGCGGTGATTGTGCTTTTAGTTTTGCTAACTCTGTGACTGGCCTTGGAGTTGATATTAATCGTTTTAGAAAACCCCAAACCCACACCTGTGTGATTTAATCATTATCTACTTGCTTGTGCTTGTGTTTTTGTGATGTATGATGTCATTCATGATGGCCAAAGTTTCGTGTGAATTCAGGATCCTCTATTTTCTGGAGTTGAGTTCCGGATTATAACATCTTAGACTTGTGACTTGATGGTTCCTCTGCAGTGCCTGTTGTGCCTCGTGCATACTTACTACAGCGATGCTGTTTGTGATTGCCTAAGTGATGTTACCTTCTGATTTATTTTATTTTTTTCTCTTGGACTAAATGGCGCATAGAATGTCTAAATTTATACCATCTGTTTTAAATACGCAAGTGTGGTCAACTAGATTCACCAAGATTCGATTTGTACTAAAACAAAAGGCCGAGGGGCACTGTTATGGCACTTGGGAGATGAGCAGCCTTCTGCCTGTACTGATTATTGTCATTCAATCGTAAAACCATATGCCTAGATCTGACATCGATCTGAACATACGCGGGGGGCGGGGAGATCATGTAACGTAACTACCTGCTGGCAGATTTGCAGCTTCGGTACGTTGCAATAATGCTGTAAATAGATGAGAGTGGTCTCCATTGCATTGTGAAAGGAGCTCGAATGTGGGCTATGTTTCCATAATTTATGTGGATGTGCAAATGGAATGTTGGAAATACGATCCGTCTTTTATTTTGAAATGTTTGCGATACAGTTTGTGTAAATCTGTGTACCTTCCATGCTTAAATGGCTTTTCACCGCTTGGCCTACCGTCAAATAAACACATGCAGTATTCATTGACCAGCCATAACATTCTGTCCACTGTCCGTGTTACAGCGTGATTGAAGTAGTCATCGTTAAAAGGCGCGATAACTGGCTTTGGAAAATGAATCCTGAAGTGTGACAAAGAGTAGATTGCAAATGAGGCCATGCGTTATCTTTTAATTTTAGCAGCAGTATTTATATATTCCGGGCTTGGTTTCAAACTCCTTTTACTTTTTAGTCACCATTCTTCCACCAAGAGACAACAATTTGCACATCAATGTGTTTCCTCAAAGAGGCATTACAAACAGAAATTGGACATGCTACAGCTTTGATGTAAAGTGGCATTCTGCAAATGGCCCGTGAAGAAAAAACATTTTCTGCCCCTGACATGAATACTGATGTCAGGCCGGTTGTAAACATGTCAGATGGGGTCAGGACACTACTTGTATGTGAAGAAATGTGATTTACATTGAACATGTATAAGTGCACATTCACACTGAAGCATTCCTGGAACCTAAAAGTCAAGTTAGCTCTCTATCTTCTGTAAGCCTCACTGCAATGAACAAAATGACTATTGATAATCATATTGTTTTCTTGTCATCATGTCATCATTGACCGATGGTCTGTCTGATTTTTGAGTCATTCAGTCAGCTTTAGCCGGAAAACGCAAGCATTTTGTAATTTTCCAACGTCATTTGTCTTTTGTAATTATATTTTTCTCCTGACCCCGAACATTTGGAACATTGACTTTCCTCACAAAGCTACAAAAGCCTTCACAAGTAAACACCGCGGAGCTGTTTCAAATCAGGCTTCAAAGATGTTTCTGCGGTCTAAACACATCAAGTTCACCTATGGGTGTCCATCTGCCCGTTTTAACAATGAAATGGAGACGAGTTATGGGAACTCATGTGCTGGGTGGATAGCGGTCAGTGCTCCCATTGAGAAAGAAACTCTGCCCTTTACACAACCACTGGGACTCAGTGACTGACATTTCCGCTAAAGCATCACATGAGCCGTGCCATTTTCGTGAAGACATGGACGACTGCCACCATGTGCTCCCACCACTGCAACCACACAGGAAACGGGATGTCTGTTTGTGTTTTCCAAAGCAAGCCTGCAGAGGTAGAGGAGTCGTGCATGAACATCTTTGGAGGTAGACTGCCGCCTGAAATTCCTCTTCTTGTGTGCCCCTTGTTGCTGGTGCCGGTGCATGCAAGGATATTGCTTTTGTCGCTTCATATGAGCTTCGCTACTGCTAATTTGTAGTTGATGGCTGACATTTAAACTGTGTTGAACTGAGACCAAATTGCTTCCTAATCATGTAGCGCAGATGGGCCATAGTTACGCTACATAAATAGTTTGACATCATCCCAGAGAGATGTGTAAACTAACGATAAATTCAATGAGGAAGAAGATCATGACACGCTTAAGTGGGTGTGCGCTGCCACTATTCGTAAACTACAAATCGAAACTGCTTTTAATCATCTCCACATCAGGGTCCCCTATTTTGGTTTCGATTCATTCTTAAATGGCCTTTTCATATTTTTATGTTGACCAAGCAAAGGACTAGAGGTGTTTTGCTCCACCTTATCACATTCCCAAATTGTACCACTGAACAGCCACAGTGGAGCTTTAATATGGAATAAAAAAAATGGGAAGGCATCAACCTGCTAAGTAGGTTACAAACATTGAGGGGAGCTTCAATACTCTTACTTACTAATTGTGCATATTTAAATTCTTCTTTTAATCCGATGTGTCTGATCGCTCAAAAACCTGTACAAGTGTTTAACTTTGGCAGGTGCAGCAACAAGTCAACAGTTTTCCCGCACTGAGGCCAAATTTACGAATCATTTGGGCCAATGAAAAGATGTAGCATGATTATGCCAATCACACAGTAGTTTTGAAAAATAAAAAAATCTACAGCAGGATGGCAAAGGACCACGTTTGTCAACTCACTTAAAAATGTTTTACGGTCACCGAAATGCCTCCAGATGCCACCTAATCGATCAAGTAAATCTGAATCAGTGAATTTGTGAGTGCAAAACTGCGACTTTGTTCACAGTTTCAACTTTTAAGATCGACCGTCATGGCAGGGTTTTTTTTCCTATTTGCAGCAAAGTTTAGTCCTCACCCCCCACAAATAAAGTGGGATGACTCTCCTGAGAGAATGTTTTTCTCATCTCAACTGACTTAAATTTCCCAAGTGCATCGTCGAAGACTCTTTATTTAAACGCTAAGCTATAATTCGCTCGTGAATGGATGCCGAGGTATCATTTGCGAACTAATGGAAAACCATTCAATTGTTCTACCTGCTACTCTGCATTGCTGACGTGGATAAATAAAGAAAAGTGCATTGTTTGTCATAAATAAAACACATTTCGGACCAATAAAATGAAACATGTTGCAGCACGGTGGTTGGAAGACATGACATGCGGTACCAAAGTGATTGGTAGAAACGAGGCCCTTGGTGAGTCCACCATAATGCTGCCTTGCTGATTTACTTTTAGTCTATCCTACTTCAAGCACCGTATTTTCCCCACTAAAAGGCGCACCTAAAAGCCTTCCATTTTCTTAAAAGCTCACAGCACGCCTTAAAATCCGATGTGCTTTGTGTATGGTCATTACGGTAATATTTCGACCCCAAAATGGCTCCTTGCTCGAGACATGCCGACAACGCAAAGTTCAAAGTTAAGGCGATCGGTGACACGGCTGAACATGGAAATAGAGCAGCGGCAAGAGAGTTCAACGTTTACGAGTCAATGTTATAACTTGCTGTTGGTTAAGTGAACTGTGTCACTGCTTTATTAAATACGTTTTACTGACATCTGATCGTTCTGTTGGTGTTTCCTTCAGCGTAGCTCCATCTAGTGGATTCATTGTAGATTGCGTCTTATAAAGCGGTGCACCCAATGTATGAAAACAATTACAAAAATAGGCCATTCATTGAAGGTGCGCCTCATAATCCAGTGCGCCTTTTAGTGTGGAAAATACGGTAGGTGGATGTTTCCAGTGATGCCTAGTGGCTGTTCGTTTTTTTGTGTAGTCTGCACAAGGCATTAGTCTGACATGTGTGTAAAAGGAGTTGTAGCCGTCCTCCTCCTCTTTGTGTCTTTGGGGGAAAGGTGCGAGCTGGACATGCAGCAGCTCAACAACCAGGAGAGCTTCCAGCTGAGTCCAGCGTTACCCCCCTCTCTGATGGCTCCCAGATGTTCTCAAAAGCAGACACACACACTCGCCTGTCTTTCGTTTTCCCCTTTTCTGGCACTCCATACGAACGCCTTTCCAATTTTCCCTCTCCTCACAATGTCCACTTCACCTTGTCTGGTCGTAATCACCCATCCTGGAATCAACAGCCATTTTTCACATGTGCTCCTCCTTCCTTTACGCCTCTTGCTTATGTCTTGTCTCAACTCCTTTTTTCTCGTGCTGAATCACTCGCCGTCCGCTGGGGATGATTCTTCAGCTGTGTTCTGATCACACAGCCAACAGTCCCGCGCAACCAATAATCCGCCCATGCAACATTCATGTGTTTCTATTGCGCTCCACTGAGTCTTTGCTACACAGTGTGCAGTAGTTTCACCCATTGTGCCGAAGCGCTAAAACACCCTTTTCAGGTGTAAAAATAGCCACAGCGGTCCTCATGCATGAATTAGTTTGTAAGAAAATGCAAAGAAAGAGATACGGAGATGAATTTTTCATGGGAATAGGGACATAACAACTCCCCTTAACTTCTCCGAATGAGAACGCCCTTAATGGAGTGTCAGAATCCATTCAACATGCACCGCTGTACAGCGTCTTAAAGGCATACACCACTTTTTTTTCTTTTTTGTCAATGACCCATTAATAATTTTCCATTCATATAGTAGTGCTTTTTGATTTTGATGTTCATTAATAATTTATATTTGGAAATGACTTCAGTGCACTCTTTTTGCTGCAATATATTGACTTGTTACAGTGCCCCTTTTATTGCTCCCTTTGTGTATTCACAATTTTGATGTGTTTTTTGGTTTGGAGCACCACAATGTCCATCATTTCAAAGGTGCCCCCCCCCCCCCCCCATGGAACACTAAAATAGCACTCAGTAATTGCATAATGCTAAAAGGTAGCCTGGCTCTAGCGTGTGCACTATAAAGTTAATGATGCGTCCCTCACCTCACAATTACTGATACCTCAGAGGGGAATAACCTCTTAACTTTTTGAATTGTCGATACATCACACTTAACATGTCTGAAAACTGAGTGGCGGATTTGTGTAGCAGACCTTTCAGGATCGCTTAATGGCGTGGATGCATGTCTTCACTTTCTGAAACGATAGATTTTCTGCTCGGTGGCAGATGGCAACGTTTGCTCATTAATTCAGGGTTTGTGAATATGAACTTTAATGATATTCCCAAAGTGCTGCAGTGGCACATTTCGCAGGCAGCCCCTGCAAACTGTACGACTTTAGGTTTTCTCTCCATGCAGGTTTCACATGCGTATTCACTGATGCTCAAGTTGACTGTAAACACGCTGAGCTGTTGTGATGACGCACAGCCCCGTGCAAGCTGGCTGACTCTAAAAGGCAACGAATGGCGGCAGCCTCCTCACCGGCAAACTTGTTCCTGGGACTTTGATCTGAGGATGGATGGATGATGTACAAAGTACAAGCTAGCAGTTATATAAAATAGTAAATACCTAAAATGCCAAATGCTTACGTTGTAAAATGAAGCTTCCTATTCATGAAAAATCATGTGGTTCTCTCTGCTTCCAAACGCTCTGAGTGTGTCTGCTGAATCAATGGAAACCACACCCCAGCTCTCAGTCAAACTCTGCAACCTGGAAAAATGGATGATACTTGTCTAGGGTCTTTCTTGTGCCTCTACATAACTGCGTGTTGGCACCGTGAAAAAAAATTGTCTTCTGAAAATCTGTGGTGAATGGACTATATACAGTTGGGCATTTGCACCAACAAGGCAAATCCTCAAATATTTTCAATATTTCATCCATTAGGGCATATAAAATTGTAAATATGGTTTTGAGAGTAAAGGAGACTTCCCCAGCCTCCAATGGCTGATTGTATGTGTACAACCTATGATGTTTTTCAGTCACCCAAACCTGAAATGAAGGCACTTGTGCACCCAAATTGGGCACAGTCTTGAGCAGGGGTCCGACGGAGCCTCTTCCATGGAGGTTAAGACACACCTGACTCAAGATGTCAATTCGTTATGACAATCCCGCTTGGCCATCGCTGGCTGCAGATGATCACATGACATTGCTTGTCCAATCAGTGCTGCGGTAAATTTAGTTCGCTCAGTCGTCACAGTGTGACTCTCGTGATAGTACGTCATACAATTTTAAAAAAAAAACTATTCTTATGCCACGTAATTTTATTGACTTTTTTCAGTTTTGAATAAATGTGTTTTTTTTAAATGTCTTGAATTTGTAAACAATCATATTTTTTATTTTTTACGAATGAAGGGTTCGATGAACGTGCATATGAACCGGTTAGGTTCGGTGCCTCAAACAAGGTGAAGAACCACTGGTCTCGAGCCTTGCTCAGAGTAACTGCTTTGCAGTAGAAAGTACAACTGTGCCGATCCAACCACTGACCACAAATCACTTTACTTTAGTTCTTTGAAAAAGGAGGACCTGTATCAAACATTGGCTCACGTGTTGTTTGCAATGTTTATCCTAGCTAAAATGGCCAAGCAAATCGAATTTATGTTATGACATACATGTTTTGTTCTTGTATACTGTACATTTGTTGGACTGGCTTCCTGAGCTTGCGTCACTGTTGATGTTGGTGTCAGGCTAAGCTTTTACTCCTTGTTCTGCCTTTGTAAGTCCTTAGATGGACATGGAAATTGCCCAATTCTCTCAATCTGTCCTTTGCCTTTCTGCACCATGCAGGTCCAAGTGATCCATTTTTATTTATTTTATTTTTGTCCAATACATTTTCTGTCTCCTGTCTGTTTCCTTTCCGAGTTCTTGGAGTACACACCATTTGTTGTCTAGTGATTAACAGTTCAGGTCTTTTTTGCCTCTTAAAACCATTCAATGTCTCTTCCTACTTACTGTATCCTGCAGCAAAAAAACTTAACTCATTCTTGCATTGGTGTATTTTCAGTCTACATTTTTCTATCACGTGTCAGCCTTTAACATGCATCTCTTGTAGAAATGACTGTGGTTGCTTTTAGGATTGCTGCTTCAACACTTAATAATTATTGTGCTTGCTTGGCTGCTGACACTGAAGACTTTTTTTCCCCCCCTTTGGTTCATTTTGACTTGACTAATTTGGAGATGTTGAGCTTTTGTGGTTCACTTAACCATTAGCATCAGCAGAGCTCTGCCGTCTACCTGCATTATATTTCGCATAAGAGCATGTTCGACTCCATCGAGTCCAACTGAGTCTTCTCTTTTTGGGTCAAGTTTGTGCAGCGGTTTTACCCTCATCCCGCGATGACATCACACATATTTGAGTTGAACAAACGCTGACATTTCTGCGGAAATGATATGTCACCGATATAATGAGTAATTGCCAGTTTTTCTTTCACCGGACTCCGATTTCACAGATTTTTTTCCCTATTTGCCTTAGCCGCACTCTCACAGCCTGCTTTCCCCCTTGGTAATGAAAAGCATGTTTGTGGTTGTCTGCTGATTTGGAGCAACATCGAGGGGAAGAAGTCCTTTGGGATGAGTTGTGTTCTTCAAAAGAGATGGGACTGAATGTAATTATCGCACAACAATGCCTATAATTAGAGGAGGTGCGCTTGAGTGGAGTGACAATCCTTGCCCCAAATTCTTTGAATCACATTTTCTTGCATCATTATCCGGTGAACTGGGAATTGACCTCTTCCTGCACTCATCTCTCTTTATTTTCCTTCTTCATATACCGTACGTTTATTTGCATCATCATTCCTTTCACGTAATTCAACTTTCCATATCGGAGAGGAAAGTTCACCCGCATTCTATTTCATTCTCCTCCATGCCTTCTCCTCCCTTTTCTGATTCAAAACCCCTCCCACTTCACCCTGGCGCTGGTCCCACTGGCCTCCACGAAATAATCCGCGGCATCCTGCAGGAGCATTGACTCCCGTCCTGTCCCGCTTCCCTCCCCGAGCTCCGTCTTCCCCCTCCCTCGCTCACCGACTTGCAGCGTGTCGGAAGTGACGCACGATCATGGTGTCAGAGAGAGATAACAAACCCGACTCAAGCTGTGACGTCGCCAAGTTATCTCCAAGCCGTCCCACTGCAGAGTGCAGACCCCCCTCCCACGGGCCCACTGGTACAACCTTCTACAGGAAGACGAATATGTGCCCTTGCAATGCAACTCCCCAAAACCTCTGACTAATGAATGGTACACACAAACAAAATCCAATACACCTGTACATTTCATATCAAGGAGCTTCACCATCCTCTATGAAGTGCACTTATTCTGTTGTTGATTCAGCCTCACCTCATTCAGTATGCCGTCTAAAAACAAACAACTTTGACTACATTACTTCCCTAATGAGCCATACAGACCTCCTCTATTTTACCACGACTCCACACATTATCTACAGAACGCACCATCCATCTTTTCTGGTCCTTGTCATGATGGTCACGGCTGAGCTGAAGTCTGTCACCGATGTTCCTGGGCAAGATGTAGGGTACACCCTGGAATGATTAGCAGTCACATATATACTGTACTTTTACAATAGGGATCCGGGACATGGCCTCCCGTTGTAGAGTTTGCATGTTCTCCCCGTGCTTACATGGGTTTGTGCCGAGCACTCCGTCTTCCTCCCACCTTCCAAAAGCTTGCAAGTTAGCTTCATTGAAGACTTGAAATTGTCCTACGATGTGCTCCGTGTACCCCAGCTCTTCCTCAACTGCGATAGGTGCCAGGCTCACCTGTGAGTCTACTGAGAATTAAGTGGGATAGAAAATGAATGGACTCATGCGCATTTGAAGTGAATATACACAAGTCTGACTGGCACAAACGCTTGTACAACTGTTTGTCAAACAGAATTGTTCATCGTTTCTCGTGCAAAAGTTACTAAAGCATAAATAGTTATAAATAGAAGCTTGACATGTAGTCCCTTATGGCCTGTCCAGTTTGAAGCCTGTTTAACGTGCCTCCTATAATACTGAGGACAATGCTTGTTCGTAGTTTAAATGATCTCTCCCAAAGGGACTGTCAAAAAAATTCCACAGAGAACTCCCAGGAAGAGAGAGAACAAACATCCTCTCTCACCAAATTGGTTGTGACTGTAAAGCATGATGCAAACCAAAAAGAAATAGATGGGGGGACATGTCAGTAATTCTTTGGCGTGGCAAATCTGGCAATGAATTAAAGTGAGTTTGGTTGGGGATCATATGAATTAGATGTCCCGCTTTTTCCATTACACTGAATTCAGATCAGGATGTGGCGCCAGCTCTGAGATGCATCCCAGAATCTGGCATGGCTGACTGGGGCAGCAGCAGACCTCTCGATCCAACAGCTCAACCAAAGCTAAGGAACACCACCACCCACCACGTTCCTGGATTTTCATCCTGCCGCTCCCTGTTTTGACATAGGAATGTTTACAACAGTTACTCCAGCTTATCTTCCACTTTTAAAACTGTTTATTGGAATCTCAACAGTTTTAATTTCTCTGCAATCACTCTGGGTTTCTTGTGATGCATGTTGCTAATTTAGACAGCCGAATGTGTCCATGGTTAAATCAGAATTAGGCCAGTTGTATTCCGTATGTGTCCAGGGACATAGAGCGGGCAAAGTAATGACATTAGTCAAGAGGGCAGTGCTGCAGTGAGCTGAAATGGACGGAGCCTTTTCGTTTTGTGCTGCCCGGCTGACATCAGCCAGTTATGATGCAACACGGACTCCATAAATTGCAGTGATGCGGCAGAACACGTTGACGCATCAACCCTGTGCGAGGGTATTATGTGCTATTTACAGGCGCGCTGGGACTTCGGTATTCTTTTTCTGTAGGGACACTGAGCTAATGTGGCGTACACACTGGAACCAGACATAAAACCGTGTGCACGCAATCAAATGTCAAAGGCTCTCGGAAGTTAACATCCAAATTTAATCTGTAAATTGAATTACCTGTTTGCACGAAAGTGACATGTAATGTTTCGATGGTTGGTGAACAAGAATACAGTGGTACCTCTACTTACGAAATTAATCGGTTCTGGAAGACATTTCTTAACTTGAAAAATTTGAGACGAGTTTTCCATGTAAATGTCCTAATTCGTTCCAAGCCCCCCCCAAAATTCTGACATAAATGTTTCCTAAAACATAAAAATGCATCAAAATATGTAACAAATACATGTTACTATTATAAATAATACATGCAAGTTGTGCATAATGTAAAAATTAAGAATAAAGAATAAAAATGATGGTCATTTAACTTTTAACTGCATCGTGATCGTTTTTTTGCCCTCTTTAGTTCATGTTCTCTCTCAGAAGTGTTTTTTGCCAGGTGTTTTGTAAAGAACTGATCCAAGGATATTTGCCTTTGTCAGCTTTTCACAATCCTTCGAAAATGTAAACATCAGCATAGTGAGCGATCGCCTGATCAGTGAACACTTTTTCTGGGTGATTCACATTTATGTAAAACTATCGGAACGCCTCATCACCCAAGGAGCGAATGACGAGGACGCTGCAGAGACACATAACTATCTATCTACACACACAGACACATACGGTAGAGGTCCCTCTTAGCCAATGGGATGCCAGAATGATGCTCGGTAATAGCCAATGGCAGAGCACCTATAAGTATGTTGCATTCAGGAAACTTGGAGCTGCGAGTAACAGTCCATACTGTATTTTTACCTTTCGTATATTGAAATTTCTTTTGTAACAAGAGGCAATATTTTCCTGTTGAAACGTTTCATAATTTGAAAATTCCGTACGAAGAGACATTCGGAAGTAGAGGTACCACGGTACACATAAATTTCACACTTGGTTTCGTGCTGGGGTGGAACTCAACAATATTCAGCAGCGTTCAAAAATTTTCTTCTCACTGTTTGAAGTGTTCCTCCTCCCACAGAATGCCATGGTCCGCCCAGCTAATTTTAACTCTTGATGTCGTTGTCTACAATTTAGCATGCAAAGTAATGTTGATGGACGGAAACACAAAAACGACTCTCTACATATTTAACACATTGGTCTGTATGTGATGTAGCTCTGACTCAAATAGAAGTCTTCCATCCATTCATTCTTCATCTTATCCTGGTCACTGGGGAAACGGTCTAAGCTTGGATACACACATTTCACTGGCATTCCCTGGGTAGCTGTGAGGGCTGCCAAAGGTCTTATTGTTTTCACAATCTACTCGTCTCAATTTTTAGCCCAACATTGCCCAACATTTGACATGTCGAAGGGTATTTTACACAAACCCGCAATAGTCTAATCAAAAACATAAATGTAGTGATCGTGAAAAAGGAAAGTGGCTCAACCATCCCCGGTTTCTCCTATCGGTGGTTTTATGTTTTAAATGTATACTGTATTTATACATTATTCCACGTTTCCATTTGCTGTTGCTATATTAAGATTCCTGGCATAAGAATTGTGAAAAATACTGTGCTGGACTGTTTCCCTAACAACTAAAGCAACTGAACGAGGTTGTAGCTTCATAAATTAATTGGCAGATATGAGGACAGTTCTGGTCCTCTCGCCTACCTGATGTTAATCTGAGGTTTAGCTGATGGAATGACATTCTTCTTCAGCGGCTTATTCTCAGTGTCAAATGTACTCTTGAACTTTGTGCTTGTGCCTTTACAAAGCTATCGTAAGATCTGTTTCCTTTCAACGTATTCACCCCTCTAATCTACCTTTTAAAACTAACAGTGGTGGCAGGGGTGCAGGGTTACGTGCATTTATCAGGTGTAACATGTCAACATTTCATAACATACGACACAATCACTTGGTCTTCTGCATTTCGACTGTTTAAAACGGTGAGATAGAGTGACTTTTAAATATTTGCTTTTCATTTAGCTGTTAATCCAACCACGCATGTGCTATCCAGAGACGGTCCACTTTAACCTGATGCGCCAGATGGTTTATTTCACAAAAGCATCTCATAAATGAGTATCAGAACTGTTTGGAAAAAGCCAGAGAGCGAAAAGGAAAACTGGATTGTAATTGGACAAATATGGTCGAGCCTATCAAATCAATAAAGACACTTGACAAGCGGCCAGTGTCTATGTTTGAAGCCAGTCGCTGTTTTTAGTGCCATCACTTTACTTGAAGTGGATCAGACATCAACAAAATCTGCCAAACATGTGGGGAAATAAATGTCTCCGGGTCTGACGAAACCAAGACTGAGCTTTTTGACCATGATTCCAAAAGATATGTTGGTGTAAAAACAATCATAGTAAATCATTGAAAAAAAATCCTACTAAAACATCCATCCATCCATCCATCCATTTTCCGAACCGCTGAATCCTCACTAGGGTTGCAGGGGGTGCTGGAGCCTATCCCAGCCGTCTTCGGGCAGTAGGCGGGGGACACCCTGAACCGGTTGCCAGCCAATCGCAGGGCACACAGAGACGAACAACCATGCGCGCTCACACTCACACCTCGGGCCAATTTAGTGTGTTCAATCAGCCTGCAATGCATGTTTTTGGAACGTGGGAGGAAACCGGAGCACCCGGAGAAAACCCACGCAGGCCCGGGGAGAACATGCATACTCCGGTACCTCTGCACTGTGAAGTCGATGTGCTAACCACTGGACTACCGGGCCGCCCCTACTAAAACATTGAATATGTATTTGTGGGTAATCAGTGGCACTTAAAATGGGGGCAGGTGTTTGATGACTCCCATTTAACATGTGTGTGAATGTATTTGTTAGATATATATCCGAGGTCACATTAATGGTATGTAAAGTTTCAAAATTATTGATTGTATCTTGGTGGTGGTGTTTTTTTTACATCACAAAAACTGGGTGAAAGGAGACATTTTAAAAAACAATGTTACGAGCTCACTGTCAGTCACCTTAAATTACATTTCAGTATTTTGATCATAATCCATTCATTAAATTAAAAGAAACCAAAACAGTGACACTGGAAATAGATTTGTGGACCACGATGTAATGGATGCTGGTTGCTCATTTTCAACAATTCACCTTAGGATTCAAACCACATGTGGGACAGTTCTATCTGGATGGATTCGAGAATTTCCACAGAATTAGGTGCCAATCGTAATAATAATTGGAATTGAAAGTGCCCCGGTCTAATCCGAGGAGCTAAATGGTAATTTTAAGACTTTATGGCATCCAATTGTGCTGTCACATTCGATTAGGTGCAACGTAGCAGGCTTTTATTGAAAAATGATGTGGCTGTGAAACGTGATGTACATTTAAATTACCGTCGCACTTTCACACACATTGTCCTGCCTTTGACTGAATGAATCAAAACATTGAATGGATGAGTAATGGAATCCAGGTTTGTATTTTTAGGCCTCTACCTTGAGAGCACACGCGGGGGGGAGTGACCCCTGATGACACTCGCTTTATTTGGGTGGCATGGATGTCCACCGACAGACTGTAGCAGTGTCATTCATTCTCAAAGGAGCGCAGGGCTGCACCCTCCAATGGCCATTATTTTTCTAGGCTGCTCTGGTTGCGATAAGTAGAAGAAGAGTAATGGGCAAAAAGGAGGTTTGTCTCATTTCTCTTCAGCTCTGTACACGGAGGCGTCGCTGGAGATGCAGACAGTGCCCGAGCATGGAAACAATGTCTTCCTTCCCTCGGCATCAAAAGAATGTTCTGTCTGAGAATGTAACAGGGAAGGAGATTAGCGGGGAAGTTGAAATGGGAGACAGATAATGGTGTCCTCAGTTTGCTTTGGACAGTTGAGTTATTCCCTGCGCCAGTGCAATCAAACAGGTCGTCACTATCGAGACTGCTACTCGACTCCTCCAAAACTCTGCATAAATGTTGTCCACTCATGGGAATTCTTATCAAGTGGACTATCATTTAACCCCTCACTTGTTAATACTGGCTTGTATTTCTTAATGATGGATAAGCAAAGTACAAAGCATGTCCAAGTTCCACGATTCAATAACAGTGACTTCCATTCCATGTCTTTGTGCTTCCACTTGATTTCACTGCAACATTTAATGAATTTCACACCATGCAACCAAACTGAATTTCTTATAGCTCCGCATATCTTGTCAGGCCACCACACCCTGAAACTGAAACTTTCCAAACCCGAATGTGGATCATTTCTGTGCTGAGGCTTTTATCGTGTCATGAGCTCTCAGGTAGATCATCTCATGACAGATGAAGGCCATTTCTTTCGATCGCTGCAGTGATCACATTTGCTCCACACTGTTTATCAAGCCTTTTCTTATTTACTGCCAGCCTCTGTCAGACCCTGCGTAGTTAAACAGTGAAGATAAAGCCATATAGTGTGAGGTCCCATATAAAAGTGGCCTCTCAGCTGATTTATGAGGTTGACTTACTGCGAAGATCCTTCATTCTCAGGGCCGGAGTACAATGATGAACCCCACACAGACGGTGGCGCGTTGGCAGCTTGATCCTCGGTGCCTCCTGATGCGCTTTGTCTCCATTAGAATGGCTCCATTTTGTCCATCTCGTGTTGGTGAAGCATGCAGCAGTTTGGGACGCAATGTTCTGGAGGCAGCTGTCCTACAGACCATGGTGACCCCTCTGCTGCTTTAGTTCTTGTGCCACCTTTGCGTTCTCAAAATCATGACCGCTGTTTTTCTTTTTAAATCACTGTTCTAAATTATAGAATGTGGCCAGGCAGTTGCAAGATGATTTATTGTGTATACATACCCACACGCACACACAATGTTTAGTCCTTCAGGATGCAGTTCTCAGAAAGCATAGGAAAGCTAAACAAAGCAAACAAATAAACATCCAAAATACCGTATTTTCTGCACTATCAGGCGCTTCAGATAATAAGGCGCAGCATCAATGAATGGCCTATTTCAAAACTGTTTTCGTATATTGGGCGCACTGCATTATAAGGCGCATCAAATAGAAGCTACAATAATGGCTGTGGTTGCGCTATGCAGCCACTAGATGGAGTTATGTTAAAGGAAATACAGGCAAGTATTCTCTAGTAAGGAATCATATTTGCGTCATCCAATCTTTCCTTATAACAGCATTTCCTTATGTGGGAACCAACTATGTTGCATGTCCTTTATGAACATGCACATGTTAACAAAATACATGTATTTTGTACACGCAACACAAGCGAAATACATAAATGTATGGTCCAAAAACTGTTTATAACACAAAAACTGCAGGATACAGTACATGTAGATGAACAAATACAGTTTACGAGACGCGTCACAAAAATTCTGACTCTTTGCTTCAAAATGAGACTACTAACAGACCTGGTGGCTTTTCTTTCCACCCTCTCACTTTACCTTCCCTCAATCACCACACAAGACAGTATTGCTCATCTGATGTCGTCCAGCCAACTTTTGAAGCCAGCCACGGAACGCTTCGAAGTCCTCGATGCTCAAAGTTAGCGCTATGGAGCACGTCTCCTCTCTTATTAGCGGTACAGTTTTTAGCACGATAACAGTCAAACCATTGCAGGAAATGTTCATTTTCTCACCTGTCCGTAGAGTCGCAAGCAATTTACTCAGCTAATCGGATGCATTCACACTCTCTCTTCCACGGTCATTACCATTCCTCTTTGTTTTGATGCCACGGTACACAGGACGTTAATGTCAATGCATGAAAGAGAAAATTGTTTGCGATTCCAGTAAAACTCATGCCAATAGAGTCACTTACATGTCGCCATTTTGGATCCAATGAGAGTAAATAGTGGCGCAGACACAGTTATTCCGTAGTATCGAGCAGGACTTGCTTGAGTTCGCGCTACTGGGGGCTTCCGTATGGCTTCTGGCTTCCCGGTACCGGAACTTCCTTTATTACGAATCAATCCTTACTGTAATACCGTAGTCAATGATTGTCAACCCCTCTGGTGGCCTAAGATGTTTACAGATTTAAAAATGTTGTGTCGTACCGAACCCTAAACATCCATTAGCATCTGGCAAATAATTTTTGAATGACAAACGTTACATAATTACTTTCAACATTTGGAATTGTCAAAATACGTAAGTGGAAAATGAGGCGTTCTTTTGAAAGAAAATCCAATGTTTAAACGGATAATCTGTGAAAGTAGATTTAAGAAAGCCCACCTTATTTATGGATGTCAAAGAGGAAGTGTGCAGTCAGGCTCCAGATAACGTATTGTTGATATGGAGTCTGGGAAAAAGTGTGCTGTGGACTTGCTTGAGAGTTTTATGGCTCTGTGGTCTGCTGTTATCCAATTTTCGCTCCTATTTGTTTCTCAAACTTGCTTTCACCTGTATTACTGTCGGGCTTCTTCTCAATTCTAAGCTTGTGTGATCGGTGCCATATAGGGCTGGGCGATATGATCTAAAATTCTTATCGGTGTATAAATTGAATCCCTACACAGCAACGGTATATATTGCGATATAAACGTCTGTGTAAACATGATAATGGAAGTATGTCTGAATGAGTTATGTAGTTCCTGAGCAAAGCTAAATTGATTAAAAAACAAAATATTTCATGCAACTTTCAGATTTATTGTCCAGATTTCAAGAGTTAAAATGAAAAGTGGGGAACATGAGTCAAGTCAGCCGCCATACCACCACGCACTGCCACAAACAACGTCAATTAAAAAAAATGTTTTTAAATAAATATAAACGTAAGTGTATGGCTGTATTTAGCCCGGTTTTATTTGGGAGTTGGCCTTCTCACCACAATGGCTGTGTGTTACTGTTATGTAGAGCATTGCTACGGCTGGCTTGACTGTCTCCGACCATACCCGCCAAATAAATGGGTATTCAAGGCTGCAAAAAAATAAAATAAAATCTTCACGCATTTGTTTTAATTGACATACTCAAATTACTCAAGGACTCAAATCCCCCAACACACACACACACACTCACACACACACACGCACATTATTATTTTCCGGTTTTCAGATGCGTGTACTGTGCTCATTGTGTAGCTGTGGTATGATATTCTCTCCAGATATTTATTCATTTTCCTGATACTTTTCTGTTCATAGTCGATTATCCTCCGATGTAACACGTCCCAGCCAGACTGCTGTTACAAGCGTCCAGTACCACCTGCCGAAGGTCATATTATTCTGTTTCTGTACTTTTCTTTTTCACATCAGCTTAGAGGCAAGCATGGCTTCTCCTGTCAATGTCTCCTCGGCCTCCTTCAGTGTTCACGATACTTGTCAGAGGTGTAGCTTAGAGGTGAATAATAGTGATTTGGCTCTGCTAGCTTACCAGCCACAGCTCCAAGTTGGTGCAGACTCAGAACAACTTAAATTAGCACCTAGCATTCCGAAGTAAGCAGACAGTAAAGCAGAAAGGATGCGTGACTGTTTCACGTGGATCCACATATTTATATTTTTATTTATTGATTTAACTAGCTCAAAGCTAGTTACAAAAAAATGAATAGATAAGACATTGCTTCCAGCTGCCTTGTCAGATTTGCTTGAAGGCATTTTTACACACAGGCAGATAGGATGATGTCATCAACAAACGTTATCGTGAATGGTCGACAGAGTCCAAATCTATTCCGTTCTTTATTGTCATAGTACCATTGGCATTGTAGCAGCCCGAGGGATCATTGTTCCACATCAACTTCCCACTGAACTGTAGTACGAGTAATGGAATGTAAATCAACTGACAAATTGACGTATTGTATTCCGTCGTCATTTTCTTGGGGGATTTTTGTGCCTATAAAGCCAATTTCTATATGATAGATGACTATTATTATTGCAGAGTGGAAGTGCATCATTTATCATTCCAACATATCATAGTGTGGTTTCTGAGCTTTTTTTTTTAAACCTCTATTGCAAGATGTGGAACCCTGCGTGATGACAGTCCTTGTTCTTTTTTTTATTTTGTATGAGGGAAACTGTGCCATTACTTTATAGAAAGTCGGTCTGGTTTGAGTCTTGGCCAACATGGCCACACGGTGAGTTAAACAAAGCAGCACCCACTGTGTGGAGAAAAGAAAAGGCAATAAAAGAGGCATCATGATGCTTAATGTGCATGTTCTCTCCATACATGAATCTCCAAGAGATTCCACAGCATGTGCATACATTCACTTAGGCTCATGTCGTCGTACTTTATTCTAGCCTTTACATGAGCTCAGGAGGAACACTTAAAGTGAGGTGCATACCTTTCAACGGAATTGTTATGTAATTTATTTCACTTTTTTTTTTTGCACAAATGTAACATTCATGATTTCATTTGCAGTAAATGGCTTGAGAGCTGGTATGTGTTCCGAATGGTTCAGCCTCGCCACAACCGCCGCATGCCGTCACCGCCGCTTGCCACGGTTCTTTTAAACAGTGCATCACCTCCAAGTCGCATCTTATGTAACCTTTAACCAACTGCAGACATCTCTTTGTTGAGAGTCACGAAACCACAAGCGTGCCTGGGGGTCCACATGCAGATGACGGTCTGTCAGTTTGCTGACCCATGGTTAGGCCCTCATGATGACAGTAACGCTCCAAGAATGTCTGGAGAACTCGACCATCTTTCCAGCCTCAGTCCCAGCAATGTAGCCGAATTCTTCCCGGTCAAATGTGGATCGCTTCTACCCTGTGAAGGTTCTTCTTTTTCATGTATGCAATTTTTCTACAAACTTGAACTACTTCAATTTAATATGATGCATAAAGTTTAGAGGTTAATGTTTCTGCCGATAGAATTTAATGTTTTGTGGCCAACTTATATCCTTAAATAATCAAAAAAAACGGCATCCGATATATACCCAACACAGGAATGACAGTCAACATTTTATTGTGATCGCAACATTAGAAAATATCATACTGCCTTTACAGTTTTTTTCTGTTGCGAAACTCTGATATTAAAACAGCCCAAATCGTCGTCATGTTAGGATATTTTCCTGCAGCACTTTGACTGCGTCAAATTTTTTTATTTTCGACCGTTTCAGTCGATCACAGCCAGTCGGAACACATGACACTGAAATGACCGGCCAAGCCTGTTTCTTTTTCACTGCTGTTTTATGTACAAAAACACGATTATGTGTTGTTGTGTTTTGTTTTGTTTTTTCCAATATGTTGAGTTTTTATACAGCACAGGTGTCAAAGTCAAGACCCGGGGGCCAGATGTGGCCCGCCACACAATTGTATGTGGTACTTGCTGAAATATGTACCAACATTTCTAATTCTTATATGGAATGAATAAGAGAGATATTGTAAGCATTTTCTTGTTGCCAAATATCTCATTTCAGTAACTTAAACAATAGTTGAATAAACCATTATTCTTGACTTCTTTACATGATTTCAGCCATAATAGCCCTCCAAGGGAAATAGTAACTAAAATGTGGCCCGCGACGAAAATGGGTTTGACACCCCTGTTATACAGTATCTTTCCCTTTTTTCTGTTTTATTTATTTATTTATTTTTTCGTTTCACCAAGCTCCCCACAACATCTTGATAATTATTGGATGGTGAGGTTCATATTATGATAATAAATTGTGACCCTTGGACATCGGTACATCCCAAATGTTGTTGTTATTTGAACAGATGTTATTCTTATTGGAAACTGATGGTTTTACTCAACATCCTTTGCGGTACAAGCACGACCATCAACAATTGGAACATACCTGGTAATATCATGACATTTCTGAATTTAGCTTTCCCAGTGCGCATCTATAAATAAATGAAAATTTCACATACATATCAGAGATTCTAAGATTGGATTGCTTTTCATCATAGACCAGTTACTACATGCATTTACATCTAATCAAGCAAGATGAAAGTATTTTTTGATCAACTCCCATCCACACTCAAAGAATGAGATTTGGCGTCAGCCTGAAAGATTGTTTGTAATTTGCAGTAGAAAATCTACATTTTACATCTTTCTTGTCCACATATACTGTATAACAACATATGATGCAGTGGCAACAGCTCTCAGCCCGTGTGGAGCAAGCGGTGGCGTGTGGCAGAGTGTAAGTGATGAAAGGACATTTTTTTATGCATCGCACAAGTCCTCTTGGCTTTAGTCACAGCATGCACAAGAGCTTCAAATGCTTACGGTGACTGACTCCATCCAGCATCTCATCCTCATTCGCACTGACCCATTTTGTGATCGCCACCCCGCTAAGAGAGAGAGGCTCCGGGCAAGAAATATTTAGACGGATCACAAGCTTGAGCCTTTACTTTGAAAGATACGTTGTTGCTGCTGACAGAAGCTAGTGGAGCGCCTAATTAGGCTATGGAGACTGCACCTCTGCAAGAGGCTGCTCTCTGACGCAATTTGGAAAAAGACTGAGCACCCCCCCCCCCACCCCCCACCCCTCCCCGACCACTGAAGTGCAAGATAAGAGTGTGTCATGCCCGGCGTAGACTTGCACGTAGAATCTAATTGACAACAAACTGATCAGAGAACTTATTCAGGTGTTTTCACTCTAATCATATGTGTATATTTTAGCAGACTATGATGCTCCTGACATTTCCCCTCCTGTCTGATGTAAAGCCTGAACATACGCTTCTGCTCCGAGCTATATCCGGATTGAAAACAAACACGTTCGGGCGGGAAAATTCCCTCGGCTTCCTGGAAGGAACTGCTACCGTGCGGGGTTTGTATGAGTTAAACATTGATGAGGGCCATGATAGATGATGCCGTCTCAACAGACAAACAGGCTCGCTGGAAAGGAATTGTGACCAACAGAATCCGTCATCTGTGTCAGCGTCTTGAAACGCCATTAAATCAGCTTTAGCGTAAAGTCCGAAATGGCATTTATTGTTGAAACAATGACAATCTATAAACAGTGCTACTTTGCAGTAGGATGTCCCTTGTATTTTTTCCTATTGTAGAATTTTGCTTCTGTATAGTAACCGTGCACTTGCAAGAGACTCAATGTGTTTATCTTAGATTTCTAGTATCATGGAAAGGGTCATTTCGCCCCTTCTTGACATTTCTCACCCTCATAATTGGTGTGACAGGCCGGAATTCTCTGACTAATCTTTTTCTTTTACTCAAAAACGGTCCTGACTTCAAATCCAAAGCGATGCAATGCTGGCATTTGTAGGAATCTATCCGAGTAAATTATAAAACTGAATTGACAAACAAGCTGGCCATGACTCAAACTTGACCTTTTTTTCCCTTTAGTGGCAATGTAAACTTTGGATTCCAGGTGATAAACATCCATGGCAGTGAATGAGTTAATTACCAAATTCCAGCTAATGCAGGACCTGAATGTTACTGGAGTGCGCGATAGATGCTGATCCAAATTAGGATTTATCAACCTTTCAGGTCTTGACTCCACTGAGTGTTGTTCTGGTCTTTGTGTTTTATTCGTTTGGATAGCCTGCCAGTTGACAGTGATTTAAGCCACTTCATTTGACTCGTATTTACCTTTCCTTTTACACAGTGTCCCCATTTGTTTGGGAATGAAGGTTGTAATTGGTACGGTGGTCTTTGGAAAATTGGCGAGTCCTTTTCATCGTTTGACTTAATCCTCTCCAATTACATTAGGCTTCTCTCCAGCAATAAAGCCAGACTCAAACCAGCTCATTGTACATCGCTAACCAAACAGATTCCTGTCTTGATTACTGCAAAGTCACGCAGACCGGCTGGAAAGTTTTCCTCGTCTTTTTAGCCCTCGAGGAAGAACGGGCCGACTACTTGATGGTGGACTACCATCTTCCCGAACATTAGAGAAAATATCAAAACAACACGCATAATTGCATGCTACAAGCAGCGCAGACAGATATTGAATTATTTTAAGTGACCACTGATCCAACGTCTGTGCTATTCTTTCCCCAATGTTCCTTTCCTGGTAAACTAACTCTGTTGACACATTTTCCCGGTAGTTTAACTGTGTGTCTGGCTGTGTTGGCATGACCGTATCTCCTACATTCTTCCTTGTCACACGAGCTGTCATCTGGTGTGGTCTGGGAGGTAAACAGAACCCACGGGGGTCTGGGAGTTTCAGTCTGTGTTCACTCCTCGGCGTCAGAGTCAAGTGTTGCCTGTCAGAGTCCCTGTAGCCTGAAACCACCTGCGTGCACAGGCCTTGTACGTGGAGGTCAACGCGCCACAGTGCTTGCCACTCGCCCTGTCGCTGCACTCAATACTCTGCTGTCACTGTGATTTATACACCTAGTACACATGGATAAGCGTAGCCATTATTAATTAAGCCTCAATCCTTGAAGAGCTCTATTAGCTGCGACCTCTGAATTGAAAACGACTCGGCATCAAAATGCATGCCATCGTTTATAGTTTGAAGTTATTATTGACTGTCCAATATACTTGTAAACATGTTCATTCTTAGGGTACCGTATTTTCCGGATTATAAATCGCTCCGGAGTATAAATCGCACCCGCCATAAAATGCATAATAAAGAAGAAAAAAAACATAAGTCGCACTGGAGTATACTGTAAGTTGCATTTTTGGGGGAAATTTATTTGTTAAAATCCAACACCAAGAACAGACATGTCATCTTGAAAGGCAATGCTAACGTTACATGACGTTTACGTAACTTATTTGGAGTTATTCCGCCGTGCTTGTTATTGGCCCAAGTCGTGCTCATTCATGCTGAAGATAGACTCTTCTAACTCACCAGCAGCTGTTTTGTGAGCTCGGAAATGTAGTAGGAAATCAGCTGATGTATGTTCAAAAGGTTACGAGCTGTGGGAATCGACCTTCCATTGTTAAGGATCATTCTTCGAATGCTTCAACTGAAGCCGACAAAAACAAACGTTTGGAAGACTAGACCAAAACGAAAGCGACAGTGAGCGATCGACACACATGCACGGCTACCGTTCAATATGAAAGAAGTGATTTTTGGTGCTGTTTCTAGGAATTTACAGCTTTGAACCCAAAGCAGAGTGCCAAACATCTGCATGCAGATCACTTCTCTTGACTGGAACCAGTTAAATATGGACCAGTTGTCCAAAAATGTGATATAAGATGGTCATTTCCTAACGGGGGTTTTTTGCATATAAACAGTGTGGTTATGACAACTCCCCATCAGGAAAGACCAAGCGACCTCATCATTTACTGCCGCGGTGAGTCTTGTAATTATTTCCATTAACAAGGCTCAGAGCAGATTGCTCAACCCAATCCTATTTCCTAAATGTGGGATGGAAAATCGGGTAGAATGTGGAGTATTGTCAAGATATCTTCGAGTAACCAACAACCACAGTGACTCATCCAATGTAACCAGAATGGAATGAGCGCTTTACTTACGTGACACGTTCTGCATCACCATCGTAAATGCACAGAAAAACAAACAAACAAATCCACCGCAATCAACACAGGGTGATTTTAGGACACAGAGGGAAGATGTCGATTTCACATGATAATGATTTTCATACACAGTTGTCTTGTGGTTAGCGCGTCTGGCTCAGAGTCTCAGGGTCAGTGGTTCAAATCTTAGCTCAGGACTTACTCTTTGTAATTTGGCTTGCTGCGTGTTTGTTTTTGTTTGCAAGTTCCATATACTTGGGGTTTCTTTGGGTTTTCTGGATTTTTTTGAGGGCCAATCATATTTTTGGTCGAATGTCGTTGTCTTTGTCTGATGTCGTAATATGTCAGTGTTGAAAAACAAAACATAAATCAGCTGACCGATTCATCTGTCTCTGCACCCAGCGACTTGCTTGCAACTAGTCAAGGTTGTGCCACCTCAACCATGACCCTAATGATGACAAGCAGGATAGAAAATAGATCATCAGAAGAACTTTTTTAGATCACACTGGTCAACAATTTTTCAGACTTTTTTCAATCAGAGAACCAAGTGAACTTTTCTAGATTTTTAAAAAATTACAAATCGGCCCTTGTTTGTTTTTGTTTAATGTAATGCAGGTTTTAATAATCATGTAGTAGCAATAATATGTAATATAATAATATATTTAGTAATATTTCTGAATCAAGGGTTGTGTGCAGATGGATTTTTACCCCCCCCCCCCGAAACATCATGGCAAAATCCGTGTTGTCGAAGCTTTTAAAGGTCAAACTTTAAAAACAAAAAAAGAAAACGTTTTAAAAATCTAATGTGCTGGAAAAAAGTAAAGACATTTGGAAATCAGTGACAAAAATAAACTTTGAGACACAAAAAGCCATCGCTGATCAAAATTAGCTGTTGACCAGTCGTATTTTCAATCGCAAAATAAGACGGTATGTCAAACATTCCTGCGTGTAATGTCTGACAAAGATTGGCCACCTAGATATTGCAGGAAGACCTGTTTGAACACAAAACTCACTGAAGGAAGGAAGAATACATGCCAACCAAAGTAGGGCAATTCTGAATTATTATTATCTGAATTATATATTATATTATCGTTTTTTCTTGAAGGTCCCAGAAAAGGATATGCACACATGGGATTGTGAGTGTGTGTTTTGAGCACACCTGCTCGTGAATTGGGCCTTCCTCACCTGTGACTCGTTATCCCCGATGTCCTCATGTATTCAACCTCGTGTCTCATTCCGTCTCATTGCCAGTTTGTTGTTGTCAAGTTTCATGTTTTCGCCACTGCCAGCCTGCTGGATTTTAGACCTATTATTTTTGCCTCACATTTGTCTTAGCATTTGCGTCCTATTCCTTGTCCTGTCCATGACTATAACGCAGTAAATCTTCCCCGGTGGATCCTTGAAAGCAGCTCATAGACTGTCTATATTCCCTAAATTGTGTGTAGTATAACTAACAGCAACCTCCATTTTGACATGCACGCTTAGCCTTGGTTATATGCACTCACACACTTTATCTCCGGATTCCTGAGCGGTCAGTCTGCAGGCTTATCAGGCTGATGAGGACAAAATTAGAGTGCATGTGTTGGAGGAAGGAGCTCTTTCCTAGCACACCCTAGTAATAACAATCCCTGGTGGACATTTCTTTGCCCAGCACAGATTAAATCAGGGCCTTGGTCTGATGGTTTGGCCTGTGTGAGAGCTTTTTCAGAGAGCCTTTAGCTTTTACCACTTGCTCTGGACGGAGGCCCTTCTCTCCTTTGGGAGCGTGCGGCCGAGCGCGGGGCTGCGGGGAAAGTCGGGCTCCAACCATACACTTGTCTGAAACACCAGGATGTGCAGACAGGAAATGACTTAAACCTTTGGAAGTCATTAGACCCGCCATCTGATAGCGCAGGGGTACAATTCAGCGGATCCCGTCGCCATAATGGACACTTTATGAAGTCTTTCCAGTCCGTGTGTTTTTGCCCGTCCATACTTAGACTGGTTTAAATGATTTCCCCTTGTGGCGAACATAAACTACGGTATTAACCTTTCTACTTGTTGCTGTTTACTGCTGATGCTATACTTGGTCAGAGGAACCGGTGGGATGTCCGTCAGCGGAGTGAGAGGCGAGGGATACCATGGACTCCCCATCTGTCAGCCACGCAGATGTTTGCAGTCGCATTTTCACAATGTTTAGATTTTGAGAATAGAGGCGACGGTGGACTTGTCACCTCTACCATGGATATTCTGTTTTCATCGCCACCAACACAAAAAATAGGCTCCCTGTTAGGCATACCCCTGACGAGCAGAGGTAGTATAGGAAATGGATGGATGTTTGTTTTGTTTCACTCTCAAATGACACGAGCATTGTAGTGAGATGAACAGCGCAAAGGTCCAGAAAAAGGGATGCGGTTCAATTTTTAAACAGTCGCCATTTTAGCACTTTAATTATTGAATACTCCCGGCGAGGCGTAAATAACTTGGGCATACTGCAACTGTAGGGAAATGTGTCAACATCATAGAGGCTGGATGCTGTCTTAAGGTAATAAAAATAAAACTAGACTTTTGTTGGATGACAGCACTCAAGTAGGCAAAGATGTTACAGCGCAAGAACAAATTAATCCAGACAATGACCTCAACGTGAAGCTTACTGATTTATTCACCGGGGCTTCGAGTGGCGTGAATCCCATTTATAAAAGAGCATGTCGGTGCAGATTAGAGAGCCCAGGTGGTCCAGATGTCCTTCTCTTCACCTTCGACCTTCTGATTCCGACAAAAAGACTTCCAGGTGATGACGTAATGTATTTTATACCAACTGTACATGATGAATTTTTTTTTTAAATTGAAACATTACTGTACTTGAGGTTTGATTTTCTCAAAACATGGCCATCCCTTGGCTTTCAATCATGATTTCAACAAGAACATTTGTCGCCGTACCGCTTTGCCTTTAAAGGCTAACACAGATGTGCTGGTACAGAGTGTGTCTGTGCATGAACCAGGCTCTTATAAACACCGCTGACAATACTGGTAATGTTCAGTTTTACGCGGCTGCCTTACACCACTGTAAATTGAAGCACCTAAGAGCTCCTCAATTCTAAACACAAGAGCTGGCAGATAAACGATTGCCGGACTTGAAACAAAAGGAAGAAAAGTGCAGTTTATGGTACATTCTGTTTAAATGTTATTATGCATAATGTAGTGAGTAATTGGGAAATATAGCTGAGCATAAGCATTCAGAGAGGGATCCTGACCATAAAACGCTGCATTTGTAGGCAAATTGAGTGGCTGAAGCATCTTAAATATTGATATCAATTTCCATGAAAAGCTAATGTATAGAATAAACAGACGGGACGGGGTATGTTTTAGTCATACTCCAATAGTCCTGAAACATACGTTTGAAGAAAGTAAACATTGTTGTCGGACGGAATCGTCGCATCGCCAAAATAACTCGTTTTCAGGATCAAAACAAAACTTGAGTTACCCAACACTGCGTCACTTAAATTGGTATTATAATTTATAAGGCAATTACCGCAACATACGCGATATATTTCGTACACTGTATGTCATATGCAAAACCTCAACATCACGCTCCATCGTTAATTCAAGATACTAAGAATCGCTACTAGCCCTCTACCATTTTCACTCGTGATTGTCTTAAAAAAAATAAAAATAAAATAAAATTTAAAAAATCCAGACTGTCAATCTTGAGGTGACCTAATCTTGGGAGAGACAACGTTTTACACACTTCTCAGACAGCTCAAGCATTAATCGATTTATTTTCACGTTGTTTTCAACACTTCAAATTGTTTTACTAGAGGACTTTGAGACAGACCAGTCGCACTGATTCGTGAAAAAATATTAAACTGAGCATATTTGGGCATAGAGAGTTTCCACTCAACAGAGATGAAATCTAGATATGATAAATGGAAACTGTTTAACCACTGTTTTAATTACAAGTGAAGATACTATTACCGGTAAAAAAAAAAAAAATCTCCATCATTTTAAATTGGTTAATTTGAGATCCATATTGTTGCTTAAACGAAAAATAGTTTTCCTTTCTTTGTGTTGTTCAATTCATCGGGATTGTAGGAGGGCGTCAAGAAAAATTCATATAGTAAAAATTGGTGGGGCGAGGATGTTTTTTTTTGTTTGTTTGTTTTGTTTTGTTTTGTTTTCCTGCTTGGTGCGCTGCCAGAGCTTCAGCTGAAGCGCTTATTGTTTTGTGGCGGGCTTGGTGAACAGCAGGGAAGGCGCACATTTTTTCCTTGTTTACAATGTTCCGGCTTAACCAAATGACAACTGTAAGCTGTTTGAGAGGTTTCTCATTTTTGTCTGTTTACTTAAGAGAACCTTTCCACCATTAAATGACGTCAAAGAATCACTGCCAAAGACTAAATGGGGGTTTTCAAGTCTGTTGCCCTCTGCGTTTAAAAAAAAAAAAGAATACATTGAAGAGAAAAGACTTTGCCTTAAAGGGTCTGTGTTTGGGGTACAGTGCAGCTAGGTGTTTCCCAACAAATGCTATTGATAGAAGACTGAGTCGTGAGTGTGGGTTTGTGCATGGATGGCTCTTTTTGTTTTGTTTTTTTTCTTAAGGGCCCATGCACTATAGGGAATTCACTTCTTTCTTTTTTTTCTAATCCGACAAAAGCCTTGACATGTGTCGGCGCCATGCTCTGCGATGGCCATGCGGATAAACATCAGAAGACACATAGCAGTGTCGTCTTCTGATGTTCGTCCCAAACATCAGAAGACATAGCAGCTTAAAAGCCGCTCCCCCCCACATTGGTTTTTACAAGGAGAAAAGTTGAATGCCTGTTGTATGAGATGCTAACTGATTGGACTCGTGGGACCTGACTCAGTCTGCTGCAGTTCTTTCTCAAGGACAGGAAGTCTCTTGGTTATGCTTCAGTGATCCTGCCTTCTTTTTTTTATGTGAGGTGACATTAAGCTACCATTAATCTTCACATTTTCATAACAAGTTGAACAAATGATTTCGAACACGATGGATAACTCAAAGGTTTTGGAAGACTTGGCCTCAAGACAGGAAAATTAATTTTCTTATTAGCACCCCTCATTATTCAAATCTTTTCATCTTCAATGATTGTTTGGGTCTGGCGTGTAAGAGACCAAAAGCATGCACCTCCGACTCGCCTGCCTATAAAGTCCTCCCTACACAGCAAACGCATTCTCTCATAGCATATTTACACCCCTGGAGGAGGAAGTCTGGCAATGTCAATACATGATTCCGCTACAGTACATAGAGTACTGTGTGCAAGTCTTAAGCACCTTTGATTCATTGTCTTTGCAAAGCAATGTGAACAAGCTAATGTGTTTTACATGCAATCAACCGCCAACCACTCCAGTGTAAGTTGCGCTTCTCGCCCGTAGTCGCCAAGGATGGGCTTCTTGCTGAAGAAGATGGATGGATGGATAGTGGTTCACATAATTTGCTTCTTTGTAACTGGCACATGATGGATTCCCACTCCGTGTGCTCTTCACAATTGCCCTGTGGTTGAATGGCAACCAAGATATATACGCCAGCTCCTACTGTGTCCCCTATTGGATAAGTGCAATGAAAAATAGATGCCACTTAGTAGAGCACGGACCTCCTGAACAAACTCTAAACAGAACTTTTTTTTTCTTGTATTTCTTTTTACCGAGCTTTGTATTCATGTATCCATCTCTTTGTTAATTTGTTAGCAGGCTGCGTGGTAGCATTGTGATTCGAAGAGGCTGGATGGAAAAATGATCTTAATTGAAATGTAGTCAGAATGGGGTTATATTTGAGGTCACCCAAATATTGTGGAATTAATTTATCTTCACAGATCAAATATTGTATACCGTATTTTCCGCACTAAAAGGCGCACCTAAAAGCCTTCCATTTTCTTAAAAGCTCACAGCGTGCCTTAAAATCG
Organism: Hippocampus guttulatus; assembly: GCF_054856545.1. Taxonomy (NCBI): domain Eukaryota; kingdom Metazoa; phylum Chordata; class Actinopteri; order Syngnathiformes; family Syngnathidae; genus Hippocampus; species Hippocampus guttulatus. The sequence goes on along the minus strand of NC_141264.1, from coordinate 16,597,341 downwards.
GATGCGCCTTGTGTATGGTCATTACAGTAATATTTCAACCCCAAAATGGCTCCTTGCCCGAGACATGCTGACAACGCACAGTTCAAACTTAAGGCGATCGGTTACGCAGTTGAACACGGAAATAGTGCAGCGGCAAGAGACTTCAACGTTAACGAGTCAATGTTCGCTGTTGGTTAAGTGAACTGTGTCGCTGCTTTATTAAATATGTTTTACTGACGTCTGATCATTCTTTCGATTGACGTTTCCTTGAGCGTAGCTCCATCGAGTGGATGCATTGTAGATTGCGTCTTATAACGCAGTGCGCACAATGTATGAAAAAAAAGACAAAATAGGCCATTCACTGAAGGTGCGCCTCATAATCCAGCGCGCCTTTTAGCGTGGAAAATACGGTATGGCAATTTGATATAATGTCCCTGACATTTTTTTTGCCCAATTCGTCGATTAATCGAAATATTAATTATAAAAGTGAGTTAGTCACGGCGCGAACTCATTTCCAATAGAACTCAATGTTTCTCTCCATTTTGCAACAAATTGTGATACAACGATGAAGGCGCGCACCTCTGAATGTCTGTATACTGTAGCAATGAAACAATGAACCGCGATCTAATGTAGCGTCAACTGTCATCACGAACACCATCTCCGGTGTTTGTAAGACGACCAACAGAAAAGCTGCACACCCTTGTGTGTGGGTTTTTTTTTTTTTTTACTTGCTGGAAAGTTGCTCTGAAGCACTTTGCCCATGAGCCTGTCTTTCCCTGACAAGTGAAAGGAGCCTAAGATTGTGTTTCTGCCCCCCCCCCCCCCTCTATGGTATCCCTCGTGTTTACAACAACATGTAAACTGATGTCGAAAACAGCTTGAAGTGGGTCGCCGGCTCTCATGGCCATTCACGACTGGCCCAGATGCCCCGTATGAAAGCTGACTTTTGTGCGCCGCCCAAGCGGCGGACACAGCAGACGCCGGTGTTTTTCCTGGCATTCGCGCTTGTCCAAACACTGACCCATTAGGACGTGCTGCCTGCTGTGTCAAACACTGAGCCGCAATTTGGTTTTACATTATTCAAGACGGAGCGGCAAAGTATGTCTGCTCCCCCCGTAGGATGCACGTGCACGCTCCTGACGATTAGCGCGTTCGTCTCGAGCAGATATTTGTTGTCTACCATCATCACCTAACTCCTCTGTGATCTGAGTGTGCTCCTTTGAAAACTTTTATGTGAAATATTTAAAACTCCTCTACAACTTTCTTGACTCCTGGATATATAAGCAATAAATGAGTGGCTCCTTTCTCCCTTCCACAAAAAACAGAATTACATTATTCATCTGAGGGAGTGTTTCAACATTCCCTCTTTCTGCGCCCGCAGCGCTGCCACCCACACCAGTGAATGAAGTTCTAATTTCATTTCAATATTCCACCCCATCATTCTGCAGGAATGGAGCAGCGCTTGTGTTCTCTCTGTATTTGCATGCGCAAAACAGAATACTTTTTTACCTTCATACGCTGAGACATAATGGGTTGAAAGGAAGAATATATTTGTATCATATTCTCATGTGCTATTGTTAGTGATGTGCTGTGAGTTTTGCTTTGTTTTGTATGTGAATACTGAGATTTTTAATGTTCAGTGCACTGAATCACAGCAGAGACAAGTACCACTAGGGAGCGGTATTATCATTGTATCTGGGGATTGCTATGGTTTGCCATGATTTATTAACCAGCACAAAAGGTCTTACCATCAACATGAAACATCAGTTCCCTAACTTCCTTGAGAATGAACAGATTATATCTGCATGTGTTGTGCTTTTTTTTTTGGGGCTTTTTGCCATTTCTTTTAGGATACTTATTTTCATTACCGAAAAACAAAAATATATACAGCTGGTGACTCACACTTGGACTTTAAGCGATAGAGAACCAGACATCTTCCCAAGCACTGCTACGGAAAAACCGTGACCCCATTGAGTTTTCAGGTTGCACACAAAACCTGTATTATTAGGGCTGTATTATTATTATTATTATTATTATTTTCAAGGATAAAGAGAGGGAGTGACAATATTTTGAGCAAACTTCTCAAGTGCATTTTTGAATGGCTGTTATGTTTTTGACAGTGCGCCATAGTTCAGTCCGGTTTGGCCGCGCCACTTGGTTCCTTCAGTGTTTTTTTTTATTTTTTATGTTTATACTTACAATACATCTATGCTAACTTCAGTTAGTCGTCTATTATGTTTTGCGTTATATATTAGCATTAAGCTAGCAACCTGTCAATGGTTTAATTAAAACCCGTGTAGGAAAAACGTGACGCGAATTGAACATTCGTGTGTCAGCTGGAAGTGGCAAAGTGTTTGAAGCAAACACGCTGGCTCTTATTTGGAGAACTGTGCCAGTAAAAAAAAGGAATGCGATCAAATGTGTATTTTATGTGGAGGTGTTTTTGAAGAAGTTAAAATGTGTTTGAAGAGTGTAGGAGGAGTAAAATTATTTTTTAAATTCTTCATCGTAGATTTTTACCAATTGCTATTGGGGCTGGAACAACCGCCGGCAACGAGCTTTGCTGCAATTTGAAGAATGAATCACCAATGAATGGCGTCACAATGTCGTAGATGTGACGGCCAATCAGAAATGCCTTTTCCTTTCTAATGAACTTTTAAAACGGCAATTAAATTTCCAGGTAAAATAGGTACCTTGGCTCAACACAAGTTGTTTTCCAACCGAGCTGATCAATACTGACCTAAATAAGAGCCCACATATAGAAATATTTTATGATAGACATGGGCTCATATGTTTGTACAAACGTATAGCGATTTCAAGCCAGCGGTAAGATCCCTCACTGCACCAGCATTGGAGAGAAACAGACTCATTACGCTGGTTTCGCTGTCTCTTCTGGCACTTGAAACCAAACCTGTGCCAGTCGTCAATTTGGTTAAGTTCCTGGTGGGCGTAATGAATGCTCGCAGAACGAATGGAAAGCAAGCAATGAAATAACACAAAAAAAGCACAATAGTCGTCTGTGAGCCAATGCGCGCGATCGCGTTGGCTAGCATTGATGCTACAAGGCTATTATGAGCCCTACTATACACTGCTGTGGCTCATTAATAAATGCGAAAAGAAGTTCTGTGTGACTATGAACCGGTGGGACACTCACATGCGAACCAAACCATTTAAAGGGTTTTCAAAAACCCTTCCACCCTTAGTGTTTATATGTGTGCGCGTGTGTGTGAGTGAGTGCCAACTCGCACAGGAGCGAGCAGGCTGACTGATAGAAGAGGCGGCAAAGCGGCGCAAGGGAATGTAGATGTCGCATGTAAACAAACACGCATGGAAATCACCATTTATCGAGTAAAAAAAACAACAACCCTATCATGTCCATTTTTTCTCATGGAGCGATAAGTCGATTTAGTACTTATCACAAGCCTAACTGTAAATACAGTTGTTGTTTTTTTTATACCTAGCTATATTACGAGTTCATCCTATGGCTAAAAAGTGAAGCGTGGAGAGTCTCTGTCGCCGAATGTGTCGTCACTGAATTTGCCTTTAAAATATTCACACTCTCACCCGTATTTCTCTCTCTCTCTCTCTATTATCTTTCTATAGTCTACCTGTAGTGACAGCAGCCATATCTCATGTGTGGCACCTCAAAATGTTGTTTCACCATAAAAACAGCAGGTACAAATTGGTCGATGGTGAAGGTCAATCTCTCGGCTTGCGGGGTTGAGTTGCAACCTAATCGGTTTGCAATTGTTAAGTTCGGCCACATCGTTTGGCGTAGGAAGCTAAAGAGATGAGATGCTTGTTGGTTCATCCTCAGCATGTGAGCAAATTCTCCTGTGCCTGCTACTGCCAGTGAATGTGTGCACGCGTGCTTTTGTGCAGATAGATGTTGTGCGCGCATGTGTGGATGGATATTCGCATCGCCTTACTGCATGGAAACTTGGCCTCAAGCCGGTCATGTGCCCAATCTGGGCTGGTAAACATTCTGGATGGATGTCACTTCCTGCCCAGAAGTGTCAAACACAAGATGAACTCATTTCCATCACTTCCTTTTCACTTGTAAGAACAGGCAAACTCCACATAGGAAGGCCGAAGCCAGAATCATACCCTCCGACTCTGCACTGTGAGGCAGACGTGCTAATCGGTTGTCCACAATACATTTTCACTCATGGAAGCAGCGGCCACAGTTTATATGTGCTACAGGGGCATCACTCAACACAAATACCACCCAGCCCCCCGACTTCCATCTGCATCGACATTGCAGCTCAGCTTACCTTTTGCCTTTGACATGATAGCAGGGCTGGCACATCTTGGTAGGACGCACGTATCGCTCCATGGTAGTACCTTTCTCTGAAAGTCTTTGAGATTATGTACTCACTTGTCAGCCATATTCTGAATGGTGATCTGTTATAAGTTTTTTTTTCTTCAGCAAAATGAGTGTCTTGCCTCAATAAATGTTAGAAAGTACTGCGCTAGAATCCAGCGATTTGCATGCAAGCCATTACATAAAAGTCAGTTATAGATACATTCCAGTATTTAACCAAACTGCTCGACTTGGAGGAAAATGTTCTCTCTTTGCAAATGCAGAAAGAAGAAATTGAGATATGGTCTCAGTAGTACCACACACACACACACACACACACACACACACACACACAAACACATCCAAACTTTCAGCATTGTTATGATAAATCTTCCTCTGCAAGGGTCCAAACGTCATCAAGTGAATACAGTATTCTGCTTCTACGCACATACTCTGTTCTCAAATGTAATCTTAGTTTGTGGGTCTTATCTTGGCTTTGCTTCTCTTTCAGTCATCGTGAGATTCGCCAGTAGGAAGATTTGTTTTTGACTCCCGTTTA